>NW_024412407.1:34932902-35077543 GCF_014898765.1 Herpailurus yagouaroundi
TCTCTCTCTCTCTGTCTCAAAAATAAATAAAACATTAAAAAATAATTTAAAAATTAAAAGATTTAAATGAAGAAGTGGAGGAGAAAACTTGGCAAAAATCTAGTTAAAAATGGAATAAACAAAAACACTTCATTAATCTTCATCTACCAAATTTAATGTCATGTCTTCTAAGTAAGTCCAGAATGAGAATTTCAGACAAAAGGGCAGTAAGTACAGCCTTCACACCAGGGCAAACAGGGTTCCTGTTCTGGGCCTTACAGCTCAGAGAACACCCAGTTTGAAAAGCCTTCCTTGATAGGTCCTAAGACCCCTCCAGCGCCTGGGACCAAGTGGGTGCAATGCATTGTTGTCTCTCTCATTGGGGGAGCTCTGCAACCCTGCCCCCACCCACATGCCCATGAATTTTCCAATACTTTTTCAATCAAACTGTTTATATTGATGAGGCCCTGCTAGAAATATTTCCCCAGGTCACCCCCCACCCACCAATAGCCTCCCCACTACAGAGAGACACCCTACCTCGCTCCCCGCCAGGTCCAGGGCCAGTCTTGCTGAAGGGGATTTGAGGGCTTGGCGTTGTTCCTTTTAGTAACATTGGATCTCAGTGTCGGAAGGGATTCCAGATGTCTGCAAATCTAACCCTCACCAACTAAGAATTACTTCTGTACTCCCCAGTCATTTCATTTCTGCTCAGGTATTATCAGCCTCTGAGAGCCCGTGGCGTGCAGCAGATACCCGCTGTTGGGTAACTTTGCGACTGCCACCTGTGACCCCCATCCAGCGACAGTAACGCTTCCTTCCAAAGCCATAGAAGAGGCCTAATCCCCACGCCATATGGCAATCCTTAGAATGCCTGACATACGAGGCAGTGTTCTCAAGAAATTTCGCTTGAAGTTATTTCCCCTTTTCTATCAAAAATATTTTTCTTTCTCCCCCTCCCCTTTGCCTTAGGTATATGAAGTCTTGTCTCCCAATACAAGAGGTTCACTTTGACGTTAATTTCTCCTTTGACGTTAATCAAGCCTCACATTCCTCAGAGAGAAGGTTTTTTTATGGAGTTAATCCCTCCTTCCTCTCAAAACTGTTTTCTCTCAATGCATGGGCTTTAAATCCTTAAAGACCTTGAATGTGTTTTCTAAAAGCTGAAAACGTCCATTTCCACTGGACAAAGCTTGACGTTCAAGAAAGGCTTTTTTGAGAGAAAGGAATGTACCTAGAGCTACTTGGACCTATCCCATTCCATCACAGAACTCTCTCTGTTTCCCTTTCTATGCTAACCTTAAAGAACCAAGTTTTTGTCCTCACTTCTAAGAATGAAGCTCTGTTCGTCATTAGGCCAACCTTAAATAAGAGAAAGCACCTTAGAGAAAGGATTTTGGCATGTTTTTCTGCCTATCCCATATAATCCCTTACAAATTCTTTCTTTCGCCTTAATTTTAGTCCTGCAGTGCTGTTCCCTCATCTGAGAAATTGTTGAATATATTTTCCTCCACTCCCCTGTCTTTTTTTTTTAATTTTTTTTAACGTTTATTTATTTTTGAGACAGAGAGAGACAGAGCATAAACAGGGGAGGGGCAGAGAGAGAGGGAGACACAGAATCTGAAAACAGGCCAACGCGGGGCTCGAAATCACAGACCGTGAGATCATGACCTGAGCCGAAGTCGGACGCTTAACCGACCAAGCCACCCAGGTGCCCCATCCCCTGTCTTAAAGATCAAGGATGCAAGAGTCCATTTGCTTCTTTTACAAATGTATTGCTTTCTACACATTTGCCTTATAGATCTGCGATTTGTTCTTTTAGTGAATGAGCAAAAAATACAAGCTGGCAATTTAGAGAATAGATACATCTGGGACCAATAACCAGATACTACTTATTCAGATTATGTATATAATATTTTCATTTGAGAAGAATAAAATAAGGGTATAGTTCATTTAATTTTATCTTTTTGTATATCATTTCAATGAAATAAAAATGTAATTCATTACATTTGGGGGAAGGGTGGGCGAAATAGGGGAAAGGGATTAAAAGGTACAGACTTCCATAGGGCGCCTGGGTGGCTTAGTCAGTTAAGCATCTGACTTCAGCTCAGGTCACGATCTCATGGTTCCTGGGTTTGAGCCCCACATCAGGCTCTGTGCTGACAGCTCAGAGCCTGGAGCCTGCTTCAGATTCTGTGTCTCCCTCTCTCTCTGCCCCTCCCCTGCTCATGCTCTGTCTCTCTCTGTCTCTCAAAATTAAATGTTAAAAAAAAATTTTTTTGAAAGGTACAGCCTTCCAGTTATAAAATAGTAAGACACAGTGATACAATGTACACATCGGAAATATAGTTTATAGTATGCAATAATTTTGTGGTGACGGATGGTAGCTACATTTATCATGGTGAGCACTTCCTAACATGAATAAATGTGGAATCATCATGTTGTCCACCTGCAACTAAGTTATAATACAGTATGTCAATTTCCTTTGATACAAAGGAATACATGATATAAAATATGTTACAATTGTAATTATTTAGCGGTCATTCATGAACTTGATACACAATCCAACAGCTAAAACATTCCCAATAGTTTGTAGCCATGTGTTTTTTCTCTATTCAATTTCTCTGCTTCCCATAAGTGATAACCAAGATACTGAAGATTGCCTTTCAATTTCCTTTAAAACATGAAAATGTTTTAATACATGTGGATATATACCTAAACAATAGCTGTTTAATTTTGCTTGTTTCTGACTTTATGAAAATGGTATCACATATTATCATCTTCTGGACTTGTTTTTCCCTTAAACAAATATCTCAAGGATTCATCCATGTTATTGTAAGTAGCTATATTTCACCGCCTTTTCTATTGTCCATTGGGTGAATATATCGTGATTTATTTTGCTATTCTCCTGTTAATGTATGTTGGTTGTTTCTGTATTTTCCCATATATAAGAGTGCTGTTGCGAGATTCTTGCTATTTGAGGGAAAGTTCTCCTGCAATAGACACCTAGGGGTGGAATTGTTGTGTTGAAGTGTATGTGAAGTACAACTGTATCAAAAATAAAAATTTTTAATTTAAAAGTTGTACTACTGTCATTCCCACTAGCAGTGTATTAGAGAGTACATTGATGTACATACATCGTTGCCAACACACGGAATTGCCAAAACTTCTTAAAGTTTCTGCTCATCTAAAGGGTATATGCAGCATGTAATTCCCTGATTACTACTGAGGTTGAGAATATTGTCCTATGTGCTTCTCTTATGTGCTTCTTTTTCTGAGAATTGTTAGTTCTACCTTTTGCCCATTATTCTACTGAGTTGTTTGAAGTAAAAAATAGATTTCTAGGGGCGCCTGGGTGGCGCAGTCGGTTAAGCGTCCGACTTCAGCCAGGTCACGATCTCGCGGTCCGTGAGTTCGAGCCCCGCGTCAGGCTCTGGGCTGATGGCTCGGAGCCTGGAGCCTGTTTCCGATTCTGTGTCTCCCTCTCTCTCTGCCCCTCCCCCGTTCATGCTCTGTCTCTCTCTGTCCCAAAAATAAATAAACATTGAAAAAAAAATTAAAAAAAAAAAAGAAAAAAATAGATTTCTAAAAAACATAATTTGTTAATATGTGTGCAGAATGAAAAAAATAATGACATAGATCTAAATGTAGTAAGATGGGAACATATCCATAAGTTTCAGAAACATAGAGACAATGATCCTGCGTGTGTGTGTGTGAGTTAATGTACATAAAAAGATGCAATGGACTGAATGTTCGTATCCTCCTACAATTCATGTATTGAAACCTAATCCCCAATGTGATGGTATTTGGAAATGAGACCTTTGGGAGGTGATTATATAAAGAGGGCAGAACCCTATGAATGGAATTCGTGCTAAAAGAGACCCCTTAAAGCTCCTTCACCCCTTTGCCACCTTAAGACACAGCAAGCAGACAGCCATCATGAGCCAGGAAGCCCGTTCTCTCCAGACACCAAATATGATGGCACCTTGACCGTAGACTTCTCAGCCTCCAGAACTGTGGGAAATAAATTTTTGCTCTTTAGAAGCCACCCAATCTGTGGTATTTTGGTTATAGCAGCCCAAACAGACTAAGATAGGAAAGATAAATCTAAAACTGTCAAAAGTGGTTATCTCTGGGAGGAATGTTGCGTTACATCATGAAGGGAGAGTACTGTTATAGAACTTTCACTTTTGACTCTGTATTCAGTTGTGTTCGTGGGTAATAAACACATATTCCCTATAAAATATTTTAAAGTTGCCACCAGAAGAGAAATAGAAAAGATAAATTAAATATACTAAAAACATAGAGTCAGTCAAGAGAAGTTAATGTAGATATTAATTTCTATCAAAATGCTTTTCTAATACCTAATATTAGATATCTAATATTTAAATTTTATTAACCTCAAATTATGTCACAGAGTTTAATTTTATAGTCTAATGGTGATTGTATTTAACACTGATTCCAGTTTTCCTATGAAATAGTCTGTGATGAACTTTGGTATCTCTCCTCTTGCATATTGAAGACTAGGGCTATATCTCTTAAGGAAGCATTATACATGTTTTCCCACCGTGGAATTTCAGAGTTTTTATATCATAAGAATTCTTCACAAAAAAATGCTTTCTTTTTCCTAGCGGTAGTCAATATTTTATTTTCTCACCCAGCATGCAGTTCCCAGCTTTGCTGAATGCCTGTTTTCCTCAACTTGACTCTAATCAGGTTCAATTTCTCTGGGGTGTTGCCATAGAAAATTTGGAAGAGATGATAAACCAGCGTTTCCCCATATTTTCTCTCTTAAAAAAAAAATAAATGTCCCTTTCCCTTGTTTAATTTTAGAAATCAAATAGAATGTTTACTTCCTGCAAAGATGGAAACCTGGCACAGATTGCTGGCTCCCTTCCCCAGGTGATTCAATGAGGAAACAGTTGAAGGGGATGTGAATTCCAGAAACTAATGACATGGATAGTCAGAAGTTCTGGGGAGGTAGGAGTTGTGCACCTGAAGCGGGTTGGGGCACATGTTGGCCACAGCCTGGGGCAGATGACTGGCAGCGAGAAACAGGTTAGTGGAAACAAGTTTACGTTTCCTCTTGCCTCTTCCTTATTCTGCTTTGAGGCCATGACTGTCTTCCCATTTGCCAGGGAAATCAGCGAAATAGGGACCCAGCGGATAAAATCAGGCAACTACAATCTCAGCAGGAGTTACGAGTTAATGAAGACAGGGGAGGACTGACCAGCCTGAAGCATTTACTCCTCCAATCCTTCACCATCCTCTCTGGCTATTCACTTACAAGTTACATGTCCAGGCTGGACCTTGCCCCTGAACTCCAGGCTCAGATAGACAAGTGTCTACTCTAACTCTCCCTGGATATGAATAGGCATCTCCAACAAAACGTGTCTTCAATCGCACGCCTGATAGTCCCCTTAAAACCTGTTCTTTTTGCAGTCTTCCCCATTGCAGCAAGTGATAACTCTACCCTTCAAGTTACTTATTCCAAATCTGCTTTATCTGGATAAATTCACACTGTGGAGAACTATGCAGCTGTAGAAAGGAATAAGATTTCTATGTACCACTATGGAGTGAATTCCATAAGTTTATTTTAGTTCAGTGAGAAAAGCAAGGTGAAACATAAAATTCTACTATTCTAAATTTTACATTAAAAGTGAGGAAATATATTGGAGCTTCTGGGTGGTTCAGTCGGTTAAGCGTCCAACTCTTGATTTCAGCTCAGGTCATGATCTCATCAGTTGTGAGTTCAAGCCCCAAGTCAGGCTCTGCGCTAACAGTGCAGAACCTTCTTGGAATTCTCTCTCTCTCTCTCTCTGAACCTCCTCTGTTCGCATTCTCTCTCTATCTCTCAAAATAAATAAACTTTTTTAAGAATTGAGGATATATGAAAAATGCATGTATTTTCAAAGATGGAAGAACAAATTAAAATGTAATGGAAAATGGTTACTTTTAGGAGGAAAGAGGAAGCAGATTAAAGGGAACAGGGCTAGAAGCCAAATTTCTCTGAACCTACTTTGGGTATAGCTTTTAATTTAGAAACCATGTCAATGGTTTACATAATTATAAAACAAAATTAAATCAAGTTGGGAAAATATCAGTCCCAGAAATTGAAAACAAGATATCAAATATATCAAGTTTATGTCATAACTATATAGAGAAGATTTAATTTAGTAACTTCTAAATATAGCAATTTGACTGTATTTTCCCAGTGGGATGTATTCTAAAGGGAAAATAAAATTTCAAAGAAATCTTAAGTTGTATTCAGGGCTTATATTGCTAATAACAATAGTATGAGACTATTATACACATGTATATAACAGGATAAAGCCAATATGTAATTTGCAAATGATGTTTGAAACTATTATATATACACACAGAGTGAGCTGAAGCAAGTTAAGTAATGAGTTATGTTAATGAGTAAGAGTAAAGAGATACCAATATAAAATAAATGAATTAGGTAAAGAAAAAATGTAATGTTTTGAGTTGGAAGTATGAGAATTAACTCTCATGAGGTATTTTTCTTTTTCATACAAGAATACATACTTCTAGTTCCGTCCAAGGAAAATGCGATGGCCAACGCAATGAGGACCCCTAGTGCCCAGAATGAATCTCTAAATACTACTTCTCATAAAGCAACCAGTGCTCCTTGGAACAATAGAGGAGTTTCAATTGGGAGCAGGAATGAGCCTGTAATATCTAGTCATGCTAGAAACAAGGAAGCTATTAAAGTCCACTGGGGTCATGTTGAAAGGTCACAAGAACCAATCTGAAGGAGCTCCCAATGGTCAAAACTAAAACAATTTGGGGGTACCTGGGTGGCTCAGTTGGTTGAACGTCCAACTTTGGCTCAAGTCATGATCTTAAGGCTTGTAGGTTTGAGCTCCACGTCAGGCTCTGTGCTGACAGCTTGGAGCCTAGAGCCTGCTTCAGGCTCTGTGTCTTCCTCTCTCTCTGCTCCCCACCCCCCAACCACTCACACGGTCTCTCTCTAAGAATAAATAAATATTAAAACATTTTTTTTCACTGCAACGATTTGAAGGGGCTCCCAATAGCCAAAGGTGGAACGTTATCATTAAGAATCATGATTGCAAGAGAGTGAAACATACAAAATATGTTAAAATCCATAAGTTTGTAATGACACATTAAAAAAAAAAAACCCTTACTGGTCACTTTTGGAGGATACAAAAGGATGAAATAATTTTTCTAAAAACTGGAAATGCAAGAGACTTAGTGCCCCATGGGACAACCCTCATACAAGAACAGGAGGCAATGATAAATATTCCCTTCCCTTCCCTTCCCTTTCAAGCAGACAGTTCTTACACACATTCTTCCCTAGCAGGGTTCACCTCGAATTCCTCACAGTGAATCAACTCAGTGAGGTGCTCTTAGGTTATCTGTTCTTCCCTTCCTGCTTCATTCTTCCTTCTTCTGCTCCTGGAAGGATCATTTCCCAAAATAATGACCATCAAGCAAGTCCTTGTCTCAGGCCCTGCATTTCTTGAAGAACATCAGCTAAAACAACTGGTAGTAGAAGTAGGTCTGGAAAGCAGACCCTCAGAATGAGATTCTGGCACTGGGTCACCTATAGGTCAGCCATGGGTAGGGATTCCATTAGTGGTGATAAGTAAGAAGGAAATAATTATAAAGACTGTGGAGTTGGCTGGCTTTTGTTCATAGCCTTAGAAGCCTTGAAGAAAAAAATTAAATTTAAATTTAAATTTAAATTAAAAAAAAAAAAAAAAAAAGATGGGCTCAGGTTAACCAGACAACTCAAGACACCCTGGGAAAGTGAGAAAACCTCCATGGCAGTGTTTAAAGAAGTGCTTATCCTTTGTAGCCCAGGGGGCAGACCGTGCTGAAAATCAAGTCCAGAATTTCATTACTAGGCTAGCAGGGCTCAAAGAATACTGAACAGCAGCCTAAACAGGTCTCCTGTCAAGGTCAAGGACCTTGTATGATGATAGTGAGAATCAGAGACCTAAGATGGGGATATCTGGGTGCATGAGCCTAACAACCTTGAACCCTGATACCTCTTAACCCTCCCAGTCCGCAAAAGCAGCCCCCTCCCCGTGGCTAAAGGAGAATAGCCTCCATTCCATCGGAGGCTCCAAAAGACCTCAGCTGAGGCAGGCACTTCACAACATGGTGCCTGTCCTTCTCAAGATCTGCCTCCACCTTTTCTAACTTCCTCCAAACCAATGACTAGGGAAAAGTCACAGCTCAGCCCCAATGGGCAACGCCTCCTCTGGAAACGTGTTGTTTCCTCTCGGAAACATGCAGCGAATGAAAATACCTGGCCGACAGGTATCAGCAGGAATTTTTTAGATGTCCTTGCACATGTGGGAAAGGATATGTGTAGGGAGTTATTCATTCCAGCATTGTTCTCATTATCAAAAGTGTAAACGGCTATTGATTGGCTACTTTTTAAGTGTGGCACCTCCACGCACGGGAATCTCCACAGCTGTGGGGAATATGAGGATGCTCCTGATATACCAACACGGGACGAATTCATTCTGTATCGGCACATAAAACAGTTTATAGAAACCATGAGTATAGCAAGCTACCATTTGTGCAGCAGGAGTGGGGAGAACAATAGATGCACGTATTTGTCTATGTAGAAAAAGAAATCTGGAAAAAATATATCTGAAAACAATGTAACAATATATGCTTCCGAGAAAGGGAAGTAGGTAGCTGAGAAACAGGGGCTAGAAGGAAACTCTTTACTACGTATCCTTCGGTACCTTTTGGGTTTTTGAAATGTATACGTGACTCAAAAAAAAAAAAAATGGTATGAAATTTTTTAAAAGTTAACTGTTTTCCCGTTGTCCTCTCCCAGAGATTCTGATTTTGGGCCAAGGAATCTGCATTGATACAGAAGATACAGGAGATGCAAAGAGCACACTGTGAGAAACTCAGACTGATATCAAAGTATTCTATGTGAGGTATCACCAGGAAGGGACAGTGAAGAGAGACAAAGATGACGTCCAGGTGTTGGTACCATAAATGGGGAAATTAGAACACTGTTCTGAACAGGATAAGATGGAAGGGGAATTTCCCAAAATAAAGGACAAGCCAGTCCACTTAGATGTAATTGGGAACTAGATCCTTTTTGCCATTCTAGCTGCAATTTTCATAGAGATTCTGTCATCAAAAAGAAATCGCTGACATGACAATGGAGTTATGGGTATGTCAAAAAAGTTCCTCTCTTTTGATTCCTCTTTTTCCCCAAAACTGCTGACTATGATCAACTCTGTTTCAAACAAGCACATTTTTACAACTTTTTCCTTCCCCTCCTAAAACAGTGCACTTGGTTGGTATAGGATGGAACATGAGACACTAAGACACATACATACACACACACACACACACACACACACACACACACACACACAGTCTCTCCAATAATTGTGCTCATGTTGCCCACTTTCCTCCTAGAGTCCTGCCCCTCCCACTCTCCCCCTCCCACCCTCTCACACCCCCTCCCATCTTCATTCATTCAACAAATATGTATTGAGAACTTATGTTTCTGACACTGGGTACTGGAGACAGAGTCCTAATCAAGGTTCCTTGTCTCATGATATGTACATACCAGTGGAAAGAGCTAGAAAAAAGAACGAAAAGTATAGAAATTAATTAATTAAATATTTTCAGATAATGGTAAGTGTTCTGGGGGAGAGGGAACACTTTAGGTTGGGTAGTCAAGGGAAGTTTCTCTGAAGAGGTTATCTGAGACCTGAATGATGAGAAGGAGCCAGGCAAGTGAATTTCTGGGGCAAGAACATTCCAAGCAAAGGAATAGTCAGTGCAAAGGCCCTGACTCTTGAGGAATACAAAGAAGACCAGTCTGGCTGGGGCAGAGTAAACTAGGACGAGGGCACAAACGTATTAGGCGAAAGAAGAAGGCTATGTGGAAGCTTGTGCATACCTACTACAATTTATCTCCACATCTTTTGATAGTAGGCTGCGTATATCATGCCATTTGTCACCTTAATATTTCAGTGTATGTTTCCTAAGAACAAGGATATTCTCCTGCACAATCACAATACAGTTATTAGTTTCAGAAACTTTAACATTGGTACGTTTATCTAATCTACAGTCTTATTCCAATTTAAACAATTATTCCACTAATGTTCTTTATAACATTTCTTAGTACAGAATGACTCTGGTCCACAGTCACAGACAGCATTTATCTGTCATGTCTCCTCGTTCCCTTTAAACTGGATCAACTTCTCAGCCTTTCCTTGTCTTTTAACATACTGGCCAGTAATTTTTCTTTATTAAGTTGTTTTTTTGTTGTTTGTTTTCAGAGAGAGAGAGAGAGTACGAACATATGCGAGTAGGGAAGGGTCAGAGAGAGGGAGACAAGGGAATCTCAATCAGGCTCTGCGCTGTCAGGGTAGAGCCTGACGTGAGGCTCGGCCTCACGAACTGTGAGATCGTGACCTGAGCCAAGATCACGAGTCAGTCCCTCGACAGACTGAGCCACCCACATGCCCCCCAGGCCAGTAATTTAGAGAATTTTCTCTTATTTGGTTTTTCTGATCTCTTTACCATTCAATTCAGGTATGACACATATGTCACATGGGCAATTTTCCATCCTCAGAGCATTAGTCCAGAGGCACATCGTGCGTCGTTGGTGACGTTAATGTTGATCATTTGTGGAAGGGATCATCCAGGTTCTCCGCTGCGCTGTTACTTGGTGGGGAGATACACATTAATTTATATCCAACAAAAAATTGACTGTCACTCCTGGGTTCGATTTTATGGAGTAGTTAGAAAAAAAAATTAACCTTTAGTTTATCTCAGTCAGGGTCCAAAGAAGGACCATACAATGCATTTGGTTGCTATGTCACTGCCCTGTCTAAAGTGGCATACACAATGGGGCGCCTGGATTGCTCAGTCGGCTGACCATCCAACTTCAGCTCCGGTCATGATCTTGCAGTTCGTGGTTTCAAGCCCCGCGTCAGGCTTTGTGCCAATAGCTCGGAGCCTGGAGCCTGCTTTGGATTCTGTGTCTCCCTCTCTCTCTCTGCCCCTCCCTCACTCACACTCTGTCTCTCTCTCTTTCTCTCTCTCTCTCTCTCTCTCTCTCTCTCTCTCTCTGTCTCTCTCAAAAATAATAAAATTAAACAAATTTTAAATAAATAAAGCGGCACACACTGACACACCTCTGGCTCAACACACACCACCTGCCCTATCATATATTTATTGGTGCATTTATTTACTACCTGTCTCCCACATTAAAAATGTTAACTCCAAAAAAGCAAGGGCTTTTGTCTGTTCTGCTCACTTCTCCAGTACACAGCCTACCTAAACATGAAGAAGTGCTGAAAATTAAAGGAAACAAACCAGACCTGAAGAAGCATTGAAAATTAAAGGAAATGACCTTTTGTTTTTGTAATCTGGAAGCAAAATTGCAAGGAAGCAATTAATTCCCTGGTGTATCAATATCTGTGGTACTGATTTTTTTGCTATGTTCTAAGAGGAGGCAGAGGAAAAGGCAGCACTACCATGGGCAGAGAGTGGGTCTTCCCTGAGGTTAGAACATGTGCACAGTCAAAAAGGACAAGTAGGATATCATTGATGAGAAAGGCTGACCGGGGAGGCAATCTTTGTGCAAATGGGGGAACTTATTAGAGGGGGGAACGCCTTCCTCTCTGAGCCTCAGTCTCTTGGACCCGCACTCAGAAGCCTCTTGGTTATACCAGATGACCCTCTCTGCTAACGTGAGTCAGGAACACCAATTATTTAGCCCCCCTATGTAAAAATCTTAGTGGGACAGATCCCCACTACCTGGACCATACACTCTAGGCTTCCTAGTATTGCATACAACCATGTTCTCATGCCTTATCACCAATTACGATTTGGTTTGCCGATGCTTTGCCTCTAGGGAAAAAAATGGTGCCTGTTCTGTCCTGTACCTGTTCTATTATTCTCATAATCTACTCACAGAGAAAAGAAAATCTTTCTGACATGGACTCCTATACCATCCCACCTACAACCTCCAAAAGCATAGACACCTATACTCATCTCCTCCTTTTCTCTCTGCATAATGGAAGATACGTCCTGATGTACGTCTTTCTTAACTTCTCAGAAATATCACTCAGCCAACCACCTCACTCCTGAATCTTGACATCTTCCTCCTTCCTAGCTCCTTTTTTTCAAAATTAAAGTAACTTGCTTCAGTCTCTCCATGGTTTAAAAAAAAAAAAATGTATCTTGACCTCTCCTCATTCAGCTGCTGTGTGTTACCCTCCTTGTAACAACTAGACTGTGTCATCCTCTTCTGTACCATCCACAACCTCCTTGGATCACTCAATCTGATTTCTGCACCTCTCAGCCTGCGGTGTAACTGTTCTTGCCAAGAACAGAGGCTTTCTTGTTGCTACATCCAGCCAATGCTTCCCAGTCTCTTTCCTACTTGGCTTCTTAGCAGCATTCGACACTGTCCACAAGTCCTTCTTGGGACACACATACTCTCCTCTGGCTTCTTGGCTTAGTGGTTCCTTATGTCACAACTTTTTCTCATTCTCCTTAGTACAACTGTCCCCCACTTCTGCCCCCTTGAATGCTGGCATTCCTCAGTGTCGTGTCTAGGCTCTCTTTTCTTATTCTACCTTCTCTACTTGGGGAATTTCATCACTTCCAAGGTGCCCATGAGTAACTGAAGACGCTAATGACTTTTCGTATCTGTTTCTCCAACCTACTTCTCCTCCCTGAGACAACACAGTTCTGCCCTAATTGTCAGCCTCAGCTTTTAAGGCTCAGAAACTTGGTCTACCTGCTTTTTAAAGTGGCTTTTTCTCAGAGGATATTAAGTTATAATCGTCACATAGTAAAGATGCCAAAAATGTTAGGAGCTATTGTCATCGCACTGATATTATCAGTGGTATCGTCAGCATATTCATCACAAATGTTTTTAGCGTGCAAGTGATTTTTAAACAATAAATCCAGCCCATTCTGAAAGGGGCAGAGGGACCAAAAACAAAATGGCTCGTCATGCTTGACTGCAATAACCTACAAACAAGGGAACACGTCTCCATTATTCTGTCCTATTTGAAGGGAAAGATGTCATATTGTACAACCTCGGTGTAGAGTGTGTTTCTGGACTTCAATTCACAGGCAGAATAAAACTAAAAATCAAGGCCAATCAAATGTTATCCAAAGTAACTGAACCTTGTCTCCTTTTAACTAAGGCCAGGCTCAACTCTGACTTCCCATGCGACCCCCTGACTTGGGAAAGTACGTTGGCTTAATGAACGTTTCCTGCAAAGAAGGAAGAGGCAATTATAGTATGCTTCAGGGTAAAAAAAAAAAAAAAAAAAAAAAGCCACTTCCATTTAAAGTGTCTTTCCTCAAAATCTTCCTCTCTCCTCAGTAGCTGAATTCTCCCTTCTTACCATGCTCACTTCACCAGACTCCCTTCCCACAGCTCCTGGTCTCGCTCTCTCTTCCCTGTAAATGGTTAGTAGGCAATTCAACATGCGTACAACTTTGGTTGCTAGAGCTCTGCTTTGTTTTGCCTTACATATAAATATTACTACCTGCATGATTTCCCTCTCGGCCTAGGTAAACCCTGCTTGTGAGTGTTCCTCCCATCAAGCTCCAAATTTTGAGTGGGTTCTTCTGCTGTAGATATCAACCCCCACATCCACCCCCGATCTCATGAACTTGTCTCTCTTCCTGGGTATCATTTCCAAGGAAACAAAAGCAGCTGTAGCCATTGCTGTGATTCATTGTGAAGTCTCCGACTGCCCTCTTCCCCAACCTCTTCAGCACTTGGTGATTTGGAAATTGGGGGGGTCACACTTCCTGCTCTACTGCCCTAGATATTTACAGAAGCATTCAGAGCAGCATGACTCTGGCCCTACAGTACCTGCCTTTGAACCCTACCTTCACTGTTACTAGCTGCCTGCTCTTAGGTAGATTACCTAGCCTTTCTATGCCCCAATTTCCTAATCTACAACACTGGGGAAGTACTAGTACCTTCTTCCCAGGGTCACTGTCAAGGTTAAATGAGATAAACCAAATAGAGCACTTCTGATGCTTACTGGTTCATATACAGCCCTTAAGGAGTGTTATTATTATCCCTCTCCTACCAAATTCTGCTTCATCATAACATTGCATCCTTAAAACCCCCCTGCCTAAACAATCCATATAGTATCTTTTGTCTATAGTACACACACGGTCAACATTATTCAATTTTAATAGCTAATAAATTGCAAAGGGAAGTATCTCACAACATATCAAAGTCTTCAGAGAAAGGAAAACTCCTAATGCTTTAAAATGATGCATCCATACAATGCTCTTGAAGCAGCTGGGGTCAGTTGTAGGTAGTACAACCAACTTAATCCTAGGAGTAGGGAGAGTCTAGCCCTTAACAGTCCACACAGTGCTTTTAAGTGCCTGATCAATTTCTATCCTGCTGACAGCACTGTAAAGGGACATTATTACCCCAACATTGCAGATGTAGGAACGGAGGCCTGCAGAGGCTCGGGAATTTGCAGAGGAGACACTAATCACACTAGCAGGACAGAGCCAAATTGGAATCCAGATCTTCTGACCCTATGTTCTTCTGATTCCCAAATGTTCTTGCTACTTGACCATGCTGAGAAATAGGCCCCATTTTACTGTAACTAAAACAGATGATTAGATCTAATGTCAAGAATAATTCTGTTGGGGCGCCTGGGTGGCTCAGTCGGTTGAGCGTCTGACTGTGGCTCAGGTCACGATCTCGCAGTCTGTGAGTTCGAGCCCCAGCGTCCAGCTCTGTGCTGACAGCTCGGAACCTGGAGCCTGCTTTGGATTCTGTGTCTCCCTTTCTCTCTGCTCCTCCCCCGCTCATGCTCTCTCTCTCTCTCTCTCTCTCTCTCTCTCTCTCTCTGTCAAAAATAAATAAATATTAAAAAAAAAAGAAGAAGAATTCTGTTAATCATTGGAAAGCCATTGAGCAACCCTTGGATGAGGGTAACGCTAAAGAAAAATAGATCTTTGCCCTTTAATAGATTAGTTTGTAATAAAGGGGACATGGCTATGAGAAGGAAAGACCCAGGAACTCTTACAAAGCAACATACAATCTCTTCCGAATCGTAAACTGCATGCTATTTCACATTTTAACGTCCCTGGATGATTTCAAATCAATTAAATATCATAGTTTACCAGGTAACATTTGCTTGGTGGCACATAAAATAACAGTGCCTCATAATCAGTGTCATCAAGTAATTAAAATAATTAAACAGTCATTTATTTTATAGTAATCAACAAATATTAGTCAAAAGTAAATCTTGTTTATACGCAATAAAGTTAACATATGTTACCACAAAACTGGAGGCCATTAGCATCACCATTATTGATCACCACTATCTGGCTCAGGTTCAAGGTCCTCTCTGTCAAGATGCAGGCACAGCAGGAAGTCCTTCAAGATTAGGGCAGAGCGACCTGCACAAATGAGGCTAACAATTAGGTTAACAATGCCAGATGACAATGATTACCAGTGAGTTAAAGGTGCATTTAAATCCCTCATATGGACAGAACACTTTGAATAAACAAAATGGTGGGTGAGTTCAGACAGAAGGACCACACGGTGTTTCCAGGGACACAATGAACGTTGTACTGTCAGAGAATGTTGACACCATGCATATTGACAGCATGCTCAGGGATTCAAATCCTGGCTAAGCTGCACACTGGTTTTTCATCTTAGGAAAGTCAATTATTCTGAGTATCGAGTTCCTCCTGTGTAAAATGGCTATAAAATATGCATGTTTAGTGGTGAGAGGAGGTGATATTTGTAAAATGCTTGTCAGGGGGAACAGGCACTCAACAAATGGTAATAACATTGGTTAGAAGGTTTTGAATAGAAGGGATGAATGAGCAAAGCCACGATTTGAGAAATTAACGTGGAATTTGTGATTAAAACTGGTTGCAGGAAAGAAAGTGGTAAGGAGAAAACTAGTTAAGATGCTTTTTCAATCGTCCAGATGAGAGGTAACGGGGTGGAGTGGGGGGACACACTAGGATATCTGTAGGTGGAGATGCCGCCATCAGCTGTCTCCAGGGGTCAGGAGCTACAGAGACTTTGAACCTTGTCTACTCAGTCCCTGCGGGGGGCAGAGCCTTAAGAGTGGAGCACCAAAAAAGCCCGAGAGGAATCAGAGGCTTGGAAGTTTGGTGTCCAGGTACCTGAGAGCAGAAGCAGCCGTGGACAGAGTGGAGGGCGGCGGGATGTAGGAAGTTCTCCGTTACCGTTGCCTAAATCCCTAACGCGGGAGAATCTGTTTCCAGGCCCCCCAGAACAGTCGCACTCAGTGGAGGAGGCGGGGCCGGCGGAGGCGGAGCGCGGCCCCTCCTCCGCCGCTCCCGCCGTGCCCCGCCCAGCCCGCCTTCGAGCCCCACTCCGCGGGGCGGAGCCCCAGCAGCCCAGCCCGCGGCCTGCGGCCCCGCTCGCCCTATGCACCCTTGCAACCCCGGGTCCGCAGGAGCGTCCGGAGCGCCGCAGCCGCACCATGTTGGGCATGATCAAGAACTCGCTGTTCGGGAGCGTAGAGACGTGGCCTTGGCAGGTCCTGAGCAAAGGGGGCAAGGTAGGCCCGCAGGGCTGCCGAGGACCTGAAACGGGGCGGCACCTCCCACCGCACCCTGATCGGAGGGGGGGCGGGGGCGGGTTCTGACGCGCAGGTGGGACAGCGCTGTGCTCCGGTATGTACGTTTTGGCGCCTACCGGGGGCGCGGCCCCCGAGTGCCCAGCACGTGAACTGGGAAGGAGGAAGTAAGGGAAGTCCAGCACATTCCCTAGGGCCTAGGGCTCTGCTGGGAGGAGGGGTGACAAAAAGGAGAGGTTGCTTTGGGGGAGGGGTACCCCGTGGCGATAGAACTGCGCCTGTTGAATGCATTCCTTCGTTTAAACATCCCAAGCATTCTGCTCTTTTGCTTCCTGGGAGACCTTCGGTTGCAGAAAGACCAGAAACATGCTTGTCCTTAAGAAACTCCCAACTCCTGGAGGACTGAGTATAAAGGAACAAGATCTGTGCTCCACAGAGGCACAGGGGCAGGAACAAACCATTCTGCCAGGGGCTGATGAGGGGGCCTGCCCTGAGGAGGTGTCTTCAGCTGGGCCTCAGGGAGGTTAGAAGTGCACAGAAAAGGAGAGAGCAGGTGCAAAGGCCCAGAGCTGTGAAATGGTATGTTGGCCAGTGGGACTCCCAGAGTTGGGTCCTAGAATACAGGTTGGGTGAAGAGGGCGTAACTGCTGTCTCCCCCCAAATTTACATCAGTGCTAACACAAGCAAATGGGACTGCCCCCTGAGGACAGAGTCCCCCACTAGATCATAGTCTCCTTGCAGACAAGTACTTTGTGCACTTTGTAGACTCAGCTCCCAGCTTCGCATCTCGTATGTTAAAGGACTGTGTTGTCTGGCGACCAAGTTCTGGTACCTGCTACAGTGATGGTCACAAAAGCCCTCAACTAGACTATAGTCTGCACTCTTCAAGCAACTATAACCAGAGGCCTGTCCCTTCATCTGTCTGTCTCTCCGTTTCCTCGGCAGCACATAGAATGATCAAGGTTAGCCCAGATCAAGGGTGACATAGTCAGATGCCCACAAGCATCCAAGCAGGTAAGGGGAATGACGCTAGCCGTGTTAGGTGCTGGGGCAAGGTGGGGTCTGAGGCAAATCAGAGAGAACTCAGGGCCCCCTCTACAAAGGCAGTGATGTGGCGTCACAGAGACGTAAACCAGAGTTGCCAGATTTTTAAGGAAGACCAGAAATCCAGATTCTTCGTGTGAACTCTCCCAAGTTAAAATTAATTTATTTGACAAGGAACTACTTGTCGAGTGCCATCTGTGTGCCAGTCCGTCTTACAGGCCGTGGAGATAGAGCAGTGAACAAAACCAAAAAAATTCCATGTCCTCATGGGGCTTACATCTGAGTGGTTAGTGAACAAAAAAACAGGTCAAACATCATTATCAGATGGTGATCAGGGCTGTGAAGAAAAACAAGCAGGGGAGAGAGGAAGGAACAGGGAATTTTAGGAGTGAGGCTGTGCAAATATGTCGGTTTTAACTGTGGATAGCTGCCTACGAATGTTTGTAAACTGCAGGCCATGGGATCTGTCTGTGCCTAGACCAGGCCTGTGTGCCTGCCAGTCTGTGGACTCAGCCCAGGGATGTCTACGGTGCTTTTTGGCCCTAACACTTATAGAATCCACATGTTACCAACAAGTTCCAGAAAGCTTTCCTTTCTATAGTGGAATCCAGCTTACTTGGTCTCTTTAGGTTAAGAGACAATTGCAAATTCAGGTCTGAGTTGGTCTGCTGCCTGTTTGCCCTCAGATCCCTTCCTCATCCACTCCCTGCTTTGCTCTCTGGGTCTCTGTGTGGAGTGGGGGCTGATCCCAGTTGCCTATTTCCCAGGCTCCGATGTCAGGCACCTGGCAGTGAGGTTCACCCAGTGGGAGGCACTACTGGGAGATCAGAGGGTGGGAAGAAGGGAAGAAGGTGTTTCTCCAAACTATCAGGTCTCTGGCACCAAGAGTTTCTCTGTGGATCCAGGTCTTTCTAGACGGGCCACCATGGTTCTAGCTTCCATCATGATCCAGGTGTCTGAGCTCAGGTAGCATAATCCTCCCTCTACCCCTCCTAAGGTGTTCACTCACCTGTGGGTTGCCTCGCTGCTCCCTGTGGGGCATCTCCGCTCTTCTATTATTTATGAAATTAGTTCCTTGAATCAAGATGCCTGTGTTCAAAATACTCTGGTAGCTTCTGTTTCCCTTATGGATACAGTGTCACCTACCACTGATTTGGTGCCTCTAAGGACAAATACAACTCCCTGATAAGCATCTTCCCTCAACATTTGATGGGAGTATGGTGCTATCTGGGATGTTGCTATCAGGCGGGTGCAAATCATTTAACCTGACCGACCTCAGTTTCAGCAGCTGTAGAATGGATATAAAAATATCTTTCCCAACTGCTCCCAGTGTTACCATACATATTAATTTTTTAAAAGGCATGAAAATGCGGGGTGCCTGGATGGCTCAGTCGGGTAAGTGTTCTGACTCTTCATTTCAGCTCAGGTCACGATCTTGGGGTGGTGAGATTGAGTTCTGCATAGGCCTCTGCACTGAGTAAGGAGCTTCCTTGGGATTCTCTCTCTACGTCCCTCTGCCCTTTCTCCACTTTGTGCTCTCTTTCCCTCAAAATAAATAAACATTTAAAATGTTTACCCCCTTCAAATGTGGTAATATCATCATGTCACAACTCAGCTCTGTTCTTACTGGCTGTGTGGTCACAGGCAACTTACTTAACTTCTCTGAAGTAAGCATGAGAGGAAATAATTTGTATCTTATAAGATTGTTTGGAAGCTTAAATGAGATAACCAATTCAAAGTTGTTCAACAAAATACCTAACACTTGGTTGGGTATGGTGTTAGTATCCCTTTAGTTTCACAGGTAATTTTGGGTAAACTACTTGACCTCCTAACCACTCTGAACCCTGAAATTCCTCAACTGTAATACAAGAATCACCATGCCTATGTGACAGTTACTTAAATATTCAAAGGTACTTGCAAGCCTTTTTAAATATATATATATATATATATATATATATATATATATATATATACACACACACACACATTCAGGGTGTTATTATTTTGAAAACAGACTGTCCCTGAAATTGAGCATCTTACCCTGGAAAGAGTCTGGGTCAGGAACTGTTGCCTACTTCGCTGGGCAAATTGATGGCAGGAAGCGTGTCCTGTGTAGCTCAGGTTCAGGCTCACCAGATGTTCAGAACTGATTGTGATGGGGGAGGTCCAGGCTGCTGCAGACCTTATCAGGTGCCTTCCACATTGCTTCTGGAGAGAGGAGGACACACTGCTCTCTGTGTTGGATTGGGTGGGTCTTGTGGATGCTCAGAGCAGGACTGACATCAACAACTGACATCTTTATGGGATTTTTTTCCAGCCTGTGCACATTGGTTGGGACCCGACAGCCTGGGTTGGAATCCTGGCTCAACCACCTGCCCGCTGTAACTTGGGCATGTTATTTAACCCCTTGTGCTCCAGTTTCATCTGAAAATGAAGATAAAAACACTAACGTCTTCACAAGATCATTGGAGGGACTGAGTGAACGAATCCATGCAAAATATTTAAAATAATACCCGACACATAGAAAGTCCTGAGTTAGGTTGATTGTTATTATTATTTTCTTACAATGAGAAAGCTGGCTTCCAGAATTAACATGTACACCCACCACATCAGGTGGCAAGGAAAAAAAAAAAACTGACCTTGCAGAGGACCTTGCAAATACCGTTGCAAGAGGCATTGTTGCAAGATCCCTGTCTGGAGTTTGAACTTGACCAGGGTTCCCATCGAATGCTGAATATTGGTGTTTGTAGTCATGGGCCAAATCCTTATATGACTGGGAGCATAAGCTAGCCGGATCTGGGGCAGAAGTGGGCTATTCTGTTCCATGTGACAATGAAACACACTAGGGGCGCCTGGGTGGCTCAGTCAGTTGGGTGTCCGACTTCGGCTCAGGTCATGATCTCGCAGTTCATTAATTCAAGCCCCGCTTTGGGCTCTGTGCTGACAGCTCAGAGCCTGGAGCCTGTTTCTGATTCTGTGTCTCCCTCTCTCTCTGACCCTCCCCCATTCATGCTCTGTCTCTCTCTGTCTCAAAAATAAATAAACGTAAAAAAAATTTTTTTTTAATTAAAAAAATTAAAAAATAAAAGAAACACACTAAAGACATTAAATCTGAAGAACCAAATGTATTAACTGGGTTAACCTAGGTGCTTTGTTTTCTGCAGAAATGGAATTCTATTTCAATTCCCCCTCGAGAACTAGAGTAGTTTTGTAATATCCGTCACTTAGGTTTGAGCGATCCAGTAAACAATGAGAGTTTATGGACTTAGATGCTGTAAAAACAAGGTGGGACCTGCCATGGTACTACCTTTAGACATTGTGGCCCTGCTTTTCTCCAGCATAAATATAACTAGACTAGTTTCTTGTCTCTCTACCCAGCTATGTCTGTTGTATTCCTTGTCGTTAGGGTAAGACCAGGTTTTACTCCGCAGTCTCCTTCCCCACAGACCCTTGCAGTACCTACTGTATGCAAGACACAGCAGTACATGCTAAGAGATGCAGACAGCCCCTGCCCCCATGGGGCCTGGGATTGCAGGTGTAGGTTAAACACGTTATTCTTCAGCTGTAGTTACAATACATATTGTGTCTCGAAAGGACAAGGGCCTGTCCAAAATACCAGGGGAACTTGTTTTATTTTATTTTTTTTTAATTTTTTTTCAACGTTTTTTTTTTTATTTATTTATGGGACAGACAGAGACAGAGCATGAACGGGGGAGGGGCAGACAGAGAGGGAGACACAGAATCGGAAACAGGCTCCAGGCTCCGAGCCATCAGCCCAGAGCCTGACGCGGGGCTCGAACTCACGGACCGTGAGATCGTGACCTGGCTGAAGTCGGACGCTCAACCGACTGCGCCACCCAGGTGCCCCCAGGGGAACTTGTTTTAAATTGGGATCCTCTTTGGGAAGCGACTTTTCGGTTGGGGCTTTTTGGATAAGTAGGGGTTCGTCAGGCAGAGACAGGAAAAATATTCCGGGGAGAGAAAAGAGGCAGGTTCAGAGGCCCTGAGGCAGGAATGACCATGGCACTGAAGGCAATAGAAGGCCAGTGAGGAAGTGCTCTGAGTGTGGCTGGCAAGGCAGACAGAATTTAGGTGGGGCCTAGACCACCTGGGATAGGTTAAGAACCTGGTGAATGAAGACTTGTAGGTAGGGGATTAATTAACATGATTAAGTGATACTGAATGCTCATTTGTTCCCCAGGCAATCTTCGCTCCATTCACAGGTTTAGTTACCCCTTCTGCTGATGACTCCCAAACTTATATCCCTGTATCAGTGTCTTGCTGAGCTCTAGACCCACGTGTCCAGCTTGCACAATGGACAGTTTGCTCATCTATAACAGGACGCAGATGAACAGATAGATATGAAAGGGCCCTTCTAACCTTAGTCTCGTCTGCCTTCCGAGCTCCTCAGAAGGAAGAATCACTCTGGAGGAGGAGGTTGAGTTGAGCCTTAAGGGTGGGTAGACTTATCACGGAAGCCTTATCTCTCTGAATCACACTGGATTCCTTTCTTTGAAGCCCTTCTTCCCTGTCCCTGGACTTTCTGCCTGGGGGACAGGCGGAGAGCACGGATCGCCTAGACCATCCCCAGAACTCTCCTTTCTGCTCCGGGACCCCTCCTACTCGAAATTCCATATCTGGATCACAAAGTCAGTTGAATTAATGTGGGGTGAATGAAACTGGCTTGCACACTCGGCTCACCGTCACTAGGACAGTTGTCACAAAATCCTTCTCCCTGTGACAGCCTATGAGGTCTTTGTGCGTCTGGCCCCTCTCTTGCTGTGCCCTGCTTGACTGCCTTTGCTCCAGCCCCAGTGAACCACATCACCCTCAGCAGTTTGTTCTTCTGTTCTTTTCATTTACACTCGTGGTGTCCACGACCTGGAATCGCCCTCCCCGAGCTATCAGAACATTTACTACATCATACGATAATTTTATAATCTTCTCACCACCCAACCAGACTGCCCATATCATATTAATCTCTAAATCTATAGCACCCAGCAGAGGTTTTCAATATTTATTCAATGAATCAATGCATCAGTGACTGAATGTCCAGCTGGATGATCTATAAGCACCTCAAAGTCAGCCTGACCTAGCCAAACACATCAACATGCACCCGTGCCCTGCAAAACAACCTGACTAGTCTTCTGTGTTCCCACCCTACCCTGCCTCTCCTCTTAAACATATCAGATTATTACCTGTTAGCCCGTGCCCCTCCTGATGTCAGAGACTCTCTGTCTTCTCTGTATCGTAGCCCATGCCACAGTGCTCAGCACACGGTAGATGCCCCATCGTTGTAGGTTGAGTGAATAAAAAGAAGGAAAGAAAGAACAAAGGAAAGAGCCAACCAGCTCTTTTCTCCATTGAGAGTTTATCATTGGTTTCTCCAGTTGTGAGAGATGAGGGTCCATGAAATGAATTTGGATGCCCCTATTCTGAGTTTGACACAGGCACACAAATGTCTATCAGAAGTAACTAACTCAGGGCGCCTGGGTGGCTCAGTTAGTTAAGCATCCAACTTTTTTTTTTTAATGTTTTATTTATTTTTACGAGAGAGAGTGTGAGCGGAGGAGGGGTAGGGAGTGGGGGCAGAGGATCTAAAGCAGGCTCTGTGCTTACGGCAATGAGCTCGATGTAGGGCTCAAACTCACAAACCGTGAGATCATGACATGAGCCAAAGTCGGACACTCAACCAACTGAGCCACCCAGGTGCGCAAGCATCCAACTCTTGATTTCAGCTCAGGATATGATCTCACAGTTCATGAGATCAAACCCCGCGTCTGGTTCTATGCTGACGATGCAGAATCCGGCCTGGGATTCTCTCCCTCCCTCTCTCTTTGCTTCTCTCTCTCTCTCTCTCTCTCTCTTAAAATAAATAAATAACTTTTAAAAAAAGAAAGAACTTACTCAGTAGCTAAAGAAAGATGCTTCAAAGCACTAACATCATCCCCCATACGGTATAGAGTCCGGCAGTAAGCATTAGACTAGGGTTTGGAGGTGTGAAGTCTGGTTCCAATTTCACCCCTTAGTAGCTGTGTGTTCTTGGGCCGTTCAATCCCTCTGGTTCCTCATTTCCTCTTTGGGAAATTTCAGGCTGAAATTCTGTGATTCACAGAGTAGCATTTCTGGAATTTAAAACATAAATGGCAGGACTTGGTGGGACCTCCAGTGGAAGGTGTGTGTCGTCAGTCAGAACGAGCAAAACCGCCCCGTTTACACAGCAGAGGGTTTGCTACTGGAGACTCTTTGGTAGTGTGACGCTCTCCGAGGGGAGGGCCTCACAGCAATCCTTGGAATTAGTAGCCGAGGTAGATTTGCAGCCTCTTGATTCCCGGTCTGGTGCAATTCCCGCCCCCCCCCCCTTCTTGCTATTCTCCTTTAATTTTGCATTCCAAACACAATAGGTATTTTTCTCATTCTAAACACAAAACTATAATGTAAATGTACTCTTTCAGACTATCCAGGCCACTTAGCCCCACCTCCACAGAGTCATTCGGTCCCCTTGGGAGTTGAGACCTTTCAGTCTAGGATATCATAGGAAGTCCTGTTTCCCCAGCCAGGGGCAGCCAAGTTCTCTCTCCCATGTGTCTGGTTTTCATCATCATTAGTAAACGAGGCAGTTCCTTAAGCATCTAATTTATGATGAGCATCTCATTTATGATGCTTCGTGGCATAGCTCTTGTCCACAAAGACTTCATGGCAGATTTTTCAAACTGCACCAGGGTTTCCTTACCCGATAGCTCAATATAGGGCACATGTTTCATCTTTTCGTGGAATAGCATGAAATTTACTTGAGTAGAGTGGAAGTCAACAGGGAAGAAAGAAAAGGCTAGATGCGGAATATATCCCCTCCCTAAGGGTAAAGTATTATTTTTGTGAAGCTTTGTTTCTCCTTGTAAAAAAAAATACACATTTCTTGTTATGTGTCGTGGTTCTCTTTAACGTTTGAAAGACACGGTCTTATAGTGTATGTTGAGGAATATGAAATTATCGGAGATAGCACAGGGCAAGGAAGAGGAGGAGGGAGTGAAGGAGAGCTGCGTGGGTCTCTATGGCAAAAGACCTTCGGGCAGAGACCCACACAGAGAGTGGTCATGCTGGGGGTGGCGGGGGTGGGGTCCCACCGGGAAGGCTCTGGAGACGTAGTGGAGCTGAGCATCCTGGGGAGTGGGGGAGGGGTACCATTTAGCGAGACAGGAGTAGTGTCTGGAAGTACTGAGGGAAGAGAGCTACTCTGCTTCTTCTTGCCCTGAGTCCCTGCTTCTAGAATGAGGCCCATCCTGGAGCCTTGGAGTCTGTGGCGGTGTTGTTCTATCTCTTTGTTTCCTCCTTTGCAATTCTCTTCTCTTTTTCCTGGTTCTCCTGTCATTCAGGTGTTGGATCTCCTGGCCTGATCCCCTGATTTCCTTTCCTCCTCTGTTTTCTACTCCTTTGCCTTTTCACTTGACTTTCTGGAAGATTTCCTTCCGCTTTATCTTCTGACCTCTCCACTGAATTTTTCATTTCTGTTGTATTTTTAATTTCGAAGAGCCCTTTGATCTCTGGACATTCTATTTTTATAGCATTCTGGGGGACGTTCTGAGTGGCTTGGGAATGCGGTATCTTCTCTTATCTCTCTGAGAATATTGATTATACCAAGTTTTTTTTTCTGCTGACTCTACATTTGTAAGAAATCCCAGAACCTTTTTCTCATGGCCCTTCATACCTCTACTGTCATCTCTTCTACCCTGCCACCATGCCCGGATTCGTCATGGAAAGTTCTTTAGCAGTCAGGGTCTCTTGTAGCTGGACCGTTACTGCTTCTGGAGTCACCACAGGTTACCACTTTACATCTCTTAAGCATGTGTATTCTGCCCCTAGGAAGAAGTCTCCTATGAGGAGAGGACCTGTGAAGGCGGACAATTTGCCACAGTGGAAGTGACAGATAAGCCTGTGGATGAGGGTCTGCGTGAAGCCATGCCCAAGGTCATGAAGTATGTGGGGGGCACCAATGACAAGGGTGAGTATCCCTGAGGGATGTGGCTCTAGTCTCAGAGGCAAGCTTGCTACGGCTCCCGTCATCAGTGAAAAACACAGGGAGAGGCCACAAGGCACATGTCACCGTGTGCTTCCGTGGCCTGTGAACTTGTTGTACTGTGTGCACGGGGGCACTCGGCAGGCGGTGGGGGGGGGTGAGGGGGGTGGGGGGGGCGGGAACCACACTGACTTCATCCCAGCCTCCCCCTCGTTGTGTGGTATCCCTGCTCAGTATCACTGCCTTCCTGCTTCTCTCCCAGGCGTGAACATACACTCTGGGGTTTTTAACCATACGGTGCTTATCATGACTGAGTGAAGGAAGCCGAGTCACAGAGCCAGGCCAACGTCTGACCCAGACCTCTGCCTCCAGGCTGAACATCTCTGCTCAGTCCCCTGGTCTGGTTGCTCAGAATCTGCAGGGTACTGAGGCTCAGTGAGTATTGAGTATGGCAGGTCCCCGGCTCTGTTCTAGCAAATGAAGGGTCTGAGAATATTTAAGCTGTCCCACTCCTTACAGTCTTGGCAGTCTGTGATGGCTGTGCCCCTATTTTTAAAATGATGGGCGTGAAGTTTCAGTGTGCCTGTCAGCACGAAAACCATATTTAATATGAATGTAACACTAAAGCTCTCTAATTTAAACTACCCTTTATGATCAGTGCAAACCCAAAGTGGATCAGAAAGCAAGGTGAAAAAAGAGATGTGATGTTTTATTTTTAGGGTATTTCTCAAGCTGATAATTTAGAAAGTTAGAAACTGGTATTAACCTCAGTAACATTTACTAGGACTAAAGTAATCAGGCTTTGTATAAGTCCACCAGTAGGAAGTCAGAAATCTTTTCCTTCTTAATACTGTCATAACTTTTTTTAGAAGAAAATGTGTATAAAAATTATAAAACTCGTTAAAGAAAATTTTAAACATAACACAACAGCACCCCAAATAATACAATCATTGTTGTCTTCTGAATGTATTTCTTTAGGGCTTTTTGCTAGGCTTTTTTTTTTAATGTTTATTTTTGAGGGAGAGAAAGAGCGTGAGAGGGGGGAGGGACAGAGAGAGAGAGGGAGACACAGAATCCGAAGCAGGCTCCAGGCTCCGAGCTGTCAGCACAGAGCCCAACACGGGCCTTGAACTCACAAGCCGTGAGATCATGACCTCAATCAAAGTAGGACGCTCAACCGAGTGAGCCACCCAGGCATCCTTTAATAGGCTTTTAAAATGTAATCATAGTGTTTGTGCAATTGTATACCCTTCTGTTACTTATTTCATAACTATTTTCCACCTTTGAGAAATTGTCTTCTTAAGCATAATTATTGATAGCTATGTTATATTGTATCATGCACCTATAATTCACTTAGACATATTGCTGTTTTGAACACTTATATGGCTCCCAGTCTCTCACAATTATAAATTCTGCTGCAATGAATATCCTATCACCTGTAGCCTTTTCCACATTTTGGATTATTTCCTTAAAATTTATATTTAAATAGAGAGTAATTAGATACTGATCTATTTACAGTCTTGATATATATTAGCAAATAATGTTTTCCAAATGAGTTGAATCACTACACTCCTATTTCCAAAATATACAAATAAGAGGTGTTTTGTATGTATCTGACTGTATAGTTTTCATACCTGAAAGGTTTATTATTAATTTCAAGAACAAAAAGAATCCTGATTTGGAAGAAGAATGAGACCAGCAGATCTTTCACAGTTCTGAGCCAAAGTTCTGTCTACAATACCCTCACTCTGTGGGTTTTTATGTTTTCAGGAATCGGGATGGGCATGACCGTGCCTGTTTCCTTTGCTGTGTTTCCAAGTGATGATGGCTCCCTGCAGAAGAAATTGAAAGTCTGGTTCCGGATTCCAAACCAGTTTCAGAGCAACCCGCCAGTTCCCACCGATGACAGTGTTAAGATCGAAGAGAGGGAAAGCATCACTGTCTATTCCCTGTAAGGAGAGGATTCTGTGTGTGTGTGTGTGTGTGTGTGTGTGTGTGTGTGTGTGTGTGTGTTTAATTTATTTATTTAAATTCAAGTTAATTAACATATAGTGTGGTATTGGTTTCAGGAGTAGAACCCAGTGATTCATCACTTAGTGTAACACCCAGTGTTCATCCCAACAGGTGTCCTCCTTAATGCTTATCACCCATTTAGCCCATCCCCCCACCTCCCCACCGACAACCTTCGTTTGTTCTCTATGTTTAAGAGTCTCTTATGGTTTGCCTCTCTCTCTGTTTTTATTTTATTGTTGTAAGGAGAGGAATCTTTAGGCATCCAGGGTAGCACGTGACTTCCATCACCACTCCTTAATCATCTGGAGGAAGCATTTACATTACATTTATATTTTATTCCAGTTTTATTGAGATATAATTAAAATATAACATTATAGTGACTTCAGGTATACAATATGTAATGCTTTGTTATAGGTAAATATTATGAAATGATCACCATAATGTTTAGTTAACATCCATCACTTGACATAGTTACAATTGCTTTTTCCTGAGATGAGAACTTTTCAGATCTGCTTTCTTAATAACTTTCAAATATTTATTACAGTATATTGTTAACTATAGTCACCTTGCTTTCTATTATATCCCCAGGACAAATTTACCTTATAGCTGGAAATTTGTACCTTTTGACCACCTTCACCCATTTCTCCAACTCTCCGCCTACATCCCCTATCGTTGGCAACCATTAAGCTCTTCTCTGTGAGTTCAGGGTTTGTTTTTTTTTTTTCAATTCTACATGTAAGTGAGATCATATAGTGTTTTCCTTTCTCGGTCTGACTTATTTCACTTAGCATAATGCCCTCAAAGTCATCCACATTGTTACAAATGGCAGATTGTCCTTTTTTTTATGGCTAAATAATACTGCATTGTATATATGTACCACATCTTTGTCCATTCATCTGTTGATGGCCCCTCAGGTTGTTTCCGTATCTTGGCTATTATAAATAATGTTGCAGTGAACGTGGTAGTGCAGATATCTCTTCAAGATAGTGATTTTATTTCCTTTGGATATGTACCCAGAAGTGGAATTGCTGGATCATATGGTAGTTCTACTTTTAATTTTTTGAGGACCCTCCATACTGTTTTCCCTAGTGGCTGCACCAATTTACATTCCCACCAACAGTGCACAGTTCTCTTTTTTCCATAGCCTTGCTAACTCTTGTTATTTCTTGTCTTTTTGATAATAGCTATTCTAATGGATGTGAAGTGATATCTCATTGTGGCTTTGATTTGTATTTCAATGATGATTAGTGACGTTGAGCGCCTTTTCATGTACATATTGGCCATGTGTATGTCTTCTTTGGAAAAATGTCTATTCAGATCCTCTGCCCACTTTTTTAAAATGTTTATTTATTTTGGGGGGGGAGAGAGAAAGAATGTGTGTGTGTGTGTGTGTGTGTGTGTGTGTGTATGTGTATGTGTGTCAGCAGGGGAGGGACAAAGAGAGAGGGAGACAGAGGATCTGAAGCAGGCTTTGCACTGTCAGCGTGGAACCCAATATGGGGCTTGAACCCATGAACCGTGAGATCATGACCTGAGCCAAAGTCAGATGCTTAACCAACTGCCCATTTTTTATCAGATTGTTTGGCTTTTTTGCTATTGATTTATAGGAGTTCTTTATATATTTCAGCTTTTAACTCCTGATCAGATATATGATTTGCAAATATTTTCTCCCATTTAGTAGGTTGTTTTTTCATTATGTTGATGGTTTCCTTTGCTGTGCAGAAACTTTTTTGTTCAATGTAGTCCATTTGTTTATTTTTGCTTTTGTTGCCAAATACAAAAAATTGTTGCCAAGACTGATGCCAAGGAGCTTACACCTTATGCTTTCTTCTAGGAATCTTATGGTTTCAGGTCTTATGTTCAAGTATTTAATCTATTTTGTGTTGATTTTTGTGTGTGGCGTAAGATAGAGGTCCCATGTCAGTTGCTTTTGCCTGTTGCTGCCCTGTTTTCCAGACACCATTTATTGAAGACACTTGGCTACTTTGTTGTGAATTGGTTGACCATATATGCATGGGTTTGTTTCTGAGCTCTCTATTCTGTTTCGTTGATCTGTATATCTGTTTTTATGCCAATGCTGTACTGTTTTTATTATAATAACTTTGTAATACAGTTTGAAATCAGGACATACACTTCAGCTTTATTCTTTTTTTCTCAAGATTGCTTTGGCTATTTGGGGTCTTTTGCGGTTCCATACAAATTTCAGGGTTGGTTTTCTAGTTCTGTGAAAAATTCCATTGGAATTTTTATAGGGATTGCATTGAATCTGTCGATTGCTTTTGGTAGTATGAACATCCTAACAATATTAATTCTTCCAATCCATGAGCATGGAATATCTATTCATTTATTTGTGTCTTGTCCAGTTTTCTTCATTAATGTCTTACAGTTTTCAGGTACAGATCTCTTACCTCCTTCGTTAAATTTATTCCTAGGTATTCTTTCCTATTTGATGTCGATAGGATTGTTTCCTTAATTTCTCTGTATTGTCAACGAATTAAGTTAAGAAATACTGAGTCCTGACAATTTCTCACTTCAGTTTCTTCAGCTTACAACACACAAACATTTGTACTGTATCTGAATAAATGCGTTTGCCAGTTGCCAAATTCACCTGGATAGAGTATCCCCACAGCTTAAGCTGAACATCCACATTAGCCACAGCAGGGTGCTGGGAGACTCTGGGAATATCTAAGTCAAGCGGTAATTTGGGGTCACGAATATGTAAATGAGTACATAAATACATAAAGGACTTGGGGGAATCTCCTTTTTTAGCCCAAGCTCCCTTTGAATGCCAGAAAGGCAGGGAGTATTTGCCAGAGCTGGACTGCCACCCCCTTAGCTGTTCACTGTCCATGGTCCTTTGAGCAGAGCACTATTATCATTCGAGTCCTGTTGCCAGGGCCTCAAATGGGGTCGTGTTCCTTTTGACTGTAGAGCACAACAGGTACAGATGGTTGCATGTTTTTATTCTTTGGGCCCCAACCTCCCTTCAGAAACCAAGTCTCTTGTAGATAATCAATGACTCCCTGTTTTCAAAATCCTACTTTGTGACAGGCACTGAACCATGTATAGTCAGAGACCAGGAACGTTACCAGTATCAACTATAGGTATGGATCTGCTCTTGCTCTGGAACAACTTAAAGAAAAACAAATATACAAATAATCTTGCACTGGAGAGTTTTTGTCCACACCCAGGGGCCTCCACACATACTTATTTGACTGCCCCGCCCCACTTCTGCACCTGAGGATGCAACTTTCTCTGTTGCCAACACTAAGGCTGGGAATGTGAGTTTGGCTGCTCTGGGCAGTCCTAGGCCAAGCGACGCAGGGCCCCCCCAGAGGACAGTGAGTGTACTGCAGTTGGACCGCTAGCACTGGAAACTCAGCTTTTCTCCAGTCATCAGACTTTCCAGCCTTCACTACAGAGTCTGCAGAGAAAGCAAACTCTAAGTAAAGAATGTCTTTCCCAGGTCACCTGGGTGGCTCAGTCAGTTAAGCGTCCGACTTCAGCTTAGGTCAAGATCTCAAGGCCCATGGGTTCTGGCCCCGAGTCGGACTCTGTGCTGACAGCTCAGAGCCTGGAGCTTGCTTCGGATTCTGTGTCTCTCTCTCATAAATAAACATTAAAAAAAAAAAAGAATGTCTTTCCCAAGGGCAGGGACTAGAGTGGGGAAGCGAGGTGAGGTGCCTGTGGCACAGAATTTAAAGAGACATCCACTTTCACAGTTGTCCAAGTGTAGGGTTAGCACTGAGAGAATAAGCGCCTCCTTAAATCTTATGCCCTTTGTCTCACCTATCTGACCTTCATGCCTGATCCCTCTGTTCCATTCTCTTCCCTGTGTCTTGGGAGGCAGTCTGGTATACTCCAATGAATAAGTATGTTTTCGTTTGAATCCCAGAAGCTTGGGAAGTCCCTCACCCTCTTTAAGACAGTTTCTCCATCTGTCGAGTGCCATAACAATGTCCCTCATAGGATTATTACTAAAGAGTACCTTTCAGTAGTTACTAAGATGCTTCCGTCTTTACAAACCACTTCATGACCTGCGGTAAGTTTCAGTAATTTTTTTTCCCTTCACTCCTTTTGATTTCATGAGGAATGAGGTTGACATGGTTAAATCAGTTCACATAAGACTTCAAGCGGACGAGGCTGGCTTTGAATCGTCTGTTTTACCAGACCCAGGGTGAGGAGTTGGTATGATTTTTTTTCTTTTAACATTTTAGTATGGAAATTTTCAAACTTATAAAAAAATAGAAGATAGTGAAATCCTACGTAACCCATCACTTACCTTCAATGATAATTAACTCAAGGCCAAACCTGTGTAATAAAAAGATACAATAAACTTAATGACGTCCTATGTAACCTATCACTCACCTTCAAGATAATTAACTCAAGGTCAAATCTGTGTCATGGGTACCCTCACAACTACCACCCAGCCCCTCCACTGGGTTATTTTTAGGCAAATTCCAGACATTTTGTTATTTCATCCACAAATACTTCAGTGTGACTACCAAAGACCTTTTAAAAACACACTCATAATGTCTTATTACTCCTAAAATTTTAACATCATTTCATTAATGTGATAATAATATAAAATATGTCCAGTGTTCAGATTTCTCCCACTACCTGAAAATTTGTTCTTAAAAGTTTGTTTTGAGCCGGGATCCAAATAAAATCCATCCATTGCAATTGGTTGGTGTGCCTTTTAAGCTTTTACTAATCTGCGGCCTTCCTCGCCACTACACCTTTTCATTTTTCATTACTGCCTAGGGGTCATTTGTCCTCTTGTTTCCTGTAGTCTGAATGTTGCAGATTGCCTTTCAGTGACTTTTTAACGTGTTCCTCTCCCTCCGGCACTGCCTGTAAATTAGTCGTTAGAACCAGAGGCATAGTCAGATTCCAGCTGCTGCTTTTGGCAAGGATGTTTCATAGGTGGTGCTATATCCCTCTATCGGGGGTTTGCTTGCCTCTGTTTTTGTGAGGTCAGCGACTGTAGATCACCCTTGCCTAGAGCCCTTTCTTAGAGCTGGTAAAGTGATAATGTGCTCTATTTGTCCTTCAGTTATTAGCTGGAATACTTTGATACAAAGAGAAACCTCTCCTCGTCTGCCATTTGACTTCCCTGAGATGGAGTCGTAGAGAAAAAGCAAGATACTTTCTCTGTAGCTTGTTGCCTTCTCCTTATCTGTTTTCAGAATAATGACTTCGTTCCTGAACATCTGCCACATGCAAGGTGGTGTCGATCTGTTTTTTGAGTGTCGGTATAAACACAGGAATTTAGACATAATTGATGTGTTTCAGTTCTTTGTAGCTGTTCTTACTGATGTTCAAATTGTCCATCTTTGGCCAGTGGGAGCCTCTTCCAATTGGTTTCTGGGTCCTTTGGACATGACTGTAGTGCTCTATGGTAGCTTCCTTGCTTTCTGGTGTCACAAAAATGTTTCAAGCACATCTGGGCATTTCTTGCTCTAGAGCTGGAATTAGCCATTTCTCCAAGGACCCTGGTTCCTTATAGTGTGAGAGGGTATCTCTTTAAAAGTACTATTAACATCAGGTCTGTGGAAGTTTCCTTTTAATTCTCTGAAATCTAAACCGATGAAAATGATAAATAATGGTATCTTGCATGGCTTAGTGAATTTCTTTTTTAACCGAACACGTGGTCCTAAATTAACATATGTTATTCCTCAACCAGCCACTGGGTGTCACTGCAAGTCAAATGTGCATTTAAAAGTACCTTTATGTGGAAGGCAGTGTGAATACGGTAGTAGAAAGTCAAGTACACAGTATGTGCATTAGATGACCAAAAAATTAATTCCAAAATGAAAGCTTTGCATCCTTCATTCAGCCTTCCTTTTGTATGAGCTTGTGAAGGGATGTTCAGAAGGGAGTATACATTTATTAGTAGTATGTGTTAGCAGTCAATGAATAGAAGGCTAAGAAAGAATAATACTATCAGAATCTTTTTAGTATTCACAAGAGGCAATAGAAATACCCTCACATTTATATGAGTGGCCCCATTCCAGACCACTGTCCTCCCTCTGTGTTCCACAAAGGCCACTTAGGTTACAGCTCAGCCTCCTCAGCATAATTCAGCACTGAGTTCAACAGAGACTGATGGCAGGAGAAGGTTGACAGTTTTAGTGAAATGTGTGGGTATAAAGTGTTGGAAACTAGGAGTTCATTGTCAGGGTGATCTGAGATCCAATGCTAGCTCAGTGGCCACGGGACCTTTGGCGTATTGCCGAGCTTCTCTGTGCCTCAGTTTCCACCAAGTATAAGATGGAGCAAGAGTACCTAACCCACAAGATTGTTGTGAGGATGCAATATTGTGTATCCACGAATGCCTACACATCGCGAGACATTAGGTAGACCCTTGGTGAGAGTTAGCCTCTTCTCTTCTTGACTTCACCTCCCTCTGAGAATCAGGTCAAGTTTTACTAGAATTAACAAAAAAGTCAAGCTACTACAGATACACTTCAGTTCAAACCTCAACTCTAATAATTATGAGTTTTACAGTTGGGCTTTCTGAGCTTTAGTTTTCTCATCTATAAAATAGAACTTATGGACACCAGGGTGGCCCAGTCAGTTAAGCATCCAACTTTTTTTTTTTTAATGTTTATTTTTGAGAGAGACAGAGTGTGAAAAGTTTGAGAGAGACAGAGTGTGAAAAGGGGAAGAGAGGGAGGGAGACACAGAATCTGAAGCAGGCCCCAGACTCTGAGCTGTCAGCACAGAGCCTGATGCGGAGCTCATGACCTGAGCCAAAGTCGGATGCATAACTGACTGAGCCACCCAGGTGCCCCAAGTGTCCAACTCTTAATTTTGGCTCTTAACCCTTCCAAGGATCATGAGATCGAGTCCTGTGTTGGGCTCCATGCTGGGCATGGGGCCTGCTTAAGATTTCCTCTCTCTCTCTCTCTCTCTCTCTCTCTCTCTCTCTCTCTCTCTCTCTGTCCCTTATCCACTCACACTCTTGCTATCTCGAAAAATTACGTTAAAATAAAATAAAATAAAATAAAATAAAATAAAGCTTATGATGCACTGTTGTTAGGGTCCAGTGAATGTGCATATGACACAACTTTGTCAGCCATGAGGTACCAACGGATGCTGATGTTGTTTTTCTCTCTAAATGACCAGGCCCTTGGGGCATCTGGGTGGCTCAGTCGGTTAAGTGTCAGACGATTTCAGCTCAGGTCACGATCTCATGGTTTGTGGGATCGAGCCTCACATCAGCCTTGTACTGACAGCACAGAGCCTGCTTGGGATTCTCTCTCTCCCTCTCTCTCTGCCCCTCCCCTACTCTCCCTCTCTCAAAATAAATAAACATAAATAAATAAATAAATAAATAACCAGCCCCTCACTGAGGACACTGGCAGCTTGGGAAGTTCAGCCTAGAGAACATGAACTTTGGTAAAAAGAGTACAACTGCTAAGCTTCTAGGGTGTTCCCAGAGCTATAGACCAGTGTTAGCCAAGTTCGTAGATAATTCCAGCACCCATCTGTAATCACAGGAGGCTCAGGCCGAGGGCGACATAATACAGTTTTGCCTCCTTGGTCAGCTCAATACTCAAGCTCTGTCCTTTTGATTGCAAGGAGCCTCACCTTCTTTCAAAAACCTCACCCCTTCCTTTTCTGTCCCCTCACCCTTTATTTTCCTCACCTCACTTATTCTCACCTGCATTATATACCCATTGTTCATTTATTTATTGTCTACTCCCTCACCAGGATATTCTTGAGGGCAGGACCTTGGGCTAGTCTCTAGTAAGTGCTCAGTTAAAAGTTGAATAAATAAGTGAGTGAAAGTCTTGGTCCTTGCCTTCCCTGCACTTCTCTTTTTTTGCTGTCCTCCCTAAAGATCTTGGTCCCCTCCCACAGCTTCAACTGTCACCCTTCCATTGGTAAATCTCCAGCCTGACCATCTCTCCAGCTCCCTTGAATGTCTTAGCAATCATCAGACTCAACATGGTGACTAAGGTGAGGCCATTTACACATCCATGAATTCATTCAAAAACACCACATATTCATTATTCACTTACTCTGTGCCAGGAATTGCTATAGGTCCTCAAAATAGTGCAGGGGAACAAGCGACGTGGCCGCCCTCTGAAGCCCGAAAAACATTCTAGTGGGGAAGAGAGATGAGAGACAGATGATGTCTCAAGTATTTGAGGACTGTGTTATTTCCGAGATAAGAAGTCGTGTTTGTGGGTTGAGATTATAGGGGAGCATATTTCTTACTCTGGCATGAAGTATCTAACAGTAAGAGGGACAGGTAACAAGGCGAGGAAGCCCTTGCCCTGAAGGAGACTAAGCATCGTCTGGAGAGACGTGCAGCCCGTGTGCTATGTAATGTTCGTACTAACTGGGAAGTTTGGTTCCACTGGGCAAATGTCTATCGAGTACCTCTGATATTTAAGCCGCCTCCCTTCTAAGAGCCTGCCAGTGATGAGATTCCGAATCTAACAACATTTCCCCCCACAACCGGTCAGGTGTCCCGCCAGTCTTTCGCGAACGGGTACTTGGAAGGGACTTCAGCCACCATTTCTGGGCGGATGAGCCTGAGTCAACACGGCTCGCGCTGCCTTGTCTCCCAAGCACCAGCCTCTCGTTCCCAGCTCCCCAGGAGGCATCTTTCCAAACACCTCGCCAGGGTCTCCCAAATCAATACGTCAAACATGGAATTCAGATGTCCTCCCCAGATCTGATGCCTGTGTTCTGTCTTACTAAAGGTCCCTTCTGTCTTCCTACTCGTCCCGTTCAAATGTCATCCTGACTCCTTCACCTGGCACATCAACCGTCGGCCAAGTCCTGGTCACCCCCCCAGCCGTGCCTCCCCTTGCATCCGCACCGCCTTGGTCTTCGGCACCTCTTGCCTGAACTGTTGCTGTGTCCTCCTGATAATTTCTAGTTCTTCCACCTCTGCCCCTTCTAAGTTGTCCTTTTATCACCACCTTCCATAGAGCGTGGGACCGATCGCACTCCCTCCCCGCTGCTGCTCAACTCCGGTCACGGGCCTCGGGCCTGCCTCTGACCTAGGCACGCACCAGGGCTGGGATCTAAGCCCAAGCTAGTAATAAAATGAGAAGGGGGATGGGGAAACTTTGGGCTGGGTCCCCGAATGTGTAGCCGGGCAGCGAAGCCTAGTAAAAATGCTCGGTCATGGCATCGCATCCACGATGTCGCCCCACTCCGTGTCCACCTGATCTCAGTGCACGCCGCCCCCCAGCTCCCAGGGCCCCCCTCCAACACATGCACAGGCACCCTCCACTTCCACGCTTTCACTTTCACCCACCTCCTCCTACAGACTGTCTCCAGCTTCTGCTTCTTGGAAGCTGTGTGAGGACAGGCATTTTTGTCGTATTGTTCATTGTTGGCATCAGGAAGGGATGCTCAATAAACAAGTGCTTAATATCAGGTCCTCCATGATGCCTTCCCTTCGTGTTGTAAGTCAGAACCAATCATTCCCTATTCCCCACCCCCAGAGCATTCCATTTGTACCTTCGACCTTCATTCTAGTGCTTCCTTCTGCCCTATATAATCTTTATGTGTGTTTCTGTCCTGACCACTACAGTTGGACCTCGAGAGGGTAGACAGACGTCTTCATCGTCTTTACAGCTCTGTGGTGTCTAGCTTGTGTTTTGTGCCCCGTGATGCTCGACTCCATGAGCACGGTTCAGTCTGATGGCCTGACATGCCTTACGGTGTGACTTCTTTCCTGTGGACATGAAATTATCAGCTCCTAGTCTTAATACCTCTTTTGCCTAGCACAGGGCTACATGCATAGCAGACTGTCTCTAAATTTGTGTGGGCTTGTTGATAAAGTTTTAGACCAAGTTGGGTGGTCAGGCTAGACCATGCATTTCTCTTCCTATTTTATTTGCATGCCTGAACTATTATTATCTTTTGCCTCTTTGGACCAAAGCCTCTTGTCTGTTGGCCTGCCTCATTGATGCCTGCATCATCCATCACCACCACCCCCCCTCCCCAACCTCTTCCAGACCTTTTTAGTCAGCTCCTTTCATGTTTCTGCAGTCTAGGGTGTGTGTGTCTTTCCTCGGTTCCCATAGTAACCCAATGCTTTGTTCCAAATGCTGAACTCTGACGTGAGGGGAGATAAAATACAGTGCCCCGGAGGAGAGCTTCTTTGAAGATGGAGACTGAGACTTGTTAACAGGCTTACAAAAATAACGTATAGACTTCGTGTTTACTTCCTTTGAGGAGCTCAAAGCGCGTTACGAGAATTCTTGAAATCACACTCAAACGTGCTTGTGAACTTGGAGAGCCATGGGCACTGTGTTACCCTCCGCGGATAGCTTGGAAGCTTGAGGCAGGGAGGAAGGAGGCAGCTTACCTGTGAACAGGCTGAGGAGCCAGCACTGGGCCTGAATCATTTATTAGGACCGCGTGCCCTGTGGGGTTTGGTTTTCTGGCCTGTTTGTGCAGTTCTGTGATTGGGTATGGGTGAGTTGGTTGATTTACCAGTGAGGAGAACACATGTATCTGTTTCATGGCCCACTCGCTTGGTTTGTTTTCTAGTAGAATACCTCCATGGTGAAGCAATAGGGAATTTTTATTCTCATTATCAGCATCTCAGTCAGCCTGGGAATAAATATTTTTTAATTGGGTTTGTTTTTTGTTTTTTGTTTTTTAATGAACTTAAGAATCCCCAAATGACGACATTCTCCATGTCACGTCTCAGACAAGTTCCTTCTCCAGTGGCCCTTGCCAAGGCCACTTTTTCCGCTCACCACTTGGGGAGTAGGACTCCCAAGAGTAAACTGCTGACCCTCTGTCTGCTCACCGTCCAGGCCTCGTCTCCCTCCTTACCATGATGATAGCCAGTAGCTACTCACTGAGGACTCCCAGTAGCTGTCACTAGGCCCACCTTCCCAAATCAGGATCTCTGACTCCAGTTCTTTCCCAGGTCTGAGGAGATTTTCACAGTGCCCAACACACACTTAGGTACACAGTAATAGTTGCATGAATGTATTTCACAGATGCACTTTCATATCAACATGCCCCCAAACCATATTATTTACCATCCTCACCCCGCTCCTTGTTTTCTTCAACGTAGCGTCCCTATTCTGGTTATTGGCACCAGTTGCCATCTAGAGACTTTACTGGAAGCCCTGGAGAATCTTCGACTCCTCCACCTCTCCCTGCCCTCCCCTCATATCCAGTCACCCCTCACCTGTGCCTTTGTCCAGAAGCCTTTTGCACCTCACACCTGGCTGTTCCTGGCCTCCACTGACTCTATCTCTCCCTCCACTGTCACCAGAGGAATTTCTCCAGAACACAACCTGATCATGTCAGCCTCTTACTTTCAACCCCCTTGTAGGTCCACCTTTGCATCTAGGATCAGGTTCAAAGTCGGCATGGCATTCAAAGCCCTTCCCAGTGTGGCTCCAGTCAACCCAGTTTTCTTGTTTAAATTACCACTACTGTCCCCTTAGTATGTGCTTCAGATTTTATTACATGAGTGAGTGAATATGGAGGCCAATAGACCTAAGTGCTATCATCTTGAGGTCTGTCAACCTGAAGACCCTAATCCTTATTGTTTATCCCAGAATTGTTCATCTAGCCAATAGATCTAATGTGTGTCAGGCACTGTGTTAGGTGCTCAGAATATACCAGGGGGGAAAGTGACAAAGATCCCTGCCTTCACGGGGCCTATATTCTTTCAGAAATTCAGACCATAAACAATGAACACAATAAATGAATTATATAGTATGTTAGAAGGTCATAAGTGCTGAGGAAGGAAGGAAGGAAAGGAAAGGAAAGGAAAGAAACAAAAGAGAGTGAGAGAAAAAAAGAAAAAGGGAAAAGAAATGGGGGTGGGGGAAGTGGAGTGAAAAAGTAAACAGGGTTTGGAGAGAGGGTCCAGTTGAGAAGATGAGATTGTTTATCGAGTCGGTTCTTCATTACTAGGCTATCTTCCCGGGTTCCTGATATTACCGTAGATTACCGTCATGTCCCCCACCCCAAAGGCAGGGAACCAGATAGCTGTTCTGAGCAGAATTGCAAAGTAACAACAAACAGCTTCTGTTTGTTGTGGGCTTACTTTGTGACGGGCACTGTGCTGAGCAGTTCACAGTCTTTTCTCCCTTCATCTTTACAACAGCCTTCTGAGATTCTGCTGTCGACCCTATTTAACAGTTGAAGGATCTGAAGATTAGAGAAATTCAAGCACTTGCCCAAGACCGTGAGCTAGGAAAGGGCAGAGGTAGTATGATTGAGCACACAACTAGCCATTTTGACTCCAACTGATGAATGAAGGTATTTGAGGACCACACCTTCTTTGGACGTTTCAAAAACCCAGTAGCCTAAAGAGCCAACATTGTTCATTTTCAAGGATAAAATTTAGTGTCACAGCATGAGAGGGGGATGCAGAGGGCACTCCGCACTCCTACATTCAGCATCTGATTCGTCTCAGGCAAGTGGCTCTCAACCTATAGACATTCTCTGAAAATAATTCCAATGTCTTGCAAGCTTTTATTGCCAGAACAGTCTTTCCTTAATGTTCATCGTTGGTCTGCTAATCCAGTTTCCTCTCAATGAGTTAGAGTTCAGCTTTTCTTCAACTGCCTTGTAGTCTTTCTTTGATATACTTCAACCAACTTTCTTCTCTTCCAGATTGGTCTCAGCTTTGTCCATGTTCTATGGCGATTGTCTAGACACTGGAAGAATCAATCCCTTAAAGATGAAATCCTGGGTGTTTTTACATCAGTAACCCTGTAATCAACGTGCTGAATGCTTGCCCAGCATGACTAACCGCTTATAAAAGAGCAAAGCGTGACTCAGAGAACCCCACCAAAAATAATGCATTTGGCCTAATCTTGGCCTGGTGCAGATTCAGACTTTTGAGTCATAAAGCTCATTAGAATTGGGGACATATTTGACTCTAATAAAGATTTTTAGTGCAACCCAGATTTAGAGTGGTATATTTAGGGTAGGCCACAGGATGAATTTTGGAGCGTAGGCAGATGACGTAAGGAGGGAATAATCATCTTGAAAAGGCAAGCTTTATTCCTTCTCTGTCCCCACCTTCTGCCATCAAGAAAAAGCCTGATTTAGGAAAGTCTTTTTACTTGCTAGAAAAAGAAGGCTTTCATGATTTGAACAGGAGAAGGGATTTATTAGAAGTGATTTCTTTATTTGGGGCATGCTTACAGCTTGCCAAGGGGCCTCCCAAGCCTTCCTCGGGTCTCTGCCTTTGGTCGCTCTGTGTTTTTAACATAGCTGCTACCTGTCACTGCTGTGATGTGCTCCCTCCTCAAAAAGGATCTGCTGGGGAAGAGACATTAGCTTCAGCTCCACCCTAGCTAACGCCCCTGTCTCCTCCTCCTTCCCCAGCTAGAGCCAGAGGGGCCCAGAGGAGTGGCTGCCTGGGCGGTAGAGAGATCTAGAGAGAAGGGCCAAGGCACAGCCTATGGGAAGGTCAGCCTACCCTCGCTCGGGGAGATTCCAGAAAGGAAAGGGAAGCTCACACTTAGCACTTGACTCCTGTGTTTCAGGCTCTGCGTTAGTTTTTCACATCCATTACTCTATTTAATGTTCATAACAACCTTGGGGGGGGAGAGACAGCACATCCCCATTGTACACACGAGGATCTGAGGCTCAGAGGGGTCAAATCTCCCCATCTACGAAGTGGCAAACGTCTTACTGCTCTCACGTGCTTGTCATAGTAAGAGCGGCCAGTGACTTCTTTTTTTAAAGACTCCCCCCTCTCTTGGAGACCGCGTGCTTTCTTAACCAGCCCCTTGTTCTTCTACCCTAGGCAGTTTGGTGGTTATGCCAAGGAGGCCGACTATATAGCACACGCCACTCAGCTGCGGACCGCCTTGGAGGGCACAGCCACCTGCCGGAGTGACATCTACTTCTGCACTGGGTACGACCCTCCCATGAAGCCCTACGGACGCCGCAATGAGGTCTGGCTGGTGAAAGCATGAGTAATTCTCTGAGTTAGACCTTCCTGGACGTGTGTTTCTGTGTCCGCTTCCTCGGGGGAGAGGGAGGAGCAAAGGTGCCGGCGGTATCTCCAGCTTAACCAATCTTCCTTCCCTCAGAGCCCTTCACTGCCAGTTTTCTGAAATCAGTATATTCCATCCCTGCTCTTTTTCTCGTGGTGGGAAATAATACAGCCCAGGTAGGTGGCATCCTTCTGACTGACTTAGAAAGCTCTGTGGTAGACCAGAAAAAGAATCAGCAACGTTTTTCCAGGTATCTAGGGCACTCAAAACTGCTTTTTAAAAATTATTGAACTTGTATTTTTGCTCTTGAGGGGAAAATGTGATTTGTGCGTGATCTTTCATCTGTGGTCCTTACGAGATCTTTGTCTGAAAATAAAGATCTTCGATTCAAACAGCTGATACTGATCCTAAGTATAGTTATTTCCATGACTCCAGAGTCTCACAAATAACACCGTTATGAGTACTGGTGATGATGTTTACTGTTACAGGAATGCCAAGTTTTGTTCCAGAATATAAAGCCAAAAATCCCGGGGTAGAAGGACATGTGCCATATGCCTGAACGTGTCTACATCAGAGACGTTCACTTTGACTGTGTTGTGATGATTCTACAACCGTGAGTTGACGATCCTTTTTGCAGCTGTGGTCCACGAAGGGTTCCGGGAGTCACCAAAGTAAACCAATGAGAAAAATCATCACATTCTGTTACACATCCCTGAAGGCAGGAAATCTGCTTGGAGGATGTATTCATGGCGACGAGATGAGGTTAGAAAAAGCGCAGGTCTGGTTTCATGAGCTGAAGAAGAACGTGCGGTTTGGCCTGCAGAGAAGGGCAGGGCCCCTCGACCCCCTGCTTCCGGGGGCTGTGAGGGGCAGGCGGGAAAGCGACTGAGCTGAAACAGAACGTGTGGGTGAAGCAAGAGGACAGAAGAGCCTGGTGGGTCATGGGGCAGGTACCAGGGCCCTGCCCTGTCAACAGCCCTCCCGGGGACAGCTGGAAAGGTTTTCTGGGAGAAACCCACCTCGGCACCCATCAGAAAGTTACAACGTGAGCAGCGAGGAAAGAAACTAAAATGAGCTTGGATCCTCACCAGGATAAAACGGGATTTGCTAAGGAAAGGGGGAAGAGCTATGCCATCGCCTTTCTTGGCAACCATTCAGAACGGCCATCTCTTCTGAGGGCCGGGCCGGGCCCCTCTCTGAAGACCAGTGAGAGAGCACCCTGGAGCCTTGGCCACCTGGAAACACCGTGCTGGGTGCCTTACGTGCAACCCCACGTACCCCACGTACACGCTCTGGGAGGGAGGAACTGTGGTGACCCTCACACACAGCTGAACACCACAGGCTCACACACTGAACTCAGGGCCAAGATGCCAGCGCGGCCACAGGGGCCTTAGGTCACGGCAAGGCGTTTGAACTTTACCCGGAGAGAAAGGAAAAGCACGTGAATGACTGTGAGCAGGAACACGACACCGCCGTGGTTTAAAGGGAAAATTCTGGGGGCGCCTGGGTGGCGCAGTCGGTTAAGCGTCCGACTTCAGCCAGGTCACGATCTCGAGGTCCGTGAGTTCGAGCCCCACGTCGGGCTCTGGGCTGATGGCTCAGAGCCTGGAGCCTGTTTCCGATTCTGTGTCTCCCTCTCTCTCTGCCCCTCCCCCATTCGTGCTCTGTCTCTCTCTGTCCCAAAAATAAATAAACGTTAAAAAAAATAAAAAATAAAAGCACTAGGATGGGGGCGCCTGGGTGGCGCAGTCGGTTAAGCGTCCGACTTCAGCCAGGTCACGATCTCGCGTTCCGGGAGTTCGAGCCCCGCGTCGGGCTCTGGGCTGATGGCTCAGAACCTGCAGCCTGTTTCCGATTCTGTGTCTCCCTCTCTCTCTGCCCCTCCCCCGTTCATGCTCTGTCTCTCTCTGTCCCAAAAATAAATAAACGTTGAAAAAAAATTTTTTTAAATAAAAAAATAAAGGGAAAATTCTGTGGAAAGGAGACTGGAAGGGAATGCAAGCGGAGGTATGAAGAGCAGTCACGAAACTCTCAGAGGACGGGGGCCTAAGGTGGGATGGTGGCGTGGGGGTGGGGAGAAGCGGGCAGTTCGAGAGAAGCAGGATCGACAGGACTTGGAGGCGACCGGGTGAGTGAGGTGAGGGAGAAGGGGTCCAGGGCAGTGCCCAGGATGTTGGCCGGAGCGGGGTGGATGGAGCTGCCACTCTCTGTGGCAGGGAGCCCAGGCGAGAAGCAGGTGACCGAGAGCAGCGTCCACGCGATGGTCGTGCAGGAGCACCTGAGGGAGGCTGCCTCCCAGTTGCACGTAGGACATACGTGCGGAGGCCGTCAGTATACAGATGGAGTGGATGAACTACGGACTCTCCCAGGGAAAGGCTGCGGAGGAGAAGCGAGAACCTAGGTAAGCATCCAGGGGAACCCCATGTTTGGAGAAGAGCAGAGGAAAAGAGACTGACAAAGACATGGTCAGTGGTGCAGGAAGAAATGGGAAAATCAGCAAGGAGGACGTGGCCAGCGAGCATTGCCACATCAGGAAGTGCCACTGAGGCAACTCTGTCTCCACCGGGACCATCCTAGGGCACGTCACCATCTTTCTTCCCTGGACTCCCGCAGCGGCCTCCTGACTGGTCGCACCTCCCTTTGGTCCGTTTCTGTACAACATCCAGAGGGACTTTGCTTTAAAACTCTCACTTTGCCCTTAGACTGAAATGTATGTTCCATTTCATGTCCTGCCAGGCCTTGTGTGATTTGGCCCCTGACCACTCTGTCCCCTTCCTTTCTTTATAATCTCTTCCTTCTATCCTCCAGCCTTGGTGAGCTTCTGCTTCCTTGAACACAGCGAGCTCTTTATCACCCCCAGAGCCTTTGCACTAGCTGTTGTGTCTGCCAGAAATCCTTTCTACCTTCTTTTTCAAGTGGCTGGGCCCTCTTCTCTTCCCATAGGCCCTAACCTAACCCCCTCATCCTCAAAAAAGTCTATAATGGCCCCTCTGTCTAAACTAGGGTCCCCCACAGTTTTCTATCACAGCATTGTATTTATGTTTTCCTTCTTAATGCAAGCCAATATTTGTGATTTGGGGACTTACTCTTTTTTTTCCTCTCTCTTTCTTGATAATAAGGAAGAGCCGCATACCTGGTTTGTTCTCCATTATATCCCCTGACCTAGTTCAGGGTCATCATTTAGGGATGAATTTAACCTTTAAGTAACAGACAACTGAACCAACAGTAGCTTAAACTAATATGTTTTTTTTTTTCTCACATAGCAAGAAATCTAGTGGTAGGTTCATTAGCTCAATGCTTACATCTCTGCACTTGCCTTGCTGTTTCCCTCATGACTGCAAGATGGCTGGCGCACCTCCTGCCATTGCACGTTCATCCATGTTCAAGGTAGGAAAAAAGGGAGAGGAGGAAAGGCTGTATCAGTAGTATCATCTAATTTTATGAGTAAACAAACAGACACTCCCCCAGCAGATTTCCACTTATATCTAATGGGCCAGGACTGACATAGAGCCCCCATACCTGCAACAGAGATGGGGTAAGTGTGTGTGTGTTTAACTTTCCAGCCTCTGGAGTGGGGAGCAACAAGGGAAAATGACATTCAGAATGGCTTCGGAGTAGCTAATCTACAGGGGTTTCTGCAAGAGGACAGTGAGTAGGGCTATTTACCTGGAATCAAGAATTTGGGACAGAGAGAAATGAGAGACAGCTGAAGAGATGGGTGGAGGCCAGATTGCAGAGGATCTTAAAGGTTTTAATTCTACATTCTCACTTTTTTTTTTTTTAATGTTTATTTTTGAGAGGGGGCGGAGAGAGGGAGGGGCAGAGAGAAACGGAGACACAGAATCTGCTCCAGGCTCTGGCACAGAGCCCCATGCGGGCTCGAACTCACAAACCGTGAGATCATGACCTGAGCCGAAGTCGGGCACTTAACCAGCCAAGCCACCCAGGCGCCCCCTCTACATTCTCACTTCTGAGCTGGTGCAAATGGCTTCGCACTTGGCTGCCTTCCTCTGCCGGTGGTTCCTGTTCCCCCCATCTCTCCTCTCTCCCCCTTTGAAAGCCCAGAAGAGTGGAGTGCCATCAAAGTGCAGAAGGGATTGATTTTCAGTCCCCCTACCCCACAGTGAGGACATGGGGTGACTGGATGGTGATACAGTGAATTAAGAAAAAAAGAGGGACAGGAGCGAAGGAAATAAAATGTTTATCTTCAATCTGGATTTAACAATGAAAAACAACCACAGAAACCAGGGTTTCCAATTGCCAATCTGTGAACTAGTGAAGATAACATCTTTTCCTGACTCCCATGTACTTCTCGTCTGTATCTTTCCCAAAATAGGACTTTATGAAAAGGCCCTCTGGCCCCATCTCCCTCCTTCTCTCCCTGGGGTCTGGAGTAGAGCATATAGTTAATATTTGGGATTATTGTGTAATGAGGTTGGAAACCAGGAAACAGTAGAGTACAGATATTAACAAATTATCTAAACTATGCTCGGGGTCTGATGCTTAGGACCACAGCCTGGAAATGCATATATAAGGATGCTGTCTCTGCCTTGAGCCAGAAGCCATCTTCCTGTGGCATTAATACCCTTGTATGTTTTGTGAGCACCACCCAGTAAGCTTTGTCCGGCACATAACCCAGCACGATACCTCACTCTCCTGCTTACGCAAGTGCTTAATGGCCGTCAGGTGATTGTGGCTGTGACTACAGTGGAACATTTGGCTGAGTTCAGGAAACTGGTCATCACTTGTTTAAGGAAGACCTCCTTCATTTACATTTGGCTTCTTCACTCTTGAGTAAAATTACTTTGATCTTGAGCACAGTAATTAAAGCTTCATAGCATTTGGTTGAATGCCATGGATCTTGCCTTTGATTGAATTTATATTCTTGACTAGCTCTAGGCTTTCTCTTTAGAGATGTTTTGTTTCGCTAGCAATCATCATTCTGTAGAAGTTTGGGGAGAGACCTGAGCGATGTGCACAAATGCAGAACGGAGAATCCATCTGTGTGAGGTGGAAATGCCAAAGAGGACTGAAAGTGTGGCAGGAATCGGTACGGGCTGCATAGAGCAACCTCGTAATCAAACTTCAGATAAAACTTAAGTTTTCCTTGGCTATGAGTTCATTAGACCCTCATCAGAAAGTCGTGTTATGAGCTGGCTCAAACCCAGCTTCTTTTCATGTCTTGCCTCTTCTCCTCTCCTGGGCTCCTTATCCTCCAATAGCATGAGAATACATGCTGGTTCTCCAAAGGTACCCCTCACTTTCCCCACTCCGTGCCTTTGCTCACGCTGCTCCCACACCTAGAACCTCCCCTTGCCTCCCTATCCATCCCTCACATCCTGGCTGAAGTGACTTCACATTCTTCTCTGATTCTCCCAGTTACACCCCTCTTCCCCATGTCACCCCCAGAGTATAAGGATATGTGCACGGTGGATGCTCAGTCTTGCTAATGTAGATTGTTTTGAATTTTTAAATGAGAGCTATTGGTAACTAACATCTATGGAGCGTTCGTCATGTCCCAGGCCCCAGGCAAACTCATTATGTGAATTATTTGTTCTATACGACAACCCTGTGAGGTAGTCACAGGCGCCGCCATTTCTACCCCATTTACAGATGAACTGAGTCAGCTCAGGAAGGTTCATTAACATGCGCCGGGCTGCACAGATGGTACATGACAGAGCTAGAATGGGAGCTCAGGAAGTTTGACTCCAGGACCGAATACTCCTAAACATTCAGTTCAACATCTGGCAAGAAGGAAAGGAGGCCAGGAGGGAATATACTGGGTGGACGCTCCCTCCCTGTATAATTTATTCTGAGGCTGAGCCAAAGTGGCAATGATATAATCCCTGTATCCCTAGGGTACATGGCATGGCTTGAAATTTCGGTGAACCAAACTCCAGGAACTTAAAACTCCAGAAACAACACAGATACCCAGCAGCAACCTACTCGCTACCGGTCAAACCAGCAGCCTTGGTCTGTCCTGTCTCTCTCTCTCCCTCTACAGATTAAAATTCAGCTAAAAGAGGGGCGCCTGGGTGGCTCAGTCGGTTGAGCGCCGACTTCGGCTCAGGGCACGATCTCGCGGTCCGTGAGTTCGAGCCCCGCATCGGGCCCCTGTGCAGACAGCTCAGAGCCCGGAGCCTGTTTCAGATTCTGTGTCTCCCTCTCGCTGACCCTCCCCCGTTCATGCTCTGTCTCTCTCTGTCTCAAAAATAAATAAATAAATGTTAAAAAAATTTTTTTTTTAATTCAGCTAAAAGAAGTTCATATACCACCAATGCAAACACAGGACTATTGCCCCTCCTTAAACAATGTCCACAACGTACTTTTGAATATATCATGTGTGTCTGTAATCATGTTGTCTCCACTCTGATTTTATTTTTTTTTTAATTTTTTTTTTCAACGTTTATTTATTTTTGGGACAGAGAGAGACAGAGCATGAACGGGGAAGGGGCAGAGAGAGAGGGAGACACAGAATCGGAAACAGGCTCCAGGCTCTGAGCCATCAGCCCAGAGCCTGACGCGGGGCTCGAACTCACGGACCGCAAGATCGTGACCTGGCTGAAGTCGGACGCTTAACCGACTGCGCCACCCAGGCGCCCCTCCACTCTGATTTTAGAGTCCTTTCTTATGGGCCACCAAATGGGGGCATTCACACAGGGTGTTTGCAGGGTGAGCGGAGTGTGTTTCATGAACGGAGAGGCCTCAACCAGAGGCAGAGCCCCGTCAAGCCTCAGCCATTCTAGAAACCAAGAGGAACCTTCAGCACTTGGTTGTGTCTGCAAAGGCCCCATGGAGAAAACAGAGTTATTGGAGTCTATGTAATTCTTAGGAGAAGGGCTTGGTGGTCGTTGGACAATACCGTCCTTGATTCCTTCCCTCTCACAGAAAATGAGGTGTCCCACTGTCCGTCGAGACCTGTCCTGTCACCTCTGCTGGGGCCAGGTCTCACTTCCATAAGAATTCTGGACTATCTTACTCCACCCTTATGATTTCAATCTTTCCCTCTTCGCTGGCTCTCTCCTCTCCAACGTATGATCATCTCACACCCTCCAGTTAAAACAGAGAAACTTCCCTTGGTCCTGTCTTGTTTTCCAGGTACCATCTCATTTCCTCCACAAATTGCCTTACAAATTACTTTACACACAGGGGCACCTGGGTGGCTCAGTCGGTGGAGCATCCCAACTTCGGCTCCAGTCACGATCTCACAGTTTATAGGTTTGAGCCCCGCATTGGGCTCTGTGCTGATGGCTCAGAGCCTGGAGCCTGCTTTGGATTCTGTGTCTCTCTCTGTCTTTCCTCCATTCACATTCTCTGTCTATGAAAATTAATTAATTAAAATAAAAACAAATTACACACAGAGTATTCATTTCCTTGCCTCTCGTTCACTCTGTTGATAGACATTTACGTTCTCTGAAAGTGATCCTCCTTCACAAAGTCCAGCAGGCACATTTTGGTCTTTATCAGGGTAAATGGCTCCTCTGTACCATTTGATAGAGACACCACCTTCTCCCTTGCATTCCTCCTTTGACACCTGTGATCTGTCATTCTCGAGGCGCACCTACCCCAGACTACTCCGTACTGCCTTCACTCCCCACCCTGCCCTTAGGTTGCTGTGCTTCTCGGGGGGGGGGGGGGTAGAGTCGGGTAATACTCTACCCTCTTTCTGCCACATCAGTTGCTCTGCACACCCTCCCAAGGGAGCCCATCCATGATGTCACAGATCACGTGCCTGGGTTCTGTGACCATCCATGTGCCAGTGACTCCCAAGTGTTCGATTCCAGCCCAGACTTAACTTTTGTATGCATCCCATCTCCTTTCAAAAGGTGGCCTGCAGGCATGTGGAACTAAGAAATGGGTCCATTGCTAAGACCTACACTGAACAGACCCCCTCTCAGTGATGCGAAAACATAAGACCTTTGAAATAACCACTTGTGGGGGGTTAATAGGTAATTGATAAGGCCTGCCCTTTTCTGGAGTCTCTTTCCGGTAGGAAGAGAGGTGGGTGTATTCATTTATTCTTCAAGTTACACCTTCGAGTGCATCCATCTCCACATTTGTCAGCATAGCTCACCAATTCGATGTGATTTCTTGAATGCTGATAGGTAGGCTTATTGTTTTTGTATTCTCAGCTCCCAGCAGAATACCAGTTCTTAGCAAAGGCTCAGTGTCTGATTGCGGGATGAATAAATGAAAGAATGTGCTTCCCAATTTATGCAGCTGCTGAGAGACAGCCGGAAAGTGAGGGTGAAGGGGTGTCCCGTCTCCCTGTCATCCAGCTTGGTACCAAGCTTGGAACCTGGCACATGAAGAAAAGGACAAAAAAGCAAAAATAAATCTATAAGCTCCAGATTGCATTTATCCAACAGACTACCTGACATATTCACACACACAATTCACAGGTACTTTGGACTTGATGTGTCCGAAACTGAACTCTCGGTCCAGCCACCAAGACCTTTTCCTGTCTCAGTCTTCCTTGTCTAAGTAGCACACCATCCCCCTACTAACTTGAGGCAAAAACCTGGAAATATGCCTGGTAAGAGACAAACCCTTAGTTGGTGGGTGGTCCTCAAGCAGCTTCTCCCTCTCCTGTGTGGCTATCGTCTGATACCAGAGTGTTCCTCTTGCCAACAAGGCCATTCTCCTTGGAAAGCCCCTATTTTAACTTGACCAGTCGGCCAATTGTTTCTTGTCTCCTCCCAACTTCTCTTACAGAGACTGGAGGGGTGGGTAGGGAAGAGTGGAGGCCCTCTCCTGGATCACCATTCCCACAGTGCCTCCAGGCAAGCTTGGCCAAGAGTGACAGTCCAGGGGACCACATACATGTTGCTGACTGCTGCTGAGTCCTCGCTATTAACCATGCTTTAGCTTATGTTTATAGCTTGTGGTGTTAGGCTCTCCTCTTGGGCGTAACACATTCCTGATTCCTTCTCATCGCTCATTCATTTCACAAATATTTATGGAGCCCCCACTGTATGCTATATGCCCACTGTTGTGGGCGATTAGATTCATCAGTGAAGGGGCACCAGCGTGGCTCAGTCGGTTGAGCATCCGACTTCGGCTCAGGTCATGATCTCGCAATTCGTGAGTTCAAGCCCCGCATCGGGCTCTCTGCTGACAGCTCAGAGCCTGGAGCCTGCTTCAGATTCTGTGTCTCCCTCTCTCTCTGCCCCTCCCTGCTCACTCTCTCTCTCTCAAAAATAAATAAACATTAAAAAAAAATAAAGATTCATCAGTGAACGAAACAAAGATCCTTGCCCTGTGGAGTTGGGTACGTAGGTAGTAAACAATAGACATAATAAATCATTTACTACCTTATATTTTAGAAAATTATAAATGCTATGGCAAAATTAGAACGTAGAGCTGGATAAGAAAATAGGCAGTGTTAGAGGATGGTGTGAAATTTTTACTAGTGTGGAAAGGCCCCGTAGAGAACAAAGACTTGAGGCAGTGAGCGAGCTAGCCATGTGGATGTCGGGAGCGGGGCGGGAGGGATGGGGGGGGTGGAGGGGGGGAAGCACATTCTAGGCAGAGGAAATAGCCAATGTGAAGCCCTAAGACAAGGTAAGCCTGTGTGACTGAGGCCAAGCTGGCAGGTCAATGGGGCTGCAACAGCAAAGGCCAGAGCACAGAAGGCGAGTTCAGAGAGGTAATGAAAAGGGCTGGTCCTGTCAGGCCTTAGAGGCCACTTTATTTATTTTATTTTATTTTTTAAATTTTTTTTAAACTTTATTTATTTTTTTGAAACAGAAACAGAGCATGAACGGGGGAGGGTCAGAGAGAGGGAGACACAGAATCCGAAGCAGGTTCCAGGCTCCGAGCTGTCGGCCCAGAGCCCGACGCGGGGCTCGAACTCACGAGCCGTGAGATCATGACCTGAGCCGAAGTCGGACGCTCAACTGACTGAGCCACCCAGGCGCCGCTCAGAGGCCACTTTAAAGCGCTGGCTTTCCCTCTGCACAAAAGGGAGAAGACCATTGCAGTATTTTAAGCAGATACCTAAAGCCGTCCTTTGAAAGAATCCCTCTGCTGCTGTACTGATTACATACTGTAAGAGGCACAGGGTCGGGCTTGGGGTGGGGACAAGAGCAGAAGCACATGGCCAGCTAGGCGTCTTCCTTCAGCCAAGCAGACACGGGGTGATGGTGACTTGGGCCAACGGGTGACACCGAAGTGGTGGGAAGCGATCAGAGTCCGTATGTATTGTCAAGGCAGAACCAATAGGATTTCCCATTAAATTGCATATGGGGCGTGAAAGAAAGAGAAAAGTCAAGATGATGCCAAGGTTTTGATTTGAGGAACTAGAAAGATGGAGTTGCTATAAACTGAGATGTGGAAGGGGGACCGGTGAAGCAGGTTGGGGGCTCCAGGGGCCCAGTCTTCCTTTATTCTCTGTCTCTCAACCACCAGCAAGTCAGATTCCTCTTCCGAAGGGTCCCTCGAATCCCGCTGGCTCCCACCTACCTCCCCCACCAGCCCCAGGAAACCGACTCAGCCACCATCACGGCCCGTCTGGGCTGGAGGTGGACTCCTGCTTCCTGTCCTGATCCTCTCCGATCCACGCTCCTGCCCCCAGTTCCCAAGCGGGTCAGTCTGATGCCCAAGCTGGATCGCATCACTAACCTGCTAACCGCCCTTTAGTGGTTTCTTTTGCACCGGACTCCGTTCCTTGGGTCCCAAGCGCCTGCACCGTCTGATGCTCACCTCCTGTCCCACTCTCATCCCTTGCTGCAGACACAGTGGCCTTCTTTCAATTTCCCAAACACTCCACTCTTTGGCAGCCTCGTGCTCCTGCTCATCTTACCTCTCTGCCTGGATTGCTCTTCCTCTTTCTGCATGGTCCTGGCTGCGTGGTCCTGGCTGGCTCTTTCCTGTCCCGTCCCATCCCATCCCATCTCTGCTTCAGTGTCCCTTTCGCTGAGAGACCCTCCTAAGCCACCCTAACAGAGGCACTCCCCACTCCCATTTTTCACTAGTACAGGCTCTTTTATAGTACTTTCCACAACCAGTAAATAATGTATATTTATATATTTTATTTGCTGTCTTACTGCCTGTTCTCCCACCAAACTACAGGCTCATTGAGGCCAGAAACATGTCTGTCTTCTTCATCTCTATGTCTGCGGCATTTGACACAAGAAGTAGTTACAGATGTTCCATAGCCATGTGTGGGTATGGGAACAAATGAATCATATTAAGTGTAATGCAATAGAAAGCTTAAATGCCGTAAATAAAATTACCCTCAGAATAGCATGCATATCCTTTAAAATACAAGGCTCTGGGCCCCTCCTCCTCTCTCACCTGTTCATGCCCCACCCCCCACTCACCTACTTGTCATTCCTGGCCTCAGCCACTGTGCATACAGGCTGTTTCCTCCATCTGGAGCCCTCTGATTCCTCGTTTCACGTAGCTTAGCTTGGCTTACACATGTCTTCCTCTGAAAGGTCTTCTCGGATTCCCCCATCGGGTGTACCCACAGATTATTTACTGAATGCCTAATGTTTCCATTATCTGCTCACTCTCCACCCACCTCAGTCTATAAGCAACTTGAATACAGCAATGGGCCCTAGGTCTCATTAGCTGTGACAGCTCAAGCGAAAACAGATGCTCAGGAACAGTTATTAGAAGAATGAATGAGTGGGCACCTGGTGTCTCAGTCAGTTAAGTGTCTGACTCTTGGTTTCAGCTCAGGTCATGATCTCACGGTTCTTGGGTTCAAGCCCCACATGGAACTCTGCACTGACAGCACAGAGCCTGCTTGGGATTTTCTCTCTCTCTCTCCCTCTCTCTCTCTCAAAAATAAAATAAATAAACTTTAAAAAAAGAACAACAAATGAGCAAATGAATGAATTAATGCCGATAATACATTTCTAGAGAGAGGCTCTAGAAGTAAATAAATGGACTATCTTCCTTTGTAGACCTAACATTTGAATTTAGCATCATAGTTTGCATGTTGACAATTAAGTTACGAAAGTCCTTTAAAATTAATAGTATTCCTAGGTTCAACAGTCTTATTTAAACTTTCATACAGTTTATATCATCATTTTGCTTTCAAGACTCTTTAACCCAGCCCACACCAAATTATCACAGAAATCACTGATGTTTTCTTCTTTAAGTAAATATACCCACAGGAAAGAGGAAACATTTATGTAAGTTCAGAGAAATCGAGAAAATTGTCTAGGATCAGAGAGCTAGTTCATAGCTGGTATCCAAACCCAAGTCGGATTCCAGGCCAGTGCCCATTTGATGAAACTAGGATTTTTCAAACTTTTTGTTAACCCCAGCCCACAGTCAGAAATACGTCTTACATTTCAACCCAGTAACAGCACATGCACACCCCCACACACTGATGAAACAAATGATATGAAAATATGAAATGATATTTCCCATTACTACCAATGGTAAATAAAAACATAGCAGAGTTAACATTGCATACGATTCTATTGGTATTTACATAGAAGATAAAAATCCAAAATTGAAAATAAACAAAAATTTAGACATGATTTTTCTTTAGTGAACAGATGTGCTTACCTGCTTGTAAATTCATTCCAGTGGAATACCTGAGGACAAATGTAATAATTCCAGCTGCTGGACAAAGTGTACACCTGAGGATATACATCTAATACACTGTTGAACCTGGTTCTTTGCCTTTTTTAATCCAGGAAAAGTTGAAAACCCTAAAAATTCACCCAAATGTGTTGTTGTGATTGGTAATATAGTAATACTCTCTATGTAGAACTGGAAATTTATTAAAATCTCAGTCTAAATAACAAACATAATACCTCTTAATCATTCTTCAGTATCAGAATGCAATGAAATTACTTATTCTCTTTTCTGTTCACGAAGGTTAATTCAATTATTGATTCAGAGTTATTGACTCAGATTCAGTGAAAAGCAAATGTATCTTTTATTCAATGTTTTCCCTGCAAGATTCAGATTTTCCTCTACAAAGGAATGATTGGGACTTTGAGAGAAAAATGAAGTGTAACAGTAACTCTCCTTTTATTTCATTCAAGCTGATTTTATAATGTTCCCTTCCAGGGGTGCCTAGGTGGCTCAGTCGGTCGAGTGGCCGACTTCGGCTCAGGTCATGATCTCACAGCTTGTGAGTTCGAGCCCCACGTTGGGCTCCCTGCTGACAGCTTGGAGCCTGGAGCCTGCTTCCGATTCTGTGCCTCCCTCTCTCCCTGCCATAACCCACTCGCAATCTATCTCTGTCTCTCTCAAAAATAAACATTAAAAAAGATTTTTTATAATGTTCCCTTCTATGTGTTGCAATAATGTCGGGAACATACAGCAGCTGGAATTATTACATTTTTAAGGAAAATTTAAAGACTGGAATGAACATCGTTTCAATGGAGTGCTGGTCGCTCTGATCGTATGGGGATGTGGGCCTGAGGCGTTAACTAGACTACACCCCCACTTACCCACCCAAGTAAAACATGTCAGTTTTCATTTGGAGCACTGAATGAAGTTTCAACACACTTCAAAGCTTGATGACAGGAACAAAGATTTAGAGGTTAGATGTGAAATTGGCATGTGTTTCAGACCAGGACAACTACAACCTTGAAAAATATTATATGCACTTCTACTACACAAAAAGCGTATTTGTCACTGGGACATCTTTGTCAATGGGTTATACAGAGCCTTCTCTCAGGATCCAACAGTTTATGAAAGTTATATTTCTCGTGTGGGCAGGCACTGGTATTGTCCACAAATTTTCCATAGGGATTCATTATTTCCAATATTAGCTAAGCCAACATTTGCTATCTTGCTGAGTACCGTGCCGTCTTCCAGATGCTCATTTTTTTGGTCATTTGACCACTCAGTGGGTAAGTACATAGGTATTCACCTCTGGAAATGAAAAACAGGAGAGTAGCACATTGGCAAGTCGGGGAAAAAAAAAAAACAAAAGACCAACCCAGCTCTTTTAGCGTTGATCTCTCTAAACTTGCCAACTCAGACTTGATTCTGCAAATCCACTCGGTAGTAATTGCCAATGTCACCTTTGCCTTCAAAGTGGATCTCGTCACCCAGTACTGACTTGGCTTTTTTAGAACTCTGTAGAAATAAACATTAAGCTATAGAAAACTCATAGCGATGCAAACAATTCTTACATATAGACATGTACATAAGTTCTGTTCAGTGTAGTGTCAGTGGAACACCTGGAACAATAGGGTCCATTTCCCAGATGGCTTTTCCATTCCCATGTCTGGTGCTGTGGTGTGGATGGCTGGAAGACTGAGCTGGTGCTGTTGACCAGCGAACCTACCTGTGGTCTCTTAGTGGCTTGGGATTCTCAGAGCATCAGAGCTGTGTAGCTGTGTCTCAGGAGAAATCATCTGGGGATCAAGTATTCCAAGGGACCAAAGCAGAAGCTACAAGTCTCATTTTGACCCAGCCTCAGAATTCACACATCATCACTTCCACCATATTTTATTGGTTACAAAAGAGTCAGCCAAGTGAGATCTACCCTCAAGTGGTGGGGAATTCGACCCCGTTTCTTGACTGGAGGAATGTCCAATAATGACAGCCATCTTTTAAAACTGCCCTGTCTTTTGGAATCCTTGAATGTGTTTGACATGTTATAGTTTTCTTCCAAAATTGTTAATTAAGGATGCCCCCAAATCAGCCTAATATGCACTTTTACTACCCGAGTATCATGTCCAAAAGGACTTGCCAAATGAGATATTTTCCCAGTTCAAGAAATCTAAATCTTATTTCTGAGTTTATGTATCATGCTTTGCTTAATGTTGTATCTTATGGCGACCAGAAATTCTGCCATGTATAGTAAGTAGATGTGGTCAGCTCCAACATCTGAACAAAATATTTCTACAAGCTTTGCTCACTGGCATCTCACTTGGTTTCAGTGAATCCATGAGGTTCAAGAAATTTAGGTGCCAAAGATTCATGATGAATAAACCATGATTGTTAATCAGTTTTTAATAACTCTGATATTGTTTCTGCTCATATTTGTTGTCCAAGCTTGTAATTTCTTTGCAATGTTTCCAGCTTAAATAAACATTGAATCAACAACATATTGTTCCAACTCAGAGATTATATTTAATCTAGTTTTAAGTAAAATTAAATGTAAACAACTTAAAAAATCTTCCATAAAAATTGTCTTGTCACTCGTATCTGATATAACCAAAAGTGTTGGCAACTTACATCAGTGATGTTATCGAGTTAAATCACAAAATTTATAGCAGACTATAATTATGCTAAAACATAGCTTCTCTATGCTCTGCAATAAGACAGATTTGATGAGATATTATGGTATACAGATCTTCCTCGATTTACAACGGGGTTACATCCTGATAAATCCATCTTATGTTGAACATAGAGTACGTTTAAAATGCATTCAATACACCTAACCTACCAAGCATCATATCTTAGCTTAGTTTGCCTTAAATGTGCTCAGGGGCACCTGGGTGGCTCAGTCAGTTAAGCGTCCAACTTCAGCTCAGGTCATGATCTCACGGTTTGTGGGTTCGAGCCCCGCATCAGCTCGGAGCCTGGAGCCTGCTTCGGATCCTGTGTCCGCACCTCGCCCCGCCCCGCCGCCCCTTCCCTGCTCACATTCTGTGTGTCTCCCTCTCAAAACTAAACAAACATTTAAAAAAAAACCTTCTCATGTGCTCAGAAATTTCCATTCGCATAAAGTTGGGCAAAATCATCTAATACAAAGCCTGTTTTATAATAAAGTGTTGGCTATTTCATAGAATTTATTGAATACTATGCTGAAAAACAGAATGCTTGTATGGGGGCAGAGTGATTTTAAGTGTATGGAGGTGTTTAGCCTCATGATCTTGTGGCTGACCGGGAGCTGTCGGCTGCCACCACCCAACATCAGGAGAGAGGATTGCTCAGCACATAGCCCGGAAAAAGATCAAATTCAAATTTGAAGCTCAGTTTCTACTCTTTGGCACCACCATAGTCCAAAAATTGGAAGCTGAACCCCGGTAAGTCAGCAGACTGTAAATTTCATTAAAAATTATGTGTCAAGTCTGTGGTTTTTGCTAAGCTTTGCGTGTTTAATTAAATCACGTTTAGGTGATTTTCATATTTAAGGTCCTTCCTCTACTTTTTCCTTTTTATAGTGCTTAGTCGACATTTTTCTCAATGTTGTTGTGTTTACGCTTCCAGATCCAGCAGTTAAACTTGACACACCTCTATATTTTGCACATCATCTCTTTTCTTCTAATGAGGATAAAACAACCCAATATGAAAGCAATGTATACTAGTTCAATTAAAATGTTACAGTAGTTGCAAACTGGGAAAAAAAAAAAAAAAGTCGGATAATTTCCTTTCCAAAAACTACCCTGCTCATTCATAAATGAGACTCAGTTGAGTCTTGACACTTTGCTGACCCAGATAAAACATTGTAGGTTCCTCGCAACTAACTGCACATCCTATTAATATACTACTGTACAGTCGTAACATCCCGATATTATATGCATTAAATTGACCATATATGGGAAAGTTTAATGAGATGCCCAAAGCCTGCTACGTAATTTGCAGGGCCCAGTGCAAAATGAAAATGTGGCACCCTACCTGGCCATGGGTAAGTCAGTCCCCCCTCTCCAAGAGCCCACCACCTCAATGCAAGGGGAGAGGTGACCCCCGATGGAGTGTGCCAGCAGTCACGGGGCAGGAACAGAAATGGGGAAGCCAAGTGACCCAGGGCGCCAAGTGGTGGTAGGGAGTAGGCGACAAAGAACCTGTCTCAGGGAAGCAGAGAGACAATGGGAGGCAGGATCACGCCTGACCCCAGGCTCCAGGCTCTCAGTGCCTGCTCCATTGTCTCATCTGACTTCACGTTCATCACACAAAGACAAAATTAACAATTTCAAGATGGTGACCACAAGGCGCTAAATTTGAAGCATGGGATCCTTCTGAATGGGAGTCCCTGAGCAACTGCCCTGGTGGCATCACCATGAAGCTGGTCCTGGAGATGCCAGTGAGCAAAATGAGCAGGTAACCCAGTCCTGGCCAGCACCCCGCACCACACGGCCAGTCCTCGCGTGGCTGCGGGGTGTGCTGCAGGATGCCGAGCATCTGACGTACTCTCGTAATCTATTTTTTTATCTTTCTTTCTTTCCGGTCATGACCCATGTGTCATGTCTGAGTGCTCCTCTCTTCCGAGGCCTGTCCTCCTGAGGTGGGAAGTGTCAGGGAGACAACCAATACGGCAGCAGGAATGTGCCAGCAATCAGATGGCCCTGGCCATCCCCTCTAACATTCCATACCTTTGGTACCTCCCTTCGTCTCTCTGGGCCTCTGCCTCCTTGCTATGCAATTTCTCATGTTATACTATTGGCTTCCTACTTATTAATTATTAATGAGAGGGTGAGACTAGGTGACCTCTAACATTCCCTCCAGGTCTGTTTCTGGAAGAAAGAGACAACACAAATCGGTGTTTGGCAAAAGGCGTTTGGCCTCTTGACTGTTTTGTCTTCATTTTTATTGGACTTGTTATAATCAACATAGTCTGATTCATCAAAGCCACATTTGAACTGTTTGGTGAGATGTCGTTGCTGCATAAAAGCCAAAAGAAAGGAGATGTGAGTAATGTGGACGTGTGTAGGCAAAGAAGGCCCTCATTTCCTTAAGGCCTGGCAGCAGATGGGTTAATTCCATGACCCCAGATTTTAGAATGGCAATAATTAGTACCTGAGACAAGCTCTTTTATCTAAGATGCTCAAAGGGCTTTGTGGTCATTAACCCATTAATTCACCTGCCTCAAGCCATCAGGAGCTCAGGAAGAATCTTAGAAGACAAGCATGCTGGAAATGGAAACATCACCACAGTGAGGAGTGGCCATGAGTAACTAGCTGGGAGGGGGTGGGGGGGAAAGGGAAGGGTCACCAGAACAGTTCTCTTGGAAGAATTAAATGGGGAATCCTCTGCTGTTCTACAGACAGCAATGTAACTACTCACGAGGCTCTCTGAGTGAGTTCTCATGGATGTCCCATTTCATCATCTGGAAAAATCTCTTTACCCTTAAAGTAAACTTTAGATTAGCTTTTACAGTTTCTGACAAACCACAATTATGCCTAAAGCAAGTAAAGGAGAGGACTCTCCTCCCTGGAATATTCTTCTCTCAAAGGCTGGAGGGGGTGGGGGGGGATGGCTCTTTAAAGCTGAAGAGTCTCTAAAGATAGAGCACCACTTCAGAATGAATTTGTCTGGGGTTTGTTAAGGTCCTGACTTGTTTGCTGGTAGTTTCCATTAAAAAGCTTCTGCTGGAGGGGTGCCTGGGTGGCGCAGTCGGTTAAGCGTCCGACTTCAGCCAGGTCACGATCTCGCGGTCCGTGAGTTCAAGCCCCGCGTCGGGCTCTGGGCTGATGGCTCAGAGCCTGGAGCCTGTTTCCGATTCTGTGTCTCCCTCTCTCTCTGCCCCTCCCCCGTTCATGCTCTGTCTCTCTCTGTCCCAAAAATAAATAAACGTTGAAAAAAAAAATTAAAAAATTAAAAAAAAAAAAAAAAGCTTCTGCTGGAAAACCACACTGCTAAGACCTGCCTTCACAAGGTCAGGAATTCTATCATTAGACTCTCCCAGCTGAACAATCCACCCATCACCTAGGATGGCCAGGTGCTATGGGGGCATAAAATGTGGAGACTGACCCCCCACCAAGCAGCTATAACTCTAATCAAGGGGGTGAGGCCAATACAAAGAAAATAAATTAATACATTTATTATTTATTACTATTTTGAATTCATTGATTATTTTATTTATTGAAAATCGATTGATGCAAATAAAATGGACAGAAAGTATGGTTTCCACTAATTGTGAAGAGCACAGACCCAACCCCAGCATGCCTTGGAGTTCATGGTAGGAGGTGAGTGGTGAGGGCTCCAGGGATTAAGGGAGTCAGGGAAGCTCACAGAGAAAATAAGAGATAAATCTTAGAGGTAGGGAAAGTATTTGGTTAGGGAACAGGATCAGCGGAAATAAAGCAAAAGGCAATTCAGGTCATGGACAACATCTAAGAGAAGGCAATCAGACCGGAGTTTGTTTCTTTATGCACAGTGGGAAAACCAACCTGGATAAACCATAGGGCCAGGAGACCTGAAAGAAATACAGTTGGATGAGAAAGATAGGGCCAGATCGCAGAGTGACTGGAAACCAAACTAACAAGTACTGACTTGGGGTCTTCGGAAGTCCTCTATCAAAATGCAAATACCCAGTGAAAGAACCCAGGAGTAAACTGGGGGGGTGTAGAGGTGCGGTCAGTATAGGCTGGACACTACTAATGTGTTCCATTATACACTGTCACAGGAGAAAAGGGATTTGTTACACCAATATTGGTTGGTAAATTCAACTGTGAGTTCCATCTTTGGCCTTGGGATGCCTTGATGGAATGAAACCCAGAACAGGTGTCTTCTGATAGGAATGAGGAGACGAAGGACATTGTACCAAAGGATATTGTACCAAAGCCTTTGGCATTACCAGGAAGAGCTGGTCAAGGTAGGGGCCCACACTTGTTGGACAGCCAAAGCCTGAGGAAAGACTTCCACTGGATAGGGAAGAGTCGTAGAGAAGACAAATTTCCCCTAATTCACAATTTTGCCAACCGCTGGCCCTTTTAATGCACATAACCCTTCCTTAAGGCCCAGTAAAACTCTTATTCATTAAATGGATACTATTTTGGATCTCACAACCAAAATCAAGATGTGGGGAAGAATCCAGATGGCTCTTTAAGGAGGAGGTCAAACGGAGAGTGAAGTGTCCTCATGTAAGGCCAACTGAAGGCCTCTTGCGGCTTCCTAAACACAGTGGAGTATATGGGGAGGAAGCCGTCTTTTCCTAAAGTCACCTTCAGGACCCCCTAAGGCCAAGGTGCCTCAAGTTAGCAATAGCATAGAAAATAATTGTTCTCGGGGCGCCTGGGTGGCTCAGTCAGTTGAGCGGCGGACTTCGGCTCAGGTCATGATCTCGCGGTCCGTGAGTTCGAGCCCCTCGTCGGGCTCTCAGAGCCTGGAGCCTGTTTCAGATTCTGTGTCTCCCTCTCTCTGACCCTCCCCCGTTCATGCTCTGTCTCTCTCTGTCTCAAAAACAAATAAACGTTAAAAAAAAAAAAAAAAAAAGAAAAGAATTGTTCTCACCAAAGAAAGCTCTGGAGAAAAGTTGCCGTGAAACTGGAATAGGTGTGTCCTTCCGGTTCTTTTTATAGGCACTGCAGGAACCTGAGTGAGGGCCTTCCGCCCATTTGGGGAGAGATTAAAGAAGCTGCGATTGTCTCCTTCTTACTCATTGGCAGTTACAACCTCGCAGCCACTACCACCTCAGCTTCCAGCGTGGACACAGAGAAGGTAAGTGGGAACGAAGGGGCCATGTCCTTAGCTATAAACCAGGATTGCTCCAGCCATCTGGCTTGGGAATAACTGAAGGGGAATAGAGCTAGAAGTATCCAATTGCCAAGTACTTTTTTCCTAAAGAATGTGTGGAATTTTTTTTTCCTGGGCAGCCTCAGTGACGACATAGATGTTGGTGCTCAGTGGTCCCAAAAGGTAGTTGAAGCAGGGACCATTTTGCATAAGTCTTTGATGAACAAATAGTAGGTATTTAGCAATAACATGTTCTGTTGGATTGCCTTACGTTAAAAGAAGGAACGGCCATTAGAATTACTAGGAAGAATGATCTGCCTGTCTCCCTCAAGCAGTGCATCAGTGTCTCGAATGATCCGATGATCCATTAACGTTGACAGTGCTCATTCTGGAGTCCGACCTAACTGGAATCTCATCAACCATGCAACCTTTGTCACATACCCTATTTTGTGAAAATGATCCTGCCTCGGGTTTCAAAAAGGCTTGGTGGAAACTGACGTGAAAATGGATGAAGCATCGGGAAGTAGACATTGTTCTGCTTTTCCCAGCAGAATGGAGCCAGGCGAGATTTCAGGGTTTGATAGTTTGGGGACGTTGTATCCAGTATGTCCAGGTGTCTTCTTTTGGGAATGAGAGACCTTATAGTGCCCAAATAGGACTACCCGATGGGCGCTCTTATGGGCGGATGTAGTCAGAAATTTGTCTCATCTTTCTTCCGCAGGGAAACAGAAGTCCATTCTCGTGAGGTCCGCCTACAAGTCACCATGTATGAGGACTGCGTCAAGTCCACTGAGGACTATTATTTCCTCTGTGACAACGAGGGGCCATGGAGCACTGTTCTAGAGTCCCTGGCAATAATTGGCATAGTAGTTACGATTATCCTACTCTTGGCGTTTCTCTTCCTCATGCGAAGGGTTCAAGACTGCAGCCAGTGGAATGTCCTTCCCACTCAGTTCCTCTTCCTCCTGGGTGTGTTGGGACTCTTTAGCCTCACGTTTGCCTTCATCACTCAGTTCAATCAGCAAACTGCCCCTGTACGCTACTTTCTCTTTGGGGTTCTCTTTGCTCTCTGTTTCTCATGCCTCTTGGCTCATGCCTCCAACCTGGTGAAGCTGGTCCGGGGCAGAGTCTCCTTCTCTTGGACAACAATTCTGTGCATTGCTATTGGTGTCAGCTTGCTGCAGATAATCATTGCCACTGAGTATGTGACTCTCATGATGACCAGGGGTATGATGTTCATGCATATGACACCCTGTCAGCTCAACGTGGACTTTGTTGTGCTCCTGGTCTATGTCCTCTTCCTGATGGCCCTCACATTCTTCGTCTCCAAAGCCACTTTCTGTGGCCCATGTGAGAACTGGAAGCAACATGGAAGGCTCATCTTCGTCACTGTGCTCATCTCCATCATTATCTGGGTGGTGTGGATCTCCATGCTCCTGAGAGGCAACCCACAGTTCCAGCGGCAGCCCCAGTGGGATGACCCTGTCATCTGTATTGCCCTGGTCACCAATGCATGGGTCTTCCTGCTGCTGTACATCATACCCGAGCTCTGCATTCTCTACAGATCGAGCAAGCAGACTTGCCCTTTACCAGGCAATGCCTGCCCAGCCCCAGCCTACCAATGCAGCTTCAGAGTGGAGAACCAGGAACTCTCACGAGGTACTTTCCCAGGGGGTTCAGGGAGTAGGGAGGCTTTCCTGTGGGAAAAACAGGAGAGAAATTGAGAAATAGGATGAACCAAGAGGGAACAATTTAGATGGGTGACTTACTATTCCCAAAAAGGAGGTAAAGATACCTGGAATCAAGGTTAGACTTTTACGAAAAATCAGTTCTTCCAAAATACAGAGATTTATGGGGGAGAGGCCAAGACAGAAATGAATCAAAGGCCCTAAATAAAGAGGGTGTGACTGAGTGCTCACGCCGGGTAAAGAAAGGCACCCACTATAAAGTGAGTTAACTAGCACCAAATTAGGCTTGGACCATGCAGTTGCATGGCATATGATGCTAAGTCCAGACGTTTGGGCCATCAGATGCAAAAGTCAATCCAGGTAACATGTGATTGACATTTTTAAAAATTTAAGTCTTGAAGCTAATTTGCCCAAACATCATAATAAACTGATTCATAGGACTCATCACTTCATTAACGTCACAAAGCCCAATAACTTCTAAATCTCTACTTTTCAAACCATTCACTGCTTGAAAGCCTTCAAAGTTTGCAAAAAGTGACCGGAAGAGCCATCGAATCAGAATTTTAATAAAGGCTCAGATACGTAATCATTAACAGAAATAAAGCAACTTGCTTATGTGACATTTTCAAAAAATTTCTGGTCAGATTTTGTTTTTATCTTTATGTAAGACCAAGCCACCTGTCTATACTTGGTTAATGAATAAAATAGATTAACCATGACAACAAAAATGCTTGGACCCTAACAACCTGGGAGATAGTGGCTAATTTTGGTTGTCTAGAAATATGTCAAACCCCATTCATTCCCTTCTGAAACATCTGGCCTATTATTCATAACCCAATATCATAGTTTTACATCAATTTTTGTGTCTTAATAGGCATCTGATTCCTCACAATTTATTTCTAATGTGCAAAATGATGTTATTTTAAATGTATATCACACATAATGTTCACCAGGCTCAAAAAAATTAATAGAAGCCTTCCCTTTAAGTGCATACACTTTTTTGAGCTGTCATCTATGGCTAATTACACATTCAAATTAAATCCTGTTCAGAGAGATGCAGCCATTCATTCTTTTCAGTTCAGTTGACCGAGAGTCGGAAATTGATGCTATACATCCTTCCTTTAACAGTTTTTCCTTGCTTGTTGATGGTGCGTCATCAGATCACTAAGGTTTATGGCAGAATTGCAGAGTCAATCCCTGAAACTACGTTTTGTAGTTCTCACCAGAAGATTAGATAAAATTTCTTGTGTTGTTTTATTGTCGTTGTATATTTCCAAGAAACAAAAGCCGAGAGAGAGAGAGGGGTTCTTAGAATTGTATAATACCCCATACATACTGGGACTTGTAATGATCAAGAGTCCATACCCCAAAACACAAGTGTTTTAAGTGTTCTAAGGAGGGTTTGGTGAAAGACCAAGGGCTTGGTACTATCCTTGTTACTCGAGCATGGTTAGAAAATCCATTTCTGAGCAGGAAATGCCTGCCAGTGACAGTCACTGTCAAAGCAGTTTGGTGTTTTGTTTGTTTTTATTGTAGACAGAGAGAGAGCATGAGTGGGAGAGAGGGGCAAAGGGAAAGAGGGAGAGAGAGAGAGAGAGAGAGAGAGAGTCTTAAGCAGGCTCTACGCTCAGCTCAGAGCCCAACACAGGGCTTGATCCCACGACCCCGGGATCATGACCTGAGTCGAAATCAAGAATCAGACACTCAACCAACTGAGCCACTCAGGTGCCCCCAGTTTGATGTTGTGTTAAAAAATAATAATAATAATAAATCAGTAGTGTAGTAAAGGACATACAGATTGCTCTCCACATTGGTCAGAATAACCAGAAACTTAAACTGGGACAACAGAATCAGAATCTAGGTCACCTGGGAAAAATTACAAATATCAAAACTTAGAAGAATAATTAAAACTCAGTACAAAATAGAGGATTCCACCAAGCTCAGGAAAACATACCAGTAGACACAAAATAGATAAGAGCCAGACTAGAAGAGTACGATAACAAGAACTTGAGAAACCCTACGTACGTATTATAGGTCACAAGCTAGCAATAGGCAAGCAGCTTACCACTGCCTTTGTTTTCCTTGGCTCAAGAAACACAGTGCTAAATAGACGTGTGGTCAGCAAGAACAATCAGGCGTCAGTCAGCCAGTCGCCAACAAGAATACCCATTCCAGTCCTGGGATCCACCAATGAGAAGTGTGGGGGACTTGGGGAGGCTGAGGGAAAACCACAAAGACAGTTAAAGGGTTATAACATCAGACCCATGTGGAAAGGTTAATACAATGGAATAGACAGTAGTTCTTAAGGTGCCTTCCTCACAGACCATGCCAGTTCTCTCTCTAAATTCTGTATACCGAAACATGACATTTTGTGTGAGCCCATGAGGCATGCGTTTGTCATGAGACTCTTCTGATTAATACTGCCTGTAGGGGCGCCTGGGTGGTGCAGTCGGTTAAGCGTCCGACTTCAGGCAGGTCACGATCTCGCGGTCCGTGAGTTCGAGCCCCGCGTCGGGCTCTGGGCTGATGGCTCAGAGCCTGGAGCCTGTTTCCAATTCTGTGTCTCCCTCTCTCTCTGCCCCTCCCCCGTTCATGCTCTGTCTCTCTCTGTCCCAAAAATAAACGTTGAAAAAAAAATTTTTTTTTTTTTTTAAATACTGCCTGTAGCTGTGACTCCAGTCACATAATTATTTGATTGACCACTGGGTTGTGAGATGAGAATTATTCACCTGAAAGAAGAGAAAGACAAGAGGAGAGTAGCAGGGAATTTCACAAGTATGAAGACCTCTCTCCAAGAGGCTGTTGTCCTGTTTTCTGTCTCCAACTAAAGACAATCTGTAGAAGTGAACTCAAACCAAAGCACAAAGGATTTAGATTGACTGTGAAAATAAGAGTTAGTAAACACTGAAATAGATCAGCAAAGGGGATTAAGGACTCTATTTCCCTGGGATTCTTTCAAAAGAAGATTAGGCTTTATGTCTCTGACGTGGCTTATGAACTTAATTCCGAGATCTAAAAACATCCGGGTGGAGAATAAAAATGCACTCAGGCATGTTCCCACAGGACACCAAACAAATGGTTATAAATATTCTTTGCCCTCTATTATAAATGCATTCCTAGAAAGCTGTATATTGATTATATTTTTTAAACCAGTTGTCCTTTTAACTGAGATTTTTTTTTTTAACGTTTATTCATTATTGAGAGACAGAGGGAGACAGAGCATGAGCATGGGAGGGGCAGAGAGAGGGGGAGACACAAAATCCCAAGCAGGCTCCAGGCCGAGCTGTCAGCACAGAGCTCGATGCGGAGCTTGAACTCACAAACCACGAGATCATGACCTGAGCTGAAGTCAGACACTTAACCAACTGAGCCACCCAGGCGCCCCCTTTTAACCGAGAATTTTAAATGCAATATAATTTGTGGAGATCTTAAATATAGAATATCAGCCATTAAAATTTTTTTGTGAAGGGAAATCTTCTATTCTAAATATTGCTTACTTCATCTGCCCTAGTTTACTTAAGATATTGTTATATCAAGTTTGCTATAAGCAAGGCCCATGTATATATATATATATTTTTTTTTCTTTTTTAAACATTTATTTACTTTGAGAGAGAGAGAGGGCGCACACATGCACACGAGCATGAGCAGGGGAGAGGCAGAGAGAGGGAGACAGAGAATCCCAAGCAGGCTCCACACTGTCAGCGCAGAGCCTGACTCAGGACTCCATCTCACAAACCAAACTGTGAAATTATGACCTGAGCCAAAATCCAGAGTCAGACGCCTAACCAGCTGAGCCAACCAGGCACCCCAAGACCCATGTATATTTTAAAATATCACATTATTGTGGGCATTTTTTTCTGTTCATTGTTTGAAGGTGTACAAACCTAGCATGATTCTTTTTGAAGGCTTTAAGATAAAAACAATGAGTCTATGCAGTGTAAAAGTGGTTCAATGACTGTAAAATGATGTGAATCAAGAGAATGTTCCCGCAAACTTAAGCCCATTCATTGGGCTGTTTGCCTTATAGTAAATACGAGCTTTTGCTGGACGGCCCTTTTTTTTTTTTTAATTTTTTTTTTAATGTTTTTATTTATTTTTGAGACAGAGAGAGACAGAGCATGAGCGGGGAAGGGGCAGAGAGAGAGGGAGACACAGAATCTGAGGCAGGCTCCAGGCTCTGAGCTGTCAGCACAGAGCCCGACGCGGGGCTCGAACTCACAGACTGTGAGATCGTGACCCGGGCTGAAGTCGGACGCTCAACTGACTGAGCCACCCAGACGCCCCTGCACGGCCCTTTTTGACAATTCTCAGCATGTTTTTCTTCAAGGCACCCCCCTTCCTAGGAGAAACCCAATTTCAGTGGTCCCAAGTGGTGTAGTTTTTGTTTGCTCTTTCTCAGGAACAACTCTCAGAACTGCTGTTTTATCACCTTCAAGAGCTACAGGTTACAGAGAGAGTCGTGGTATAAAGTAGGGAAGACTACAGTGAGTCTGGGCAGGATTTGTCTGGTCTGAGGACGGATAAGGCACAGGTGTGACATTCCTAAAGATCCAGAGAGCGTGAGATAATTGTGCAGCATGGGGCAGCAGAAAGAACACAGAATCTAGATGCCCTGGCTTGAGGCTCAGCTCTGCTTCCTGCCAACTTTGAGACCAAACCAAGCTCCTCAACGTCTAGAAGCTCAGGCTCCTTGCCTAAATGATGGCTATAATGTCTCTGCCTCCTCCCTGTATAAACATAAGGTCTTCCTTACTCAACTCAGATTTCACAGCATGAAGTGGCTGCAGGATGAACAGAAAGAGGAAAACACTTTGGTGTTTTCCTTTGGTAAATCCATGAACAGCAGCCAGTCCTGGAGAATTCTGGAGCATGAAGCTTCTCTGGTGTCTAGTCTAGTCTGATGAGAATGTTGGGTGGATGTCGGTCCCTAAGGAGCTGAGTGTGAAGGAGTCTCGTTATACCTCAAGGAACACAGTTAAACCGAGAATTCAGTTCATTCTGTCATGAAGGAAAGAATAGCATTTCATATTTCACAGGGTCCAACCCTCTAGAAAAAAATGACAGTGGGAAGACAATGTCAGATCATCACGTATGACCACACCACCAGCACCACCGTGGGTAATAATATGCAGAGTACAGTAATATGGTGTTTTCGATGATCATGCCCTACTCCAAGGGTCGTACACATATTGAACGACTTAATCCTCAAGACAATCCTATGAAGGACATTTGCTATTATGATCATCATGATCTCCCTTTTATTCGCATCAGGAAACAAAGGCAACCAAAGGTTAAGAAACTTGGCCCCAGGTCACACAGCTAGCGAGAGAGCCCCTAAGTGTGAACACTGGGGCATGGCCATCTCTGTGACCATCAAACAACAGATACGTAATGCGCAAGGGCCTGACCTCGGAGACAGATACAGCTCAAAAGTCTTGTTGAGGGGACCGACATTAAACACATAACCGCGCATGGGATTATTCTATGTCCTGAACACACATACGCCATCCATAGTCAACCTTCCTCATGAGCTTTCAAGCCCTCTTTTTTTAAATCATAGATTCACGGGAAAAAGAAAAAAAAATCAGCCTCGAATGAGAATTCCTTTCTAAAAGGCCAAGAACCTCTTTGCAAGCCCTTGAGTCTCCTCATAGTCCTCATGTGCTATTTCCACGTGAATCTCTGACACTAACCCAGCCCTTCCCTCCTTTGGCTTTCAGCCCGAGACAGTGATGGAGCTGAGGAGGATGTAGCATTAACTTCATATGGTACCCCCATTCAGCTGCAGGTAAATGTGCTCGTCTACAATCACCAAGGAGGGATATAGCAAGCCCACCTTCCACAGGAGAGCTGTCAGGCTTCATTTCCAATGTCTTTACTGACCTGAGAGAGGACAGGCAGGGCAGGCTCGTCCCTCCAAGTCTGTGCAGCTTGAGTCATCCAGATATAATGCCTTTGTCTCTGCCCGAGCCCCTCCAAATCCCCATGGCCCCTCCATTAACGATGTACTCCAATATAGGTGAATGTCGCTGGAAAGAAAAGGCAGCTTGAAGGGTTCCTGCGAGGGTGAAGAGGAGCAAGCTCGCTGCTTTTTGCCTTGGGGACAACAGGGACTTGTGAATATGAATGAGGTCACATCTGCTTTTAGTATCTATCAGTTGTCTAGATGATCCCCTGAGCCCCGCTGGCTGCCTCTCTGAGTCACCGTCTAGCTCCCGCAGCTCAGGCTGCCCCCAAGAACTGGGTTAGGTCCGTCACCACCATCAGCAGATGGGTGTAACCGATTTTAATTCTTTCAGACAAAAGCAGAGGGAGCGCTACTGAGCAGAAGGGGAGGCAACTTGCGTTTGTGCCACGATGGCTTGAGGGCACACAGATGCAGGCAGCCAAAAATACCACACTGGGACACGGTTCTTGTATTTTGATCCCTGTAACTGAAATCTGAGGGTGAAAGTCATGCTCAGATTGTTTGTTTGATGGACCGTACACGGCAACTCTAACTAATCCTAATCCTTCTGGTCTGTTATCTGAGACTTTGCCTTTTCCTGGAATGGCACACAGCCCAGGATACAGATAGATCGTTTGCCGTCATTAACCCTTTGGAGGGCATTTACATGATGAGATCTTTATTATACCTTCTCCAAGAATTTCTTGGATTACTTCGATGTCCAGTGATCAGCTCTTCAAGAATCTTGCAAAAAGATTCTTGTTACTGGCTAAGAAGGAAGATGGTAAAACAAAGTTCTGATGTGGGTAGCCTCAATATTTTTTTTCTTTATCAACAAAGGACTGAATGAAGCTGAAATGGTATTTCAAACGTAGCTCTGGAGAGTATCATCCCTTGTGTTGGCTCAGAAAGTTGACAATGGATTTCTTCTTCTTTTCCAGACTGTTGATCCTGTACAAGAGTGTTTCATCCCACTGCCTAAACCAAGCTCCCAGGAAGATGCAGAAATACAAAGTCCATAGGAAACATGTGCAGTGAAAACTCAGAAGATCATCCCAATGGAGCCCTGATGGGTTGCTGGGGAGTCCTGAGTCACACTATCAACAGAGTATGGGCTCATCCTTCCTCCCCTGCTTCCTAGCCCATTCCATCCATCTGGGACCCATCATCAGAAGACCACACTCTCAAGCAAAATTACAATCTTGCTGGCCACCCTACCTTGATTATGTGTCTCTTTCTTCCTTTGTGCAACTGAAAGATTCCCTTCCTTAGCAATGCAAAAACAAATTGGCACCTCTTACTAATGGGGCCAGAAGACCTTGGTCTGAAAAAAATAGGGCCATATTAATGTGACAAAATATAGAGGTCCAGGGATGCCTGGGTGGCTCAGTTGGTTAAGCGTCTGACTCTTGATTTCAGCTCAGGTCACGATCTCATGTTCGTGAGATGAACCCTTGCATCAGGCTCTGCACTGACAGCCAGAGGCCTGCTTAGGATTCTCTCTCTCCCTCTCTCTCTCTCTCTCTCTCTCTTAGAGAAAGAGAGAGAGAGAGAGGGAGGTCAGTAGCAACTTACTACTAGATTGATCCTCTAGTCATGTTTTATAAAGGGACCCTAAATGAGTAACCCAGAATTTGCAACAAAAATTATAGCAAAATCCTCGGGATCCCCACAATTGGGTATACTAAATAACACCGACATTTCATGGGCTTGCAAGCTGGCAGCAAACTGGCAGCTTCCTCCCGTGGTTTTAGCACCCCATGACAGCGAGTATGGTGGCAGATGTGGCTGAGGTCAGTGACCTGCTTTGATGAACCACTAAGAGCAAAGGAAGAACCACCTTAGTTGATGCTTATAAAGGATTTTAGGCGGTGCATATAAAAAACAGAGTCTGCCTGTCTTGATGTTTCTAATGGACTGATGCCTCTGCATTAATTACTTTGACTACATTCCTCCTACAGCTCCACATCCTTCCTGATGGATTCTTCTATTCTTAACACCCATTTGTTGTACATAACAGGTATAACAGGACCAGAGGTGTGCCACCAGAAAACAGAACCTTAGAGAAAAAGAAAGACTTGCCCAAAGTCACACAGTAGTTAGTGGTGGGCCAGGTCTTTCGACTCACAGGCCACCCCTCTTCCCATTGTATACGGCTTCTCCATGCCTGAATTTCTGTATTAACAAGTAAGCGTGGACCCCCTGAGAACCAAATGTGATATCTCAGACCAGTGAGTGTTGAGGGCCTCCTATGTGAAAGCAATTTGAAGGATAGCTAAGACTCCATACATGAAAAAGAGCCTTTTTAGTAAGCAACATACAGCGTGAACTGCTCAAGATCACCAAGTATTTCCTAAGCACCTGCAAGAATAGGAACTGTTCTTGGATTGAGCCCTAAGCAGATAAGGCAGACAATGTTGCTTTGGCGGAGTTTATGATTTTTGTAGGGGAGATAACACAACGCAGAGAATTTCAGGATCACAGCTCCCTCCTTTTACAGACAAGGAAAGGGACTTGGCCACAATAACATGGCTTGCCAGCGGCAGAATTGACTAGAATCCAGGTTCCCCAGCCACGGTTCAAGGGCTTGCTCACCCTCTGCACAATGTTCCAACATGTCATATATTTTTCTGCTGCCCTCCGATAGCTGGTCCTTTTTGAAATCTGTGCCCTGAGCAATGTTCTCAGAACAAACAAGTATGTAGGTAAATGACCAAAGAGTGTTGCCCTCTGCTTTTATCGGTAATAAAAAATTGAGGGAAAATGTTTAAACGTGAAGACTCAGACCTATTGATGACATGCTATTTAACAAACCACGTAAAGAACCCAACTCGAGGGATAAACAAGCCACAACCTTACATCTGCTCTGGAAGAAAATCATCATCATTGATCCTCCTAGTTTTTATCCTCAAAATGATGACAGTGGCATCTTCAACATAATTCTGTCTTGTGTTGTTTGGTTGGTTTGGCAGATGTTTCTGTTGAGTTGGCCAACCCATTTTAATAATAAGCCCATTCAAACCGTATGTGGTGGCTAATATTGTTTCCCAAAATGTCTTTCTTAAAATTAGTAAAAGTAAAATTGAACATCTTTGTACCAAATTTTGGACTACGTGTTAGTTAGATTTGGGGGGTGGGGGTTCTACGGTGGCAAGTGCCTCATTCAGGCTGTTTCAGGAATGGCGTTGGATTGTGAGGTTACATATGGCAGCAGGGAGACAAAACTCTCTGAGAGCAGATATAGCCACTCAGCCAGCTTCGTGGAGATGGAATACTGTCAGGCATTGGTAGGAGATTGTTGTCCCCACCTCAGCCCTGAAATGCCCCTCAGCCATTTTGATAATTTCCTCCCTGTCTCCTTTTGAGGTGTTTTCATGTATCCACCCACTATGGGCTGACTGGTTCTCTCCCCAAGTATCATATTCAGATTCCTGAAAGGAAGTCTGAGCGGTCCAACTAATCATCATTGCTTCTGACAGGGAGCTCTTTAGAAGTGGCCCTCCTCTTAATTTACAGTCAGCTTCTGGACTGCCAGCCCATGGGTCTCGTACCCATCCTTGGTGCATTCAGCTGTGCCTGCCTTTGTCATGTGGGACAGACTTGGTCACATATGTCTGCTCCCTCAGCAAGAAGCTGTGGGCAGGAAATTCGCCTCCAGGCAGCAAGGCATAGCAGGCACCATGAGTGGCCAACACAGGAGAGATTAATCCAGAAAAGTATGAGTTTATGAAGTTAAAGAATATTTTAATGAAAGTACAATATCATTTCTTTGAAGTTAATGCAGCAATTCACATAAAGCTAAAAACCCCAATAGCCTTCTAAGTCAAGATCCATGAGGAACCACTTAAAAAAAAATGATAAAACTATTTATGATTACCATATTGTACTCAATTAGTCAATTCAACAGGTATTATGTGAAGATTTAAACTCATTTACTTATATGTACCAGGTTGTATCATTTAAAAGGTGCTTATTCTCTTACGTATTTTAGATAATCCTCTGCTGACTTTATCCAGAAGAAAGGGTATTGCTGAAAAACTTTGTTATAAAATATCTCCCTGGTATAATGTGGCTGGTTAGCTCAGTTAGAGCATGATGCTAATAAAATACCTGCCAAGTAGAGTTAATATATCCTTCATTTTGATGATTTTTCCTGACCTGAAGATCATCAAAGATTTGTTTCCCTCCACATTAAATTTCATGCTCTCCCCATAAGCTTAAAGGCTTCCAGTTAGCATGCCTTATTTCAAGCTGTGGTCTCATCAGGCTAAATTCTCTCACGCTCTCTACCATTATTCCTTCTTTTCCTTTTATTGCTTTTTTATTTTTATTTATTTTTTAGAGAGAGATGGCACAAATGGGGGAGAGGGGCAGAGGGAGAGAGAGCACGGAACCCCCTGCGGCACTCAATCCCATGACCCTGTGATCATGACCTGAGCCGAAATCAAGAGTCTGATGCTCAACTGACTGAGCCACCCAGGTGCCCTTCTTCTCTCTTCTTTTAAACAGATGACCCCTCTTTCCAGGATTCTTTCTCCTTCAGATTGGCCAGATTCATGCCTTGTTATCCTCTTTTTCTCCTCCCACAATCAGTTCCAAGTCTACCTTTTCCCAGAAGCTTTCTCTGATAATATAAGGACCCAGGGGTGTCACATACCAAGCCCTTAAGTTGTGGCAGGATGAAGTTCTCTTTTTGCCTCAAGCTCAGATGGTAAAGAAGATATTTCTGTAGCATCTTCCTCAGATTAAGCCTACTCATCTCCTTTATAAGCACACAATTGATGAGCAATAAACTGGAAAACGTATGTGTGCTTCCTTGGTACAAAAGCCTCTGTATTTTTCGCGAGAAGAAGGCGCTTCTCAACATTCAACGGGGGCAATCGTGAAGACCTCGACTTCTAAGGAGACATGCTTGACATCCCAGACATCTCCTTGGAGTCGTCGAAAATGTCTTGATGGCTCAAGCCAGTTTTAAGCTCCCGGTCTTCTGTGAGAGATCATACTGGCTGCCTTTCACAGACAGATGAGTTAAAATTAAGTTTGCATTTTAACACGTATCAGAATTTATTTATTCAAAGGGCTTCAAAGAGGAGGACTCAGGAAGCATGAGGATGCATCCACTGCTGACAACGTTATTAGAATGCTTTTCCTGGAACAGCTTTCAAGAAAGTCTCAAGAAAATCAGTGTGATTGGGTTACTGTGATAGTCCAGCTGTCAGATCGGAGAGGTGAGTTGAATGAGGAATTTCCAATATTGATCTCATCCGTCACTCAAAGAACTACCAAGTACGCTTCGGAAATGCCACTGGATATCTTTCTGGATTTTTCTAAAGAGAGTGGAACTATTAGAACTCAAGCCACATTTAATCAGTAGATAAATCAAATCCGGGTTTGGAAACGTTGCACCAGATCTCCAACAGGATGAATCCTCTAGGCAGACTGTTTTTTTAATATGAAAAGTAAGCAGATCTTATTGACTTTTATATGTTCTCGGAGAAAAACATTCACATGTACAAGATTGGCATTTGATATGAGATGTGTTGGCACTTTATTTTACACAAGTCCTTTCATTTGAGGTCAGACATAATTTTTCATTTCGACAGGACTTTCACATGATTATAGTCACAAGCTCTTGAGATAACTATGTGTCATCATAGGGCTCAAGATAAACTAAACTGGTAGGGATTTCAGTCATATCTGTTATTGCCCAATTACTATAGGATAATTGAGTACACCCAGTAAAGCAGATACAGAGGAAGCTATCCATAAAAAAGGTGTAAAACACAGGGAAAGAAAATAAATTATAGTACTGCATATATATTTTACTTGACGAAACTGACATTTTTAACTCACCAACATGTTCTTTTATGTGATATAAATGTACCAAGGGAGCACGATTTTAAAATTCCTTTTAGGGGCGCCTGGGTGTCTCAGTCAGTTAAGCATCTGACTCTTGATTTCGGCTCACGTCATGATCTCGTGGTTCATGAGATGGAGCCTTGCATCAGGCTCTGCATTGACAGTGTGGAGCCTGCTTGGGATTCTTTCTTTCCCTCTCTCTCTGGCCCTTCCCCCCAACCATGCGCTCAGGTGCATGCTCTCCCTCTCTCTCTCAAAGTAAATAAATAAACAGTTAAAACAAAAAATAAAAATAAATAAAATTATTTTTAAATTTTTTTTTTAATTTATTTTTGAGACAGAGACAGAGCATGAACGGGGGAGGGGCAGAGAGAGAGGGAGACACAGAATCAGAAACAGGCCCCAGGCTCTGAGCTGTCAGCACAGAGCCCGACGCGGGGCTCGAACTCATGGACTGCAAGATCATGACCTGAGCCGAAGTCGGACGCTTAACCGACTGAGCCACCCAGGCACTCCAATAAAATTCTTTTTAAATGTGAAATTCACTGCTTAGTTATTCTGTTTTTAAGAGTCTTATAGATATGCACATCTTCCAAAAAACAGAGCCCACCTGAACATACTAACAGGGCTGAACTTTTAAAAATATATTCTACAAAGGGAACGTTTTGTCATAGCTCCCACCTGGACTTTATTGGTATGTAGAAGAACTCTGTGTAGACTTCATCTGCAATTCACTTTTAAATTCCTTAATGTCAACTCCAAATGGCATTACTCCCAGGGCAATTTCTGTCTGGAAACTTTCTGTCAGTCTGAAAAACTGAGCTTTTTGAGTTTTGATTTGAACTTACAGCTGATTCGATTCACATTTTTAAAAATGTTGGCTAGATCTGTTATTATTAGGGGCCTGTTTTAAAAGCAAATGAAAATCCATGGAAAAGAAACAAGGAGATGCCTATAGCAGGATAAGGTCTTAGAATAGATGGATCTTTGGGATGACTGGTCCTTTAGGCTAATAATAATTTGTTTTTAAACAGCCCTTCACGTTTTAGCACTTTACAAACGGTTTTCACATCCACTATCTCGTTTGATCAATTGGATGGATGAGGCAATTTATTTCAATTATGTATGTATGTATATATACATATATTTATATGTTTATATATTTAATTTTTATATATTCATGTGATAGTTATATACATTTAATTTTTATATATTTATATAATATGCATCATATTATATACATACACACACACACATATATATATACATACATACATATAAATCTTTCTAAGATAATAAGAATCTCTTCTAAAAGTGCATTTGGGCCACTACCACTCTGCTGTTTTTGACAGTATAATCTGAACTACATCTGTAAACTGCAACAGACACAAACCCCATGAGAATCCTTATTTATGAGCAAAGATGTCACTGAAAGATTTCCAAAAAAGACTGTGCTTTGGTTTTTAGCTACAGTTGTTATCACCATGTTCTGATGTTGATAACCCATTTTTCTAAACACCAAAACACATGATAAGAGCATTTAGGAAATAAGGAAACTCCGTCAACTCTATGGAAAGTGTCAGCTCCGGTAGTCGTAAGTGCTGTTTGCCAAACGTTTTTCAAACTCTCCTGCCTTCCAGGCATATGGCAGGATTGCCCTTGTGAGGTTGGGTGGAACCATGGCACTAATTCTGGCCAATAAGTTGGAGCAGAGATAATGTCACTTGCAAAGTCAAAGCCAGGCAGAGGCAATTAATTGCTGGCGCAGGGCCATCGGGAGTTTGATTCTTTTTCTTCCACGGTGGCAAGCTCCATCCATCTGGATTTCATGATGAAGACGTAGTCTAAGCAAGAAATAAGACTTTGGTATTAACTCACCCAGAGTCGGACTTGTTGCCTTAGCTGGCCCAGCACATTCCGACTAACTTAGCCATGAACCAGTTGTCTGGTGTCCTGAAGGGAAAGGAGTTACTTGTCTGGATGCTTTACTTTACCACTGATTGTTCTAGTGCTCTTCAAAGACATCCTTAGATTAAAGAAGAACCACCCTGTTCTTGACTGATATATGCCAGACGAATCTGCCAGCCAGGTGTCTCCATGGTTGTTCCCATAATTACAATTCACTGAGAAAGCTGCCATCATAAAAGCACGCAGAGGATGAGGTGGTGACTTAGAACACAGAGTCACTCTGTCTGAGAGACTGAGGGCAAGGAAGACTTCACAGTGGAGGTCAAACCTCGAGCTCTGTCTTAAATGGTAGGCAGGAATTCATGGGGCAGGTGATACAGGGAATGATACTCAGAGCAGCCACCAACAAGGAGTCTTTGTGCAAACCAGAAAAATGTGCCCCCTATGGGTGGATGAATTAGAAAAGGTGCCTCCCCACCCCCAACCCCCAGGGAGGCAGCCTCATGCCAGGACACAGGGCTTGGTAAGCGGAACGAGGCTAAATTCCAACCCTGCTCACCATCTCAGCCAGGTGTCTCTGTGCGGTACAAAAATCAACAACAACAACAACAACAACAACAACAAACTACTCAGCTGACTGCAATGACCCAGATTTGCAGGGCAGAAAAAAATACCCGTGTAAAGGTGTAGCTGCGAGGAAAATGAAGACACATCCAGAGAACCGCGAGGCATTCGTTATCGCTAGAGCACAAATGCACAACAGGGGCAGCAACCGGACATGGGGCTGGAGAGCTGGGCTTGGTCAACTCATACAGAGCTTCTATCCCAAAGGCAGGAATGTAGCCCTGGGAAGGAGGAGCTGCAAAGGGAGAAGCCCATGCTGTATTGAGCCGCGTTGGAAACTCAGGCAAAAGGCAAAATGAGCGTTCCTGTTTATACTTACCAAAATACCTCCCGTACTTTGAACCAAATAGAAAATCTCCAATGAAAAAAATCTAAGTCCATTGCCTAATCTGTTCACACGCCTCTGTCAACCCTCATAAACCCACGGGAGGGACAGGGCAGCCACACAAGCCTGGGAACCACGGCCCGATTGGAAACAATTGCTCCTGTTGCGAAATAACGCAGGGTTGTAAAACAAACCGCAACAGGCTGTTTTCATAAAATGTTGATGTGTTGTTTACCGTGGTCTTTTTTGCCTTCATTTTGATTTTCAAACATATTATTTACCTTGATTACTGCGGGTCTTGGTGCTCCCTTGAATTTTGTGCCCAAGGTAAGTGCCTTACCCTCCTCCCCCTGCCTCCCCCACCCCCAGCTGATCAGATTTGCCTCCTATGGAAGGAAGTGTGTAACTGGGGGAGAGAGAACCCTGGTTACACATTAGAATCACCTGGGAAGTTTGAAAAGCTCTCCATGGCTTGGGACACCCCGTGGCTCAACCATTTGAGCATCTGACTCCTGATTTTGGTTCAGGTCATGATTTCACAGTTTGTGAGTTCGAGCCCTGCATTGGGCTCTACGCTGGCTGCATGGAGCCTGCTTGGGATTCTCTGCCCCCCCTCCTCCCCCTTCTTCTTCTCTCTCTTTCTCTCTCTTTCTCTCTGTCCCTTTCCCGCTTCACTCTCTGTCTCTCAGGATAAATAAATAAACATTAAAAAAAAAAAAAAAAAAAAAGCTCTCCAGGGCCTGACCTCACCACAGACCAATTAAATCAGAATTTCTGGGAGTGGAGCCCAGGCATGGGTATGTTTTAAAAAATCTTTCCACATGATTATGTTTTGCAGCCAGGGTTGCAAACCACTGCCTTAAACAGATATGTGGGATTAGATGCAAAGAATGAGGAAGGGGGAGAAGTCGGGATCCTGGCCGGGGTAACTAGGTGGATAATGATTCTGTTTTGTAGAAGAGGTAACCCAGGAAGAACACATGTGGGGGTGGAGAGGAGAGATGAGTAGTCTTGCATGAGCGGAGTTTGAAATGGAAATGCGCAGATGCACTGGAGGCCGTGGAGTTCTAATAGAGACAGGGAGAGACTTGGGAAGGAGCTTAGAGGCGAAGATGGAAACTGGGGGGAAGGTGTGGTTGTACCAGGAACATAAGGAGGGGGCCCCAAGTGGGGTCCTAGTGCTGGCAAAGGCCATTCCATCCCTAAAGGGATTGTCTCCTGATAGCCCAGTCCCACCTCAACCACTGGGACATCTCCACCAAGATCCTTCCAGAGAGAGGACCTAAGTACTGTCCACAGAACCACATGACACGCTGAATGAACGTACTGAGAGTCTTCCTCTGGCTTGGAATTCAAAGGTTGAGGAGGCAGCAACCAGGGCTTGCCTGGAAAATTGGTGGATCTGCCAAAGAAGAACGAACGTGGCTACCTATCCAATGCCTTTCCTCAAACCTGCAGAATCAGACAAATCAGCTGGGACAGTTGTTCCAAATATAAATTCTCCTAGTCAGACCCAGAGCTACTAAATCAGAACCTCCAGGAGATGGCCCTGGGACACTGCATTTTTCACAAGTTCCCGTGTGACTCTGAAGGTAGTGTGAGGTGCCTGGACGGCTCAGTTGGCTAAGCATCGGACTCTTGATTTATGCTCAGGTCATGATCTCCCCATTGGTGAGTTCGAGCTCCCCATCAGGCTCTGTGCTGACAGTGTGAAGCCTGCTTGGGATTCTATCTCTCTCTCTCTCTCTGCCCACTCCCCCCCGCCCCGGTCTCTCTCAAAAATAAATACATAAACTTAAAAAAAAAAAAAAAAGATAGTGTGAGTTCAGCAAGCACCGCTCTGTTAACAAGGGAGGTCTCCCTCCTTGCTCTGGCTTGTAGCAAAGAGTGTCCAGGCTTTCCCAACTTGGCCCAGGAAGGCAGGAAGTGATTGACTTGATATGGCACAATCAATGGAAAGATTTTATGAGTCAGTCCTGTCACTGGAAACATTCAGCTTCCAATCTGCACCTCCCCTCCTCCCCTTGTCCAGAGTCATGTTCAGCCCAGGACACACTCACCCCGTTCTCCTAAGAGAAAACATTGCCAGAAGCAGCTTACTGCCTTAAATTTAGGAAGATAAATCCTTTCTGAGCCTACCTGCTGGCATAGGCTCATCGATCTCCAGTTTGGTTTATATAGGCTGGAAGGTCCTTGTTCATCTATTTGGTTCGAGTCAGTTTAGAAAAGTAATGCACTTGAAAAAAAAAAAAAAAGAAGAAGAAGATTGCAATTGATCTTTGGGGGGATCAATCTAAAATGGTTCTCTGATTTTTGCTTTGGGGATGCTTTTCTCGTTTATATTTGAAGTTGGTTCTTGTGTGGTTCTCGTAGGAAACAGCACTTTCCCAAGCTCGACAAAGAAAAGCCTCAGGGAAATAAAACTTGGATGTGATGAAATGCACTCAGCCCAAAAACTAAAGAATTTCCTTTCTTTCCTCCAAGCCTCAGGCTTGTAAGTAGCTTTTATCACATTGGATTTAAGTGTTCTTATATGAAAAAATAAAAATAAAAAAAAAATAAGAACCTCATGGTTGATCAGCTGAAATCCATCAAAATTATTTCAGAAGAAATGGAGACACCAGAACAGAGCAGAGGGAATTTGACAGTGGTGTTCTCTAAATGAGATGTTATAATCCCAATTAGCCTGTGACAAGCAAAAAGACACCTTTCTCCCCAAAACTGTATTTGTTCGTGCAACAAATGCTCCTATACGTGCAGACACTGTGCTGGGCCCTGGGAAATACAGAAGGAAACAAAACGAGTTCCTGTCTTCCTGAAGCACACAGAAGAGTAGGAGAAAAGCAGGTAAGCCAGCCAATAAATATAATTTCAAATTTTGAGTACTCGGACACAAAGAGGCTGGTCCTCTGAAGACCAGCTACCGTGGGAGACCAGCATTACTCAACTGGTAGGAGGCCTCACAAAGGATGCCACGTTGGACTGAGGTGTAAACGCTGTCAAGAAGAGTTTGGGGAGATTTGGGAAGAGTCGGGGGCAAGACCTGAGCAGGAGGCACGTAGAGCTGGGCCCCTCAAGGGAAGGACTTACAGAAAAACTCGTCTCTGAAGGGAATTATTGGCACCATTGAGAACTCTAACTCGCAGGGTCAGACCCAAGAAGGACTGGCAAACCAGACAGGAGAGAGGCAAGGAGTCCTGGAAGGGATCACAAGATGGAGAAATGTCAGTTCCCTAGACCCAGGGGCAGCCGGGCAGGGTTTGAGGTGACCAGAGCCCCAGACTGGCCATGTCTTGGCAATGAGCAGCAGCATCCGCTTACTGCTTGTCTTAAAATATTCGTGTCACTTCCTAGGTGTCCCAATAGGTGAATATGAGAGGTCCTGCGTAAGGGTTTAGGCCAAACCTAAACCTCGTGAAAACCTACGTGGGATTAACGTCGTCTAGATATATAAGTTATGTCCTCAAATTTCTTCACTATATATAGGAAAGCCTTTCAGACTGGAATGCCTTTCTGGAAGAAAAGATGTTGAGAAAAGCAGGGATGTGGGAGGCCATAGATAGCGAGGTAATGCTCTTTGATTGTCACATCACCCACCCTAAGGGCATATGAGAAAGGTCGTGGAAAGCCAGGTCACAGGGGTGGGTCATGAGTCCTCGGTCACAACACCTGGTGACATGCATCACTTCTCCACTTTGCAATCAACTTCTGTTTTGTTACTGATTTGAATGGAATGATTTTTTTTACCGGCATGATATATTTGCATACATAGAGTGAATAAGATTAAGGACAATGGTTTCACCTCACTGTGGAAGTGACTCTGTACCTTACAATTACATCTGATCTCTGGCTACACGCATAGATGTGTTGTGTAGGTGAGCTGCACACGTGCAGACACCCCGCACCCATACTAGGGATCTCCGAGACTCTCACAGACTGCCGGAAAAGATACTTGGAGAGCCAGAAAACTCCTTTTATCCTTTATGCAGAATTGATAAAGAACTATCTTTCTTGGGGCACCTGGGTGGCTCAGTCAGTTGAGCATCCAACTCTTGATTTTGGCTCAAGTCATGATCCCAGGGTCGTGGGATCAAGCCCCGAGCTGGGTTCTGCTGAGCATAAAGCCTACTTCAGATTCTCTCTCTCTCTCACTCTCTCTCTCTCTCTCTCTCCATCTGCCCTTCTTCCCCACTTGAGCACTCTCTCTCTCTCTAAAATAAAAATTTTTTTCAATTATTCTAACGAAAAAGAACGATCTTTTTTCCTATCATTTCCCCTTTATAAATAACATGCAACACACATGTGCACACACACACACACACACACACACACACACACATACATACCAGCTCCCTGGGTGGGCAAAGTTTTCAGGTTCCCGTTTGGTATGTCATAGCCACCGGGTGTGTCAGGAAAAGGAAGGGACAAAAGGCCCAACCAATGCCTTTGAAGGGGGCTATGGGACCATTGGGCCACCTGTTGTGCTGTCATTACCACAGACAGCAGAGGGGCAGCAAGGGGTTGTGTGTAAGAGATCCCAAGGCAGCCCACCCGGCTTTGACCCTCAGCCCTATCACTTGGTCGCTATGTCACCTTAGGGCTCCCATTTCTGCAGGTATGAAGCGAAAGGGAGATAAGTAATCATAATAACTCATACGGTTTTTATAAGTATGAAATGAAAGAACCACAAAAAGAACCACCTTGTTCGCAGGCCAGGGTCCGCGCCTTCTGGAGGCTGCTTCTCCTCACATCATCCCCCTCGTTCGTGATGCGAGGGCTTCTGGGGAACTTAGAGACAAAAATAACCTCTCTTACTAAGCCCTTCTGTGATGCGGTTGCCCAGGTGCATGGACCGCTCAGGACACTCTGGGAATTGTCCCTTCGTTTCATGTTTTCCTGGATTTCTGGTTCTCAAGGCCTTAACTTTCACTTCACCTCATGATACCTTTTTCTTCCTTATTTTGCCAGGCCCCTGATTTTCCAAGCCTTCCTTCCTACCTAGGGGCCTTCTCTCCCCACCCCTCCCTCACTCCCACACTCCCTCCCCAGTTCAGCTTTGTCTGCCTCCCCCTCTGGCAGCTACTTAAGGACACTCAGATGCTCCCTCTGACCCGCTCTCCGGTTCCCAAAGTGTTCGACGAGTTCACGGGTTTATGACTCAGATGACTAAGCTCAGGCTGTGCAAGCACAACCCACAAACCTTTTTGATTTTGCTGAGGAGACAAACCATGAGTTTCTTTCTTATGCAATTAATCGCCCTCAAAGAACAACATGGACCTGGTTTTTTTTTTTGTACTTAAAAAAATGATAGCTTTTGTGCAAAGAACTCCATCGGGCTATATTTCAGGCATTGACTGCATGTTCCTGAGGCAGGGGGTGCACGCTAGTTTCTACTAAGTTCAAGTCTCTTTGCAGAGGAGCCCACGGGATTGATGGTCGTATCACAATACAACGTTATTAAATACAGATGCAAAGTATCCGCGTGGTCTCTTCCATTCCAAAGCAAAGCTGTGGGGAATTGTTCTGTAGAATAAAACTACCGGCCAGGGCATGGATTATGACAACCAAAAATAACACACTTACTAACAGGTGAGGGTGTGTCCAATGAAGAGCGTTTTCCTTTTCCCCTGAGGGCTGAGGGAGTGTTTGGGGTTGCAGGTTGTAGGAAAACCTGCACAGTAAAACCGATAACCCGTCCACGGTCCTTAGAATCCAATGCCAGCAACAGCAACATGCCAAGTAAAACTCCAAAACCCCAACAGTTCCAAGACTCCTTGGGCCTCCTAGTCCAGCCTACTCCCAACACGGGACGCCCCGTATCATCCTCAACGGAGCGTCATTGAGCTTGAATACATCCAGCAGGAGTTAACCCACCGCTCTGCAGGAAGCTCTTCTGGGAGCTGCATCCCCGAAATTTCTAACCATTCGGCCACCTGTTATGCGGTCGTTATCAGAGGCAGCGAGGGGTTATGCGTAAGAGATCCTGAGACAGCCCAGGATCTTTGACCCTCAGCCCTATCACTTGGTCGCTATGTACCTTAAGGGCTTCCATTTCTGCAGGTATGAAGCAAAAGGGAGATAAATGGTCATAATAACTCATACGTTTTTTTTTTTTAATGTTTATTTATTTTTGAGACAGAGAGAGACAGAGCATGAACGGGGGAGGGGCAGAGAGAGAGGGAGACACAGAATTGGAAGCAGGCTCCAGGCTCTGAGCCATCAGCCCAGAGTCTGACGCGGGGCTCGAACTCACGGACCGTGAGATCGTGACCTGAGCCGAAGTCGGACGCTCAACCGACTGAGCCACCCAGGCGCCTCTCATACGGTTTTTTATAAGTATGAAATATTATACAAATAGAGCCCTTAAAACGGAACCTGGCACAGAGTAAGCTCCCAATAAATGTGACCTGTGTCGAGGATAACGTAGCCTGCAGAAGTCTTGCCCTCTCCAGGTGAAATAGCTCCATTTCCATCAACCGTGCTGTATATCAAGTAATTCTAGAAACAGCTCCCCTGTTAGAAGCTGCCCAATTACAGTGAGATGCGCAGAAATGGATTTAATAATCTGGGGTGGGGTAACATGTCCCCAGTTCAGCGAGAACAGCAGCCGCCCTGATCCAGACTTCACAATTTTATCAGTGCTGCCTTTGATCACGTTGGCTTTTTGCCTGCTGAACCACATCGCCGGTCGGTATCCAAGCCTTTCCAAACAATATTTATGTAATGTATTTGGGAGGTATGAATACATCTACATTCATTAAACTAGATTCTTGGTTTGGGATCTTCATTCCGGTCTTTTGCAATACATTTGTATTCTCATTTTTTTATTCAGTCTTTTCCTAATGTGTCGCGTGCAAAATTTGATAAACCCATGCTTTGTTGTTTTTTTTTTTCAACGTTTATTTATTTTTGGGGGGGACAGAGAGAGACAGAGCATGAACGGGGGAGGGGCAGAGAGAGGGAGACACAGAATCGGAAACAGGCTCCAGGCTCTGAGCCATCAGCCCAGAGCCTGACACGGGGCCCGAACTCACGGACCGCGAGATCGTGACCTGGCTGAAGTCAGACGCTTAACCAACTGCACCACCCAGGCGCCCCATACCCATGCTTTGTTTTTAACCGGGTGGTTGATAAAAGTGTTACCCACACAGATCGAAAGACAAAGCCCTGTGGGAAACCGCTAGAGACCTCCATCTCTAAATGATCTCTTCTTGAATGTTTGCGTTATGATTGCACCTAACTCTATTAACCATTACCCCTGCCTTTTTCCATCTTGTTCATAAAGATATGGTGCCAAAATCAATATACGCTCTTTCCGCTTCAATTTCTTATGGGTAAAAAAAATGTTGATCTGGATTTATTCCTTCTTAGGGAAAGAGAGAGAAAGTAGTTTTACGTAATCACAGGATACGGTGCTAGTCCCCTCCTACCACGCCGCGGAGCTCAGGGCAAAGCTACATGGGTTTGTCAGAGGTTTTTTTTGAGTTGATAGAAATCCCGCAGGAATGATAGACAATAATATGAACTGATGTAGCTGGTACACATGCAGTAACCAAATTCCATCAAAATTTCACCTTTTCTTTTCCAATTTTTTTAATGTTTATTTATTTTTTGAGAGACAGAGCGAGAGCAGGGGAAGGGCAGAGAGAGAGAGGGAGACACAGAGTCTGAAGCAGGTTCCAGGCTCTAAGCTGTCAGCACAGAGCCTGACACGGGACTCGAACCGACGAACCTGAGCTGAAGTCGGATGCTTAACCGACTGAGCGACTCAGATGTCCCCACCTTCTTTTCTCTTGAGATCATCATGCTTGGATCTGGTGCTTGAGACATGTGGGTCAGGTCACAACTATAGAACTGTTACTTTCAAAGGTTTTTCAAGGGCTGCCTCAGAAATGTGCCCTCAGGAACTACACGGGAGTAAAAGACTCCAGAGGGCTGGGACAAAGCCCCCTGAGGGGACAGATAACTCCATACAACCAGGAAAACAGGAAGGTGCTGGGGATGGGTTTTGACTCAGTATGGGAGTCAGGGAAGAGGAAGGATTATCACGCTGGCAGAGAAAATGAAGAATCCTGCCTTGTCTTACAAGTCCTCCTCTGACACTCTACTTTCCCAAGAGGCAAATGTTCCCTTGGCTTGGGGCTTGTCGGGGAGTGACCTGGGGTTAACCACAATAGGCCCATCGTCACCCCCTCCTTCTCTCCACCAGAAGGGAGAGGAGACACTAGACAGGAAGTCAGGGGAAGAAAAGGCAATTCGGGAGGCAAAGTAAAATGAGAAGGAAGCTTAAAATACAGAATGACCATGGCCGTTTTCTTGGATTCTTTATTCAAACACCCACTTTGGGGTTGGGGCGGGCCCCCGGGGGGAAGGGTCTAAAACTGGCCACGCAAGTGTCGCCAGTAGACAAAACACAGAACCCGAAATCTGGCCCCGGTCGTATTGAGTCCACTAGGCCTGAGTTCTCTCCTCTGTAAAATGAAGGACAGGGGGCCCAACTGAAGAAGGTCTGTGACCTCAAACGCCAACATTGTAGGCACTGGAGTGTTCCATTCTGAAGGGTTCAGAGAGTTCTAGCAATCTGGAGGTGGCAGAAGTGAGGGTCAGGCACTGATACCCTGCCACACAGACCCATCTGCATACCTGGAACGTCCTGAAACCACGGCTGGGGGCCCCCCGCCCCCCCGCCGGACAAAGCATTGTCTGCCCTGGATGGAAGAGATTCTAGAAGACGACCACAGGCTGGACCATCCCATGTGCAAAGCCAACAATCTACAACCCGGAGGCCGATTTCCCAGACCCCAGGTTTCAGCAGTCCACACTGGAGAAAAATTTTTCTGACGCTCCAATTCCAAAATACGTCCATGCTTCAGATCGGGGCTGGAACAGCAGCAAACCTGCAAACCCCGATAGCAACAGAAGGAAGTGGGCCAGGAAGGAAAAGATCAGCTGGGCACAGTTCGGCTCTCAGCAATAATGACAAGGCTAGAAATGAAGGAAGGAAACCCAGAATGCATGGGGGCAGGGGACCGGGAGGGATGGGCTTTACTGCTGCCTTTCCAGGGCCAGGCTGTACTCTTTGTTTTGGCACGCATTCCCTGACAAAAAGTCAATGTTCTCACCACATAAATATTCGTCGACATTAATAACAACAGCATCTGACACCGTTTATCGGTAAAGGTGCCAGATTGCATGCAAATGGGCTGCTAGAATACCTTGCAGAGTTTCACAAAACTAACACACCGGGCAATGAACATCTGGCAGAGGACATGGGTCCTTTAATGATGGTGGGAGGGAGGACACGAACAGCTCATACATACAAGCCTTTTAAAATGGGACGCATTTGCCTCAAGCCCACTGAATGTCTCTGGTTCTGCCTCTGCACCGGGCACTCCCTGAGGCTGATCTCTGAGGTTTTACCGCCATCAAGTGGAAGCGTGGGGTATGGCAGCGGCAGAAGAGCCTCCGCACGACGCCAGAGGCAGAGAGGAGACTCTGACAGTGTAAGATGAGAGGAAGGTTGCCGAGTTTCACTTCATTATCACCCATTTAGTTCAAAGGAGATGCCATTTTGGTTCCCAGACATCAATCAACCGGCGTCACTCGAGGCCCAAGCTGGGCTAAATTTGCACCTTCTATTTCAGCCCAGTGAAGATGGAAACCTACAGGAAGTCTTTGAAACCCTCTTGTCCAATATCGTAGTAATTGTCAGGTGCCCAAACCTCCAGTTCCTGTGATGTCCCTATTTTAACAGAAGAGTTTAATTATGGCCTGGACACGTAAGACCTGAAGACAGGGTAGCAGCCACGGACAGGGTTTGACAAGATCTGTTCGAACGGGGAGCAGTTATCTACAAGAAACAAGGAAGAAACAAGGAAGGATTCGGCGAGGTGATGGCCTACTTGTCCAAACTCTGTATTTCTTGGGAGAGAAGCCAGCAATGGGCGCCATTTCCATGTTTTCTCCTGTTTTTGAAGAGGCTGACACGAGGACTGCCGTAATGGGATTACAAAAGCCTGGCAGATCCTTGCCCCTAACAAGAAAGCAGATCCAGGGTATTCTGTGGCTTTGCTTTTCACTCAGCCCCCTTCGCTTGGTTGATGGGCTAACCACCAGAGGAGTAAAGAAAAGAGGGAAGGGAACATGTATTTCTTGAGTACCTACACCGTGGTAGATAATACACGTGAAATTATATTGTCTTCACCTGACAACAACCTCACTGAGAAAAGATTAACCTCTTAAGAAAGATTAGAATGGTCTAGAAGGGTCCATCTCATTATTTGTAATTCCCCCTTTTCAATACAAAACTAGGCTGATGCTGGGACAAAGCCATGTGGGAAACCACCAAATCTTTGTGGAATGTAAACATCCTTAATTCAGAGTGTCATTAATTCTCCACCCTCACCTCACCTCTTCCCAACAGGGTTTTTCCTTCTGATGAAAAACGGAGCATCAGGCTCTTAGGAGATAACTCCCAAACTCAGCTACGAATTTCTAAATGTCATTCCGTTTCTGCATATGGGGATTTATTCTTTTTCCTTCACCAAAGAGTGTTTCCTATTGCCCCACCCCACAGAACTGCTTCTCGAGGTAACTAAATAATAATTGCTAGTGACTATGCATTTTCCAAGGGATATTATGAACCGACTGTGTCAAACAGGGATCTGAACTCATCCCCTCCTACAATTAAACCTCCTGTGGATCGGGAAGCTGGCCTTGAGGACTCCTCCTGGTCCTACTGGGGCCACCAAAGCCCATCCCAGGGTTGCCATTCCTCTGCCTTCCTGGAACAAAACCTCAGAGTCCGTGGCCGTTCTTGGCTCCCCCTCTCACCCTTGCCTCTCACCCTTGCCTCTCACCCAACGGAACTGAACCTTGAACTTCGGCTCCGTGTCTTGAGCTCCACGTGAAGAAGACAAGAGCCTGCCGTCTCTCCTTCAGGTCCCACCGCAGCTCTCACAGTCAAAGAGTCGCCACCGTATCTTTATTGCATCTCCAAGTGAGGAACAGTGAATAACTTATTACACACGGAACGCTCTCCTTTGGAGGACAATGTCCTCTTGTGGGACACAGGTGGTGAACACAATGCAGAGCTATTTACAGAAGCTGAGGAGCAAGGCGCTGAGAGAAGGATCAGTGCCAGGAGTTTATAGCAAGAACAGTGCACAGATTCTCCTGCCAAAGAGAAATCGGGCTTCTCCCCGCTGGCGAGCTACAGAAGAGGGACTTCTGGTGAAGCGTACAGGGGAGCTTCAGTCTGGGGATGGACAGCATGTTTGGGAATGGTGACCTGTGAATTGGTGCGGCGGACCCACAGGGGTCCCGTGGTAGCACCAGAGATGAGAACGTTTAGGGTGACCTTGAGCCTCTCCTACCCCGGCGAGAAGGGAGGGTGCCAGTGAGTTGGTCTCCAGTGTAGATTTCGGCAGGGACAGGCCTTGGCTGTTTTTGCTCAGATTTGCCATTCTGCTCCGGGCCAAGCGGTCCTCACAAAACCCGTCTTGAGTTAGAAAGGCTGGCACCTGCAGCTAACCGCGCCAGTAAGCGGTCAGATGAGCAGAGCTCTCATGGCTTGTGAAATGACTGGGCACCGCGAGGGGCACACCCCGAGTTTGCCTGAGACTCCCTCCCGCTTAAAAGACGGATCCTAAGTATGGGACGAAGGAAAAACCCTAGAGTGCTGTGACCTGCCGTCCTGTTAGCCCCCCAGCAACTCCAGAAGGGAAGGAAAGCTCGTCCCAAAAGGTTCTGTACGGTTTCCTTAGGCGACTCCGGGTGTAGCCCACATCCCTTTGAACCCCCCCTGGTTGGCTGACTTGCTGTGTTCGCCCCACTCTTCGGAACAGCTAACTGCCGCCTTTCCTTCCTTCATAGTCATTGTAAGGGCTAGTCCGAGTCTGGGCCCGCGGAATGGAGAAGTCCTTTTGGGAGGTCCGATTCTGAAAAGGCAGCAACCATATCGTTAAACCCACTCCAATTCCCGGATATTTCCACAGAGCTCCAATCTGGGCGGGAATCTAACTCTCTCCCCTTCTCCCAACCCTCCCCCTGAAGCCCTGCATTCCAGGGTCCTGTGCTAACCCCTGAGGCAGATCACGGGAAAGGAAGACACCGCACCCTTTCAAGGTGGCCTTCCAGGGGCCATGAGAGTGGCTACAGCCCGTGTTCCCAAAGGACAGACATTCCAGGGGGGCTGACGCTGCTGGTGTAACAGGAGAAAGAAACCATTTACCTGCAGCTGAAAATGGGTGGCGTAGGGAGCATAGAGCGTATCACCTAGCTCTTCAAGGCCTGAAAGAGAGGGAGGGGGGGATTACAGCGTTAGGGTCCCCCCCCACCACATCATGCTTCTGCCTGTGCCTACCCCAATTCGGTCTATCTAAGCATCTATCTTCCCAGCAGACGCGAGTTTCATGTGGGGAGAGATTGTCCCAAGCCCAGGGCCAAACACAAAATAAGCACAATATTGGTTGAATAAATGAATAACCACCAACATAGGGTCACTAGGGAAGCACGTTTCCCGAAACTTTCACGGGTGGCGCACCTCAATCCAGGACCACTTGAAAAGCACTCTTGAAACCAGTCTTTTCAGAGAGAGAACTGTCCAAGCGCTGTCAGTTACCTACAGTGAAGCTCACTACGGATTTACCTGCTTCCTTAACCACCAGCAAGGCAAGAAAAAAAAATTTTATTACTTTCTTTGGGAGGGGGCAGAACTTATAAGCAATTGTTTTCTCGGTATTTGGGGAACACTGGAGGGATTTAAACTCTGGAACAGAAGAGTAAACGCATACAGTTGTCGTGAATACAATTTAAAGCAATCCATTCACCTGTTCCAGGTTACTGAGATTTCCCACCAAGTGTACCTATTCAGTTTACTCCGTGAACACCTCAAATACTTTCTCTGTGTTACTGTGGAGAATATAAGGATTAACCAGACGGATTCCTGGCCTGAGGCTGACACTGGAGAGCAAGGGATATACGACAGCTACACAAATAGCTATGAAATGAGACAGACTCTGATAAGAGCATTTCAAAGTTCTACAGCGTGTGGGAGGAGCGAATAAGGAGACTGGGCAATGTGTGCTCTGGAAAGGGGCAAGAACAGGGCACAAAAGCATGCCTGGAGCCTGGACACACAGGCAGGGAAAGGCACTGAGTGGCTTGGCTTGTTTGGACGGAGAGCACAGCTTCCGTGGTTGTTGGGTTCTCGCTGGGAAAAGCCTCCCTAAGTCAACATGGTGGATCTTAGACAGCCAGCAACGTCTGCGAGCAGGAACATGTGGTGGCCGGAGAAGTATTTTAGGGGAGAGGAAGGGGACAGGTGGCCTACAAAATGGATGGAAGGAAGGATGAAAGGGAGGAATCGCAGTTCGGGAATGAGAACAGGGAGTCCAGGAGCGCGGTGACAGAGTGAAGCCGTGAGAATGGACAGGAGTGGATGGGTGCTAAAACATCCCCTCCAGCCGCCCCTTTTCCCTTTGGCCTTCCAAGCGCCCCGGAGACGAATCACAGCTCCCGTGAGAAGCACCAGGAAGCTGTGCACCTCGGGCTTCAAGAGCAGAGGAAACTGTTAGCTGAACCTAAGAACCTAGCCTTGGAGGTCCCTCACTCCTCTCCCAAACTCATCCCCCCAGAGGTCGGTGTAAACCTCAGGGACTCTTGATTAGGCCCAGAGAGCAGTGGACACCTCACAGACCGACGGATAGGTCCCTAAGGGCAAGGGCAGTCTCTAGCTGTCGGTGTAGCCTTTTTCTGTTGTGAGAACAACAGAACACCTGGTTACTCGTGACTTCAGGCAAGAGCAAAATCATTGGATTCTTTTATGTCAGATACAATCTCTTCCCTCCCGTGGGCCCAGAGACACGCAGTAAGATGTGGCTGTGCAGGATAAATCAGAATCCTCAGTAACTTTATGGAGATTTCTGCGGGTTTGTGGTAAAAGGGCTTTCTCCCTCCTCTGTGCTCTGTGCCTACCGCAAGGAATCATGGCTTGGCTTTCTGCATTCAAATCTATAAAGGCTTCATGTTTCTGGAAGGAACACCCAGCTATCCTTCATAAAGAACACAATCTCGCCTACAGGTCTCTAGGGATGTTTCTAGTCATTCCTTTGCTCCAACTTATTTTGACTCAGAGAAACCCACAGGGTATTGTGTAGAAAGTACTAGATTAAAACTCCAGAGGCCAGCTTCTAGTTCTACTAGAACTCTAACCAGCTGGATGAGCCTTGGGGACCCTGTCTGTTCTGTCAGGGGTATGACCTGGATAATCATGAATGTTCCTTACAATTACAATATCCTATGATTCTGGGGCGCCTGGGTGGCTCAGGTTAAGCAGTTAAGCGTCCGACTTCGGCTCAGGTCATGATCTCACAGTTTGTGAGTTTGAGCGCCGCATCGGGCTCTGTGCTGACAGCTCAGAGCCTGGAGCCTGCTTCGGATTCTGTGTCTCATTCTCTCTCTTCCCCTCCCCCACTTGTGCTCTGTCTCTCTCTGTCTCTCAAAAATAAATAAAAATGTAAAAACAAAACAAAACAACAACCGATATCCTCTGATTCCCTCCCATCTTCCTACAAGAAATTCTCACCCAGCCGTGCTCTGTACCTTGAGTGATTTCCTCTTGAGAGTAGGCTCTGTTCTCCACACCATAGCTCTGCTTCATGAGCTGAGGTTTACAAAACGCATCCTCAACAGGGTAATCCATGGGGTTCCGTTGCTTCGTGAGCAGCTGAAACTCGGGCGCAACATAAGCCAACAGGAAAACCCAGCCATTGGCAACCAAGGCTGAGCTGAGGATGGTATCATCCCACTCGGGGCCAAGGGCAGAAATCAGGAGCAGGGTGATCCACGTCACCCAGATGGCAATGGAGAGAACCATGGTGAGGAAGACGTGGACCCCGTGTCTCTTCCAGCCAGTGAAGGATCCACAGAAGACGGAGCAGGACGTGAGGAAGGTCAACGCCATCAAGAAAAGGACATAGGTGAGCAACAGGACAAAGTCTTCATTGCGCCGAGAGGCAGAAAGCTCAGAGAAGATGGCGACATTGGTCCTGTTCATGGTGAGGACGATGTACTCAATAGCAATGACATCCTGCACCAGGCTGAAGCCCACGGCCAGGCCCAGCATCACCAGCAAGGACAGCGGCTTCCTCCCACGCACCAGCTTCGTCAGGTTGAAAGCATGAGCCAGCAGGCAGGAGAAGCAGAGGGAGAAGAGGACGCCGAAGAGGAAGAAGCGGGTGGGCCCTGTACTGCCATCGAGTTGGATGATGAAAGCGAAGGTGAGGCCGAAGATGCCCAGCACACCCAGCAGGAAGAGAAACTGGGTCGGGAGCACTTTTCGCCTGTTGGAGTCCTGCACCTTGCAGATGAGGATCAGGAGACCGAGCATGAAGGCCACCGAGGTCACAGCCCCCACTGCGGCCACCGCTTCTAGGACAATGCCCCAGATTTGAGTGGTATCACAAAGTCTGTGGTACTTGGCGTCCAGGCTTGAGCGGCAACCTCTAGGGGATGTCGTGGCCATTCTGGTCCTGCATAAACGCAAAGTTGAGGGGAGGGGCGGTGAGTCTCCTAACAAACTCGGACAGGCACAGGGGACCCAAAAGATTAGGGAGAACTTTCACATGTTTGGCCGGGGTTTTGCCTCTGAATTCGCTACGTTAGATGGAGCCACTAACTTTTCTCCACCTCTCATGGCAAGTTCTACAGACTGATGGAGGGAAAAGACAAATCTCCCCACAATTAAACTATATTAATATGTACCCTGATGCCAGACGACTCAGTGCTCTGCTGAGGAATTTCAGGGTCTCATTTCAAAAAAATATGTCACAAATACCTTGCCAGGGATCCTGATACTTTTGGCTAGTATTTTCTCAGGAATTATCAAACATGAAAATCTCTAAGCTTAAAGCTTTAATCATAATTTGCCAGTCTCAAGGCTTTCTCCACCTTTGCCTCTGTTTCGGACATTTGTAAGCATTCTGTCCTGTAAATTTCTCTACAGAAGGCCAAACATTCCCTTCACCACCATGGGATCCTCGACTTCAGCTTTGCTGTCACATATTACAAGGGTTTTTCCCCTCCTTGAGGTTTGTAAGGATGGCTCTACTCATTCCAAAAAGCAATGGAAAGAGTCTTCTATGTCAGAAAGAGTTCTTTATTAACTATCTGTAAGGAGGGACACCCTGAAGGACACAAAACAACGGTGGATAATCCAATAAAACATATTACGAATAGCTAATGCTCATTTTTACTGTGGATCAGAAACTCTTCTAATCACGTTTCGTATATACTAGTTTAATTTCAAAGCAGCTCTAGGAGGTAAAATAAATAAATAAATAAATAAATAAATAAATAAATAAATAAAAATAGCCCTGTATCACAGATGAAAAAACTGAGGCAGAGACAGGTCAAGTTACTTGCCCAACATCATATACGAGGAAATAGCAGAAGCAGCATTTGAATATAGGTCAAATTATAGGATCTATGCTCTCTACTACTGCAGGTACCACCACTCAAGTGAGTGCTAGTTGGCCTTAAATGCAAACTGAGATATTGTCATTCTCTCTGTCTCTCTCTCTCTTACCTCCTCCCCTTTTTCTCCCTTATCAGATGCCCCATAAACCAGTTCTGTTCATGGTCTTGATTCCACTTAGTTCAGCTCCATACAGGCTAGGAGCTCCCAGGGGATAGATGATCCACAAAGCAGGTAATCTGCTCACCCACTCAAAGACAATCAGAGTTGACTGGCTATATAGCAGATTACTTCCTACATATCTCTCCTTGACCTCCCAGGTCTGCTTCCTTCTCTGCTCCCACAACCTTCATGTCAATTTCAGACCCAGCTGATTTCCCGAACCCCATGAAATCTAATTCCTAAGAATTCAGGGCACAGTGGGAAGATAAATTGAGACATAGGAAGAGAGAAGGAGTTTGCGAATTTCCCAAAAATGTATGGTTCTCAAACTCCAAAGTCAATGTCCAGTAAGATGCTGAAATTCAAAAGTGCTAAGGCTTTAAAGTTTGCCAACAAAATTTTTTCTGAATTATCTGGCTGTTTATTAGTTTCTAGGACACCATTACTTTTGGTTTGTTGTACGCTATTTGTGCACGATTTTGGGGGGGGGGGGGCTTTAGTTTTTCTTTTCCTGATAGGATTGCTCACTCAACAATGAAGAGTCCTGAACTGACTAGAAGAGAAATATGGTCGGGACAGGGAGCAGAGGACAGAGGTAGGGGAAGGGAAGGCTCACTGAGAACCCCCCCCCCCCACACACACACACACAGAAAATCACCTGTGAAAGATCTCAGCTTCTGCTAATGCCAAGTAGGGAGAGCCTGTGAAGAAAGGAATTGAAAGAAGGGAAGCCACTGGCATTGGGAAGCAGGAAAAGGTATAAAACATCCGCCAGATCCTGCTTCTTTCCTTGTAGCAGAAAAAACAACTCAGAATTTCTTCACCACATGCCCATACACGCTTATAGACAAGACTTCTCTGGCCCTTCATGGCTCTATGGGATTATGTGATCAACCCAATGGAAAAACAACACCCTCCCTTCTCCTTCCATTTTATGTCCTCATGATCAAACCACAAGTCAGAGAACAGCACAGTGAGATATAGAACAGGCCACCGTTCACTGACTGTCCAGGGCAAATGAGCAGCTTCCTCAGTGTAGACAGAATTCCAACATCTGCTTCCCTTAAAGATACAAAATCTGGGGGCACCTGCATGGCTCAGTAGGTTGAGTGTCACTGCACTCTACCCCATGGAAATTATACCACAGTCGCCCCTACCGTGCAGAGCACAGAGCAAAGGATGGGTCTTCAGGGCAGTGCAGAATACGAAACGGGAGGAAGAAGGAAGGCAACTGAGCTTAGATATAGGCAACTCCTGAAACACAAGGACCCGAAGTCTGATCTGCCTTGCGTACCAATGTCCACTCCATGGAGGTAGGGAGAAGGGAGGTGCAGACCCCACTTACTGGTCCGCACCATGAATATGGAAGAGAAAGAACCCCCGTTGAGTTCAAACACGGTGCACACAAGGGAAGGGACCGAGGCCATGTGCATTTCATCCTCACTCACCTCTCCTTTCCTCTCAGATCAGTCAGAAGGGTGCATCCAGCAGGAAAGGTATCTCACCCTCCCAGCCCTGCCCTGCAACTGTCCCTTCCCCACTCTTCAAGGTAGTGCCGTCCCTTGACGGTAGTCATCATAATGACAGAAAACTATGAAGGACTTTGGGCCTGATGACTAAATCTTATCAGAGACTGATGAGGTGTTTGCCTGAAGGGCACCTGTGGTGCTGGACAGAGGAACAGTGAGGCAGAAACCTCCCGCCCCCAGCTTAGAGCTCCGGGCCCCTCCCTTGGGTGGCAGCTTTCAGGGTGGGGGATGCTGTCTGGGGGCCTCCTGGCATCCACAGACCAGAGTCCAACAAGAGCAATGGGCCATGGGTGTGGAGAGGGGAGAAACCCTATGTCCCTCAACTTCGCCTCCACCTCCCACCCCCAATCATGCATGGGAGACGGAGAAACAGTCCCTGAAGTACCTTTAAAACACTGTTTTTAAAGAGATGCTGAAATTTTCAAGCATACTCACAAAAAAAGAATAATATGATGGAGACCCCTTGGACTCATCCCTTGGTTTCACAAATTACCAATATATGGCCAATTTTGCTTCGTCCACATCCCCACCCACTCACTAGATCTTTTCTTAAGTTTATTTATTTGTTTTGAGAGAGGGGCAGACACAGGGGGAGAGAGAGAACCCCAAGCAGGCTCTTTGCTATGAGCTCAGAGCCCAATGCGGGGTTTGAACACCCGAACCATGAGATCATGACCTGAGCCAAAATCAAGAGTCAGACATTTAACCAACTGAGCCACCCAGGTACCCCTCACTAGATTTTTTAAAAATTTATTTATCCATTTATTTTAAGGTAGACTCTACATCCAACGTGGGGCCCAAACCCCCAACCCTGAGAACAAGAGTCCCATGCTCTACTGACTTGAGCCAGCCAGGCATCCCTCACTAGCTTGTTTTTAAGCAAACCGCAGACATCATATCCTTTTATACTTAAACACTTCACGTATCTCTAAAAGATAAAACTCCTTTTTAACTTAACCACCCTTTAAAAATTAACAATAACCCTTTAATATCAAATATCCAGTTAGGGTTCATATTTCCCAATTCTCTCACAACTGTCCTTTTAAAATTTTTCTTAGTAAATACGTGTTTATCTGAGTGACTAATTTTTTTGGAATTATCCTTACTTCACCTCCGTTAGCCCTCCTCCACCTCTTCCCCTGCACGACAGGCATTGCGCAATGGGTCTAAAGTGTCCTAAGTACTTTGAATTTGGTCAGAGGAAAATAAAACTCACTTACTTGCCTCATTAACAAGCAGCTCTGTATGGGGAAGGCCCTGTGTCACCCAGGGAGTGGCCCAGATGAGGAAAAGACACCAGGAAGGTGGCTGGGGGAAAGGACGGGGTTCTGAGAAGCTACGAAGGACTTCTAGAAAGCAAGGTTTGAGGGGGAAAGGGAAGCAATGAGCATTTGGGAAAACAAACTGCCAGGAGCTAGAGAGGAACCTCAGGGCGGGAGCAAGAAAGAGAAAATGGAATGAGACCACGGGTTATTTGGCCATCGCTTGTAACCAAAGTCAAGGGCAGAGAGATTTGGGGTCCCATCAAGAAAAGACTACCTCCTACAAAGTCCGAATGGGGGCTGCAAGGAGCCATTTACTCTTGGACAGCTCTGAACAGGGAGAGGATGTCTCACCACTAACTCATTCTCAGCAGGGGTGAGGCATGCCCTTATGCGCCCTACCCATTTAACCCTCACAACCACCTTCTGCTATAGCTCATACCCTCATTATCCCTGTCCTCCAACTGCAGCCACTGAGACACAAGTCAGCTGGCTCACCAAAGTCACACCGCTAGGACAAGGCAGGGTCAACTGAATCCAATTCTGAATTCAAACCAGAATTCTAACTCCAACATTACACCCGTAGAGCCCTATGTCTGGTAAGGAATTTAAAGCCAGGGGGGACCTGCCATTGGCAAGGTGGGGGGGTGGGGGGTGTGACTCCATCAGCACTCGGGCAATGCTCTAGGCTTTGAGCATGGATGAAATCCACCGAGGCACGCGGCCTGCCCTTGTGAGCTGCTCCAGCTGTTCAAGTTACACATAATACCCTCAGATTCCTGCACACTGGCCACATGCGCTCCACTGCAGCAGGCAGGGCAGGAGAGAAGGCTGTGGAAGAGGAGAAAGAAGGGCAGGAGGCAGCGCAGGGGGCTCCCATCGGTGAGCCCAAGGCAGAGGCACCAAAAGCCAATTTAAGATCCACCTCAGAGCTGGGAAATGGCCTGAGAAATCCCCATCCCACATTAGCAAACCCAACATTCATGTCCTGCCGATGACACCTCTTCAGGAGCTCTTGAATATTCCACTCCTCTGACCCCTCCACCTGGACCCCTTCAGAAGACACCCCCCCCCCTCATGCTCCAGGCCTGTCCTCTCTGAGCTGCTCTATCAGCAGCCAGGGGGGGAAGAGCCATAATCCTGCACAAAAGTGTAAGGCTCTGCGTCCTCAGCCCTGCCTGCCTCTTGCGCTTCCTACCATAGCCCTGTTCACGCAGCCCTGCAATACCTATTGGAAAGTCTGTGTCTTCTTCCAGACTGAAAGGCTCTTTGATGGCAGGGACTGAGTTGTTAAGTGTTTCTCCCCAGTCTCCAACCTGATAGATGGTAAATGCCTAAGTAGGATGGACGAGTGCGCTCAGGGATAGAAGTGGAGTCCGCTGGGAGAGGAGGGGCTGCTCAGAGGACAGCGTGGGTGGGGTGCGTCGTACCTGGTTTCCTTGCTAGCTCCCCGTTCACTGTCCCGAGTCCCAACCTCCCTTCCTCCTGTCCTCCTCATGTGGGCTGTCTAAAACACACTTCGGGTCCGAGGCTAGGGGCTCCGGGCCATGTCTGGAACCGTGCTCCTATCTGAATGACGCCAGGTGTCTCCCAGGAAAGTATGAGTCCTGAGATTTCCCAGGAATCAGGGAGAGATTTACTAGAATCCAGTCCCACATTCCCACCCAACTCCCTGATGACTAAACCCTGTACTTGGCAGGAACATGGTACAGTTTTAAAGTATGTAGCCTCTGACCTGGGACACAGGAAAGGGCCTTGAGTCATAAGGGTGAGACCCCCTTCACTTATTACAGCTGCTAACTAAGCTAACAACTCACGGTCCAATAATCCAACAACACCTACCACGCAGACCTTGAAGTCGCCTGGCGCTGTCCTAAACCCTTCTGGAATGAGTCAGGGCATGAAAGAAAAAAAAAAAAAAAAAAAAGAAAAGTTAAAAAGAAAAAAGAGAGGGGAAAGGGAGAAAGAAAGGAAAGGACAATAAGAGGAAGAGGTGATAGGGGAGGAAGAAAGGCAAGGAGGGAGGGAGAGAAGGGAGGAAGGGGGAGGCAGGAAGTCACTTCCTGGGCTCTAGACCAAGCCCTGTCTTCACCCTGCCCTTTCAGAGAGAAGGGGTTTCAGCTGCCTTCTGTGTGGACACTATCTCCAGGAACCTCCCTCCCCTCCTCTGAAAAAATGAGGGTGGGGTGCTGAACTCGATGGTGTGAGCCCACCTCCAGCTTCACTGTTCATGCCTCTGGAAAACTCCTTTTAGACAATTCCCAAATCTCTTTCTCCCTCCCTCTCATTCTTCTCCTCGCCCCACCTCCTGTCATTAAAAGAACATGCCCTGCCAACCCCTAACCAAACCCCAAAACAGGGCTGGAGGTGACTGAGGGTCCGAGCGCAGGCCAAGCAAGGAGAGGGCCACCAGGCAAAGGGTCACCTGTAGGACGAGGCCACCAGGTAGCAGAGCAATACTGACCTTAGACCTGGGCCCACTCTTGCCAGACCCAAGAACAAATGCCAGCATTGATGAGTCCCCCAGCTTCCCCAAGACTCCTTTCCTCTTTTCCCAGGGGGGCGAGAATGGGGTCTAGAGCTCCTGATGCCCAGACCTGGAAGGTTGCCCAAGCTGGTTGCCTGGGCCACACCCCCCTCCACCCCACCCCCACCGCCTCTGAGCGTGAATAACCTGGGGCCCAGAGCCTAGCCAAAGCCAATCTTATCTTCCTCCTTATGAGGCATATCTCATTCTTTCATCTGAAAATGAAGAAGACAATACCTACCTCTCAGCGGTGCCTGGGGAATGATACCAAATAACTTTAGTGTTTGTTGAAGCTGAGTCCCCTCTACCTGAGCCAGGAAAACGTGTGATTTTCTAGCATTTTAATTTTCTCTCTTTTTCTTGAATTGCCTCATTCAATGTAGCGCAAGAGTCCCAATACAATTATGAATAAAAATAATGACTCCGGACACATCCTGAGTTCCCCGGAGGCAGGCACCCTGCTGAGGGTTTATGTTTTTGTATGGATTCTCTCATTTACATGTTTTCACATTTATTGCTTCATTTACTATTCCTACAACCCATTTTATAGGTGAGAAGACAGACTCTTAGAAGTTACTGTGCCCAGTTTCACAGAGCTGAGAAGACTATCCCTTTATGAGTGGCCTTAATCATAATGTAATTTTTCATTTCATCTCGAAATCACGGTGATGAACTCTGAAGCTTTGCCTCCCAACTCCTGCCTCTCTCCACTTAAACCGGCTCTGAGAAGTCTCCACAGTGAGCAATACTACACTTGATCAACACGCATTTAAATGCCCACTCTGTGGGGCGCCTGGGTGGCTCAGTTGGTCAAGGGTCCCACTTTGTCTCAGGTCATGATCTTACAGTTCACGAGTTCGAGCCCCACGTCGGGCTCTGTGCTGACAGCTCAGAACCTGGAGCCTGCTTCAGATTCTGTGTCTTCTTCTCTCTCTGCCCCTCCCCTGCTCGCTTGCCCTCTCCCTTTCTCTCTCTCTGAAAAGTAAAAATAAACACTAAACAATTTTTTAAAAAAATAAATGCCTAGGGGCGCCTGGGTGGCGCAGTCGGTTAAGCGTCCGACTTCAGCCAGGTCACGATCTCGCGGTCTGTGAGTTCGAGCCCCGCGTCAGGCTCTGGGCTGATGGCTCGGAGCCTGGAGCCTGTTTCCGATTCTGTGTCTCCCTCTCTCTCTGCCCCTCCCCCGTTCATGCTCTGTCTCTGTCTGTCCCAAAAATAAATAAAAAAAAAAACAAAAACAAAACAAAACAAAAAAAAAAACGTTGAAAAAAAAAAAATAAATGCCTAAAAATAAATGTGTTAGGTACTATGCTAAGTCACACAGACCAAAAGTATGTCTACTGCCCCTGGGAGACCCAACAGAGTCACGGTGACATACAAAGAAGGAGACACGGGCTGTGCGGAGAATGCGAAGTGCACATGGAAAACAGTGATCCATTCTACCTAACGGGTTTCTTTTTTTTTTTTTTTATGCTACAGAGACCAGGGAGGTGAAGCATGAAAGATAAGCAGCAAAGAGTGGGAGATTTTTAGGAAGGTAGGTTAGTTCCCAGATTTCTGGCTTAGGCAACTGCGTGGAGCCTAGAAATGCAGGCGGGTGAGGACCGATGCCAAGCGTGGTCATGTGGAATCTAAGATGAATATGGAACGTGCAACTGGAGGCATCCAGAAAGGACAACACAAAGTCCTCCTGAGAGTTTACTCCGGGCCACACATTCCTGCCTTCTCACAACAACCCTATTATTACGTCCCCTTTCTGCAGTTGAGGCACAGAGAAATTAAAATAACTTGCCCAAGATCTCATGGCGCGTAGAAGCTAGGCTCCAGGACCTGGTTGTGCTGACCCCCTCTGCACTTAGACATGCAAGTCTGAGGCTCCGGAGAGGTTTGGGCTGTAAGTACAGAGTGGGCCTAGAGGAGGTACCTGAAGCCTTGGGAGGAGAACAAGATCACACTGGGAACAAGTACGGTGGGTAGGGGGCCAAGGGCAGAACCAGGGGAACACCATCTCACCAACACAGAGGTCAACAAAAGATGGTTTAAAACTTGATCAGGTCAGGGCGCCTGGGTGGCGCAGTCGGTTAAGCGTCCGACTTCAGCCAGGTCACGATCTCGCAGTCCGTGAGTTCGAGCCCCGCGTCAGGCTCTGGGCTGATGGCTCAGAGCCTGGAGCCTGTTTCCAATTCTGTGTCTCCCTCTCTCTCTGCCCCTCCCCCGTTCATGTTCTGTCTCTCTCTGTCCCAAAAATAAATAAACGTTAAAAAAAAAACCTGATCAGGGATTGGGGCGCCTGCGTGGTTCAGTTGGTCGAGCGCTCGGTTGATTTCCACTCAGGTCACAATCCCAGGGTTGTGGGATGGAGCCCTGCATGCAGCTCTGTGCTGAGCGTGGAGCCTGCTTAAGATTCTCTCTCCCTCTGTCCCTCTCCCCTGCTCGTTCTCTCTCTAAAATATAAAAAAAAAAAATTTTTTTTTCTAACGATCAGGGGTTGGTAAAAAAACAATCATCATAATAAGCCTGAGTGAACTGGTTTCCCAGAAGCCAAGGAGCAGCTTCAAAAAAAAAAAAAAAAAAATAAAAAAAAAAAAAAAAAAAAGTGGTCTGTAAGGGGAACAAAGAAGGGAAGGCCTGGGAAGGGATCTTTGAATTAACATATTAGCTCCTTTTTGTCTGTTATAACAGATTCAGTTCCAGAGCTTCATGGCTTTTCTCCAACTGGTCCTCCCAACCCTTCCTAACTCCCGTCCCCACCTCCATGCAAGGCAAACCAATCTTCCAAGAGTATTTCTATCCAGAAGGGGATTGTGACAAAGTCCTGCTTTTTGCCTCAGCACGTGCATTTGTTCTCCCAACCAGAAAGACCCTTCCCCTCCTCTTCACAATCCATTTACCATATTGCTTTGAAATATAACTCAAAACTTACCCCTATCTTGAGGTAATAATAATTTAATAATAATAATTTTAAAAATTATTAGTCCCATCTCATTCTAAATGTATTCTAAACTCTCATCATAGTTTTTGCGATTAAGTATTTCTTGGTACTCAAGTTTTTCCACATATATGTTTTATACAACACATTAATATCAATGCTGACTCCACTATCAGATAACAAGCTTTTTAAATTTTTTTTTCAACGTTTTTATTTATTTTTGGGACAGAGAGAGACAGAGCATGAACGGGGGAGGGGCAGAGAGAGAGGGAGACACAGAATCGGAAACAGGCTCCAGGCTCCAAGCCATCAGCCCAGAGCCTGACGCGGGGCTCGAACTCACGGACCACGAGATCATGACCTGGCTGAAGTCGGACGCTTAACCGACTGCGCCACCCAGGCGCCCCAATAACAAGCTTTTTAAAGGAAACAGCAAACTTTCTATTTGTTGGTATTCTCCTCACTATATGCTCTGCACAGGGGTTGCTGAGCAAATGTTTTGGACTAAGACTGGCCACTGAATATCTACTCAAAGCAAGTTATTTACTGGCAAGTGTGAGTTAATGGGGAAGAAGAATTTTGGAAGATGAATACAAGCTGATGCTTATCCTCATCTTTTTATCTAGGCTGAATTCTAAGACAAGGGTGGAGTCCCAAGGGAATGTCTCTGCCCATGATGAAGGATTAGTTACAAATGGAAAGTGTCTACAGGGAAATCTCCAGGATCCCCTGTTCTGGGTAGTCATCCTAATTCTGATGACATAAAAGTGATTATGGCATCAGCTTATGAATAACCTCTGAATAACATCACTGAATTGAGTTCCTTTTGTAGTAACTGAGAGAAAATAAGTTACCTTACCACCTTAGGCAGATCTAAACAAGCATAACTACAGTGTATATCCCAGTTTCTTTACTTTCGGGTAGTTCCCTGGAGACATTCCATACCATCTCCCTCCATTCTAAACAAAGCATACGAACTTTAGATTTCTGTGAAATAAATTGCTGGAATATAAAATACTAGAAATCTTTAAAAGAAAATAATATTTTGAGTGAAACTTCCAAATATTTTAGGCCCAGGATTTTAAGAAATAAAATTTCCAGAAAATAGGTGGATAAAGTAAAGTCCATACTGGTATACCAGCTCACAGCTCTCAAATATGCCTTCTTCTAAATATTTTATATATAAAAATAACATATTCGTGTTCAATCCAACAAGTCCCAAGCTAAACTTATCATCCTTTCTTACAAGCCTGTATTTCTAAGCCCTAAGAATGGCATGACCACTCACTTAGCACCCTACTCAATCTAAAGATACAATATAGACTACCTAATGTGGGAAAAGATTGAGAGAGCAGACCATGTGGCCAAAAATTATATGGCAATAGCAAGCAACAATTATTACATAAGTGTAAATGGTAACTTTTTCAATTTGAAAAAAGAATAAATTAAAACAACGGAAAAATCTAAATAAACACAAAAATAAGCAATAAGAAATAGTGTTTCTTTAGCAGGTATTATGTATCAAGTACAAAATTAAATAGCTTGCTGAAGGTAAGAAAATTAAGTAAGAGTTGAAGTATTAATATCACACAACGTTTAGTTAAGGCAAAAAGACATTGTAGGAACCAAAAAGCTTACTTTATAATCATTAAGGATACTCCACATTGAAGATACAACTATCATAAACTTTTATGCACTAAATAACATAGCACCAAAATACATAAAACAAAAGCTACTGGAAATACAAGGAGAAATTAAAAGAAATACTATAGTTATAGGAGATTTTAATATTTCTAGGAGACTTTAATATTCTTTATCAGTCCTTAGCAGATGAAATAGAAGAGTAATAATATGATAACTTTTTATAAATGTTCTATGGACACTTTAATTGAAATAGTCTCTATGTTCTTATTAGATCTCCATTGTTAATCATATAATTCCAATCCTCTGTATCTGTGATCAGCAAACATTTTCTGCAAAGATCCAAATAAGTAGTTTAGGGTTTGCAGGGCTGAAAGCAGCCATAGATAATGCATAGAAAAATGAGTATAGCTGTGTTCCAATAAAACTTTATTTACAAAAACAGGGAGTTTGCTGTGTTTGGCCATGGAACTAGTTTACCAATCCCTTTCTATATGATTGCTTCTGTTGAAATGGTTATGAAATATTTACAAAAACAGCATGTTTTAAACCACAAAAAAATCTGAAATTCTGAAATAAGAAACATACAGATTATATATTCTGACCACAAAGCAATAAATACAGAAATAAAAGTAGAAACAAACACACAAAACTGCTCAGAAAATCTGAGATCCTTCAGATGAAAATACTATTCAATTCATTGTTTCTTAAGGTCCTAATATACCAGCACATCATTTCCTGTCCATTTCCTCAGGTCAGTCTGGGTTTTTGTTTTTTGTTTTTTTTTTTCCAACGTTTATTTATTTTTGGGACAGAGAGAGACAGAGCATGAACGGGGGAGGGGCAGAGAGAGAGGGAGACACAGAATCGGAAACAGGCTCCAGGCTCTGAGCCATCAGCCCAGAGCCTGACGCGGGGCTCGAACTCCTGGACCGCGAGATCGTGACCTGGCTGAAGTCGGACGCTTAACCGACTGCGCCACCCAGGTGCCCCCAGTCTGGGTTTTAAACAGAACTGGACCTGAAGGCAAACTTCCAAAATGAGAAGAATGAAATCACAGTCAAAATTCATCCTCAATTTTCACTAAGTAGTGGAATGCTATTCTGCAAATTCCAAAGAAGATTCCCAAAGGGACACATGCAGATACAGAGGGGCTAGAATCTCAGCCATGGGAAGGAGATGGGGGCCTTGCCTAGACCCCTTAGGAGGAACTCAAGGCCCAGGCCCTGGCCTCCTCACAGCTGCAGGTTCCCGCAGAGCCTGGATGAGAAATCAGTCTTCTGACTCCAGACTGAGCGCACTTCCCAGAAATGTCACGCTCATTCCTATCTGCCCTCTGAGCACACATCTGGCCATATCCTCAGAGGAGCCTTTCTGCTTCCCAGGTAACGCCGCTGCTGACTGTTCCTTTCTGTCATTCCATCCCTCTCCTAGTGATAGCCAGCACACAGACCTGGAGGGGGGAAATCTGACCCCCATTCTCACCCCTCCCATGGGTCCCAGACCAATGTATCTGAAGTGGTTCAAGGATTGCCCTTCAGGAGTGAGCCCACATTGGTGTCTGATTCAACTGAACCCTTCAACAGGTGTGGCCTTTACAAACCCTCTAAGGAGAAAATCAGCCTGGAAAGAAGCCAGGAACAGAAAAGCCTTCCAATTCTTTGGTCTTAAGCAGGCTTTCTCTATTACTAGCCCTATGTTACCCCCACCCCGCCCCCCACCACCACCACACACACACACACACACACCCTTCCCCCAGTAGATGTTTAAGGGAGTATCTTGGACAGCTTTGGGGCCATACCTGGGTCCTATCTAGTTGTTGCCAGAAAGTGGGCTGTTATTGGATATTCAACTTCCATCAGCCCCAAGGTTCCTGAGCAACTCAAAGGACAGCCAGGGAAGGAGAGCTGTGAGACTGACAGCCTGACACTCTCATCAAGAGAAGGGGTGGCTTCAACGATCGGCTTCCCAAAATTCACAAGGGTCTGCTTGTTGTGAAAGGAGAACACAAATCAAAACTTTTCAGTACCTGAGTGAAGTAGCAACTGTCACTATGTCCCTCCTCCTACCTCCCTCCACCCCCAACTCCCAACCCTCTCCACCCCCAATCCCATCCTCTAAAATCGGTCTCCTTTTCTCTTCCCTAAGTGTGATCCCCAAGCTGCTCACGTGCCCAGCCAGGATTCCACCTGCTAGGAGTTTGTAAACGTGTCTGAGCACAAATATTATCCCGACTATTTTTTTGCTCTACGCCTCTTGCTCAGCCTGAGAACCTCAGGGCGGGGATTCTGAGTTCAGTTAACCAAACTAGAGAAATTCCATTCTTGGGATTTCTTTTTCTCACAGCCAGCTGTAGTCCATTACCAGGAGTTCTCTTTTCTTGTATCCCACCCCTCCCAAAGCCGCACTCCCCAAGGATTTAAATCTGGAGGCAGAGGGCGCCCCGGGCCGCGCGCGCCTCACTCACCCTTCTGCCCTGGCCGTGGCGCGTGAAGTTGGGCTGCTTGTTTCGCGCGCGTCGGAGGCGGCACAGGAGCCTCTAGCTGCTGGAGAAGCCCGCAGGCAGCTATCCCGCCCTCGCAGCGCTGAGCGGTTATAAAGGCAGCGGTCGCCGGAGGGAGGGAACAGTGAGGGGGTGAGCAGAGGGACACGGGGCGGGAGAGGGTCAGGGGGAGAGGACACGCCTATTCCAGTTCCGCGGCACTGCATGCTGTTATGAAAATAAAGTCCCCGTGCCAGGGTATGAACCAAAAGTCGCCTGACGTCAGCGGCACAGTCACCCTTGAAGGGGGGGGGGGGGGGGGACAGGAGGAACCACCGGGGCCCAGCCTAGCGCATCCAAAGTGCTGCGGGACGCGCGCACGGGCAGGTCCCAAGGCCCGGGGGGAAAAGTGGCCAGAGGGGACCTCTCGTTATCGTCCCGCAAGCTGTCACGTCCGGGGCGGGAGTGGGGGAGAGCCACACCCGCCCTCCCCGCCGGGCACCCCCCTCCGACAAGGGCCTGGGCCAGCCAGGTCGTGGCGCCTGGGTTAGCTCCTGGGTCCCACGGCCGGCGCGTGCACGCGCGTGTGTGTTAAATAGGAAGGAGAGCTGACCTCCAGGTGGCCCTTCCTGCCGTGGTGCGGAGAAGTTCCATTTCCTCACCTTTCCTCTTAGCTTAGCCTATCACTCTCCCCCATCAGTGCAGGATGGGAAGCCAGGCGGGGCAAGGAGGTGACCGCTCTCTCTGGCGCCCCAGCCAAAGCCAGGTCGAAACCAAGGAAGATTCCTCGGGGGTCCGGAGTCAGCTCCGCAAACTCCACCTGTCGAACTGTCCTCAGATGAGCAGCATTAGTGCCGTCCCGGGGTGGAGACCTCACTATCTCTGTACTTCCCTAACTACCTCTGTAAAAGCCTTGACCAGGCAGGTTGATGAGAATGGGGACGCCAGATAAAATTATGAAATAAAGGAATTTGCCTTTGGTGTCTGGTTCCGCCTCCCTCGCTGCCCACTCCTCTTCCATTATCAAGCCAATCCTACTGAAACTTGTCTTTGTTTACTTGTCAAACAAACAGTGTCAAGGCTCAGGCAAGGCTCTACCCCAAAGCCTTGGGGGAGGGGGAAGTTCTGTGCTTTTAAGGTGCCCATTGGCACTCCTGGTTACTATGCATGTGAATTAACAGGAAGGCCTAGGGCTCCCCAGCTTTGTCCTCACACCCCAAGTTACCAGGGTCTAATGGGCTTTTAAAATGTGACTTTATTCGGTTTAATTTCACTCCCAAGAATCCACAGCCAATGTCTTGAGTCTTGGAACATTTTCCTTGAGGCCTGCAGCCCAGGGGGCTGCAAGGGCCACCCACTCCTCTGCCCAGACTCACAGGGTGTGGGGGCAGGGGAAGGGGCAACTGAGAGCCTGGTGGAAATGACAGTGTATTTTCGTGTGTACCATTTGCTAAGTGAGACCTTCTCTCGGGACCTCTGTCTTCTTGTGTTTAAGGAGGAAGTTGGACTAGACCAGCCTTATCCAACAGATCTACCATTCAAGTGACAAATGCAAGCCACATATTAAAGTTAAATTTTCTAGCAGCCAAGGTGTGAAGAGCCCCTAGTCCAGGGAAATGGGGCTCAGCCACAAAAGGGGCTGCCCCCTCCCACGTTCGTGAAGAATCTGGTGCCAATCCGTTCCTAGAGGACCTGCTTCTGGGTCAAGGTTCCATACGCAGAGAAGCTTCATTGCTGCAATCTACTGAAAGTCAGCCCTCCACACAAAGGTCTGTAAAAATAATAAGTAAAAATAAATACAAAATAAAAAATTTTCTAGAAGCCATATTAAAATAAGTAAAAAGGGGGGGGGACACCTGGATGGCTCAGTCGGCTCAGTATCCAACTCTTAACTTTGGCTCAAGTCCTGATCTCGCAGTATGTAGTGAGATCCAGCCCCCTGTCAGGCTCACATGGAGCGTGGAGCCTGCTTAAGATTCTTTCCCTCTGCCCCTCTCCCCCACCCCCACGGCTTGTGCTCACTCTCTGTGTCTAAAATAAGTAGTAAAAAGGGGGGATTGATTTTAATAATTTAACCCAATAGATCCCAAACATCATTTCAGTATAATCAAGCTTTTACAAAAATCTCAGTAAGCTAATTTACACTCTTTTGTTTCAAGCTAGGTCTTCAAAACTTCAGCGTATGTATCACCCTTAGCACTTGGGAGTTTGGAATAACCACATTGCAAGTGCTCAGAAGCCCCGTGTGGCTAGTGGCAGCTGAGGCATTTTAGGACCCTGAATCACCATGCCTCCAGGTGAGGTTGGTGATGGCCAGAAAAAGCCGTCAGGTCCAGGAGGGAGTCAAATCAGAGAGAACGTGTCTTCGGGGATTTCTTCCCCTTTTCTTGTCTTCCCTGGGACAAGAAACTCCGGGAAACCTAATGCGCCGGGGATGAGGGCGTTTTGTTTTTCCTGTTGCTTTCTTGTTCTCTCGGTGACATCTGGCAGGCTGCGCGTGTGACAGCTTTGTGGGGAAAAGCTGCCCTTGATCGCCTGCACCCACCATTCTTCACTCTTTTAGTGTTCGTTTAAATTCCAGCTAGTTAACACACAATATAATGTTAGTTTCAGGTGTACAATTCAGTGTTTCAACACCTGCATCCAACACCCGGTGCGCATCTGGACAAGAGCCCTCCTTAATCCCATCACCCATTCAGCCCATCCCCCACCCACCTTCTGTGGGTGGGACCATGAGTCTGTTCTCTACAGTTAAAAGTTTCTTAGTTTTCTTAGTTTTCCTCTTCCCCCCCCCACCCCCATGATCTTTTGTTTCTTAAATTCCACAGTATGGAGGTTCCTCAAAAAGTTAAAAAACAGAACTACCCTTTGATCCAGCAATTGCACTACTAGGTATTTACCCCAATACACCCATTATTATTCACTTTGCCACTGACTTCAGAGTTCCCTCCTTGTTCAGTTACCACGGTGTCTTCTACTCCCTGCTTTTAACTTCTTTTTCTCCTCCCATCCCTTCATCAATTCGCCAGCCCAGCAGCCGGCCTGGACACCCCAGAACACAAAATTTAAGGAAGCACTTAACCCCGAGAGTGAGTGCCTCCTTAAATTGTGAGCCCCTGAGAGTAAGACTTGCTTACCTCCTCTAGCCCCAGCCCTGTCCCAGTGCCCCAGAATCCCCTGGGGTCTGGTTGGGGGCCGGGGCGGGGGGGGGGGGGGGGGGGGTCGAAGTGAGTAGGAGGGTGGAAAAGCTTAGTAATTTTGAGATGCCCCTGATGGGGACAGGGTGGGGGCCAGTAGAGGAAATAATTCATTTAGTAGGTCTCTTTTCCTACTAACAGTCCGGAGAACAAGGTTGAAGGCCCTTGGAAATCAATAGAAGAAATGGTATAAAGGGTGTCTGGAGACTCAGGTATGACTCCAATTCTAGTTAGCCTCCTTTGAGTGTTACCTGGCTTCAAGTGACAGGTAGCATTGTTAAGGGACACAGAAGGGAAGCTCACATGACTGGAAATGAGGTGAGAAGAGAGAGCCTCATAATAAGGGTGCCTTGTTCCCCCAAAAGAGAGGCTGGTCTGATGCTGGGGAGGACCTTCGTTCAGCTGCAAGGCCGGCAAGGGGTCATTTTCCATGGGATGGGCCCGGGTCAGCCTCCATCTGGGTGTCCCAGCGCCCAGTCCCTGCTGACACCTCCCTTCCCTACCCCACCGCCCAACATCGCCATGATCCCCACTCTTGATTGCAGGAATAAACCAGGAACCAGCAGCGCCCTGGTCCTGGCCCTTTACCAAGGAAATTGTAATTACTGTTTGGAATTCAGGACTGCTCAGGCCCAGAGCTCCCCTTTCTTTCCCTTTACTTCTTCATTCGCAAGATAGGAAGGTGCCACCCGTTCCCCCTCCCTGACCTCGATTAAATCTCACTTAATTTAACTTCACTGAAGCACCTGAGTCAGTTGGAGAAAAGGACAGGGGGATTTTGCTCTAATGGAATTGCACTAGTGACCCACAGCTCCCACTCTCCCTGTGAATAGTGGCTTTTCCATTCAATCGCTAAATGATACAGGAGGCATTGGAGAGCCAGCTATGTACCAAGCACTGTAGGGAATATAATACAAGTATGAGAAACAGGCTCCTTGGTCTCTGTCCCCTGAAGGGAATTTCCAAGTTTATTCAGCCATTTAGCAATGGCTTGTGTATGGCTGGGGGTGGGAGGGGGACTCAAAAGATAACTGCCTCTACGTTGCTCAGTTTGGCAGGGAGGTAGCCAGTAAGGAAACAAAAGCAATGCATTGTGTTAGGTGTCACATGGGAGAAATACCCAGGGACCACAGCTGGGCACAAAGGCCCCAGGTAGCGCCCCCCACAGCATTCAGCGTAGCCCTCACCCGGGGGAGAGGCTTCAAGGGTGAGTGAGAGCTTTTCACATGGACAGGGAAGAGGGCTGAGGAACAGGGAGTGCGTTCCAGTGCGGAGGGAACAGAATTTGCCAAGGCACAGAGGTGTGTGACAGCTGTGCCCATTAGTAGATTGTGAGCACGAAGCGTGGGCAGTGGGGGATGAAGTGGGACAAGTAGACAGTGGCCAGACAGAGCGTGGAGTCGCAGACTCCTTTTTTTTTTTTTAAGTTTATTTATTTATTTTGAGAGACAGATCGTGTGGGACAGGGGCAGTGAGAGAGGGAGACCAAGAATCCCAAGAAGGCTCCACACTGTCAGCACAGAACCTGCTGTGGGGGCTCACGCTCACTAACTGCAAGATCATGACCTGAGCCGAAGTCAGACACTTAACGGACTGAGCCACCCAGGCTCCCCATCGCAGATTCATCTTGGAAGCAGAGGTCACTGAGGCGTGAAGGAGGGGACCGACCTGAGATGTGTGAGATGGACAAGCCACTCCATTTGGACAAGTCACAAATCCAGTGACTTCTGTCTTTATAAAAAGGGGACGTGGAGAGAGCAGACCCAGAGGAGACGGAGAAGAAGGCCGAGGGAGACGGGCAGAGCCCGTACTTTTCAACTGCCACAGGCCAAGAACACCAAGGGTAACAACAACCGCCAGCAGCTAGGAGAGAGGCGTGGGATAGTTCTTCCCTTGGAGTTCCAGAAGGAGTTCCTGCCAGTACCTGGATCGCAGACTTTTAGCCTCCAGAACTGGAAAGAATGAACTTCTGTTGTTTTAAGCCACTCGGTTTGCGATACTTTGTTCAGGCAGCCCTGGGAAATTAATACACCCCTGCAACGTAGGCCGTCTCGTGTCTGCCGTGGGGTTCTGTGAACTGCTACGAGGAGCCTGCCTAGCACTGCGGGAGTCTCAAGGCTTCATGCCGAAGTGGCCTTGGTCTCCCCTTCCCACCGCCACCAGGTAGAAGGGAGAGAGGTGGAATGCGCACAGGGTAAACACGTGTGGCTCCGGAGAGATGACACTTGAAGCCTCGGAATGCAGCCTGCAGGGAACCAGCGCTCGTGTCTGCCTGCCTCCCGTCCCTAGTCAGGCGGCAGTTGGAAATGCCACGGTCACGGCCCAGACTTCCCCACTCTTTCTGGGGTTGGCTTGAATGTCGTGCTCCTACTCAGGGCCCTAATTCAGAGGAAAGTTATGAGCCGAGGCTGCCATGCTGACACCAGAGCGGCACTGCCGGGAACCCCAAGGCTGGGTTAGAGAATCTCGTCCCATCAAGTGCCCAGACTGGTTAGTGGCCTGAAACCCAATGCAGCTCCAGGAGTCTGCACCTTCCACCCAGTGGATTTGCCTGACCTCTCCTTCTCCTCTCTCATTCCTTTCTCCCTCCTCCCTTGCGTTCTCCCTCCCTTCCTCCGTCTCCCTTCCTCCCCCCCTTTCCCTCTCTCCCTCTTTCTCTCTCCCAGTCTCCCTCTCTGTTTCTCTCTCATTCTCTCCCTCCCTCCCTCCCTCTCTCCTCCTAATAAGACCTGGCCTGAATCCCACTAATAGATCAAGAGCCCGTTTCCTCATCTTGAAAGAAGGGAGCCCACGACATCTAATTCACGGTGTTGTCATGAACATGGAATGGAATTACATCTCGCGCCTAGGAGGGATTCAGTAATACTCATTTACTCACTCTTGGATTTCTGGCACTGAAGGCAGGAAGGCTGCTCCTGGAGTCTGTACGTGACAGACAAGCAAACTGGTGATGCTGGCAAAACCGCCTTTCGGCGCCCTGCCTTTGTCAGGCTTCCCCCTCACTTCCAGTTACCCGAATGTTCTTGTACTCTCCATATGTGGCTCGAGCAAAAAAAAAAAAAAAAAAAAAAAAAAAAAAAAAATCATTCAGACTAAAGTGTTACAGGACTGCCAGGATTACAGTATTTTCTTTTTTTTTTTTAATTTTTTTTTTCCAACATTTATTTATTTTTGGGACAGAGAGAGACAGAGCATGAACGGGGGAGGGGCAGAGAGAGAGGGAGACACAGAATCGGAAGCAGGCTCCAGGCTCTGAGCTGTCAGCACAGAGCCCGACGCGGGGCTCGAACTCACGGACCGCGAGATCGTGACCTGAGCCGAAGTCGGACGCTCAACCGACTGCGCCACCCAGGCGCCCCAATATTTTCTATGTAATAGAATGGCCTGCTGTTGTCACTCGGCAGTAAAAAGGAACAAACCACTGATACATGCAACACCGTGGATGAATCTCAAAAACATGTCAAGCAAGAAAATAAAGAGTACCTACTGTATGCTTCCAGTTGTATAAAATTCTAGGGGCGCCTGCATGGCTCAGGTGGTTAAGCGTTGGACTCTTGATTTCAGCTCAGGTCATGATCTCACGGTTCATGAGTTCGAGGCCCTCATCTGGGCTCTGAGCTCACAGCACACAACCTGCTTCAGATCCTCTGTCTCCCTCTCTCTGCCCCTCCCCCCCCAAAAAAAAAAATGTTTAGAAATTTTTTTTTTTAATTCTAGAACAGGTGGAATTTGTCTATGATGACAGAAAGCAGATCAGTGCTTGTTCATGACCAAGGGTACTTGCTGAGGATTCCCACGAGGGAATGTTTTGGGGTAATGGATGTGTTCTAGTCTCTTCATCATGGTGGTTGTTACCCAGCGGTATGCCTTTGTCAAAACCAGCAAGCTGTGCCCTAAAAAAAATGAATGCATTTTAGGCCTTTTGAACAGGTTGATGCTTGGGGGCACCTGGGTGACTCAGTCGGTTAAGCATCTGACTTCAGACCAGGTCATGATTTCATGGTTTGTGGGTTCAAGCCCCACATCAGGCTCTGTGCTGACAGCTCAGAGCCTGGAACCTGCTTCTGATTCTGTGTCTCCCTCTCTGTTTCTCCCCCGCTCACACCCTGTCTCTCTCTCTCTCTCTCTCTCAAAAATAAATAAAAGATTAAAAAAAATTTTTAAAAAGGTTGATGCTTAACACTAAAAAACTCATCCCTGAGAGTAGAATTCTAGGGCAAGTGAAGATAATAGATCCAGGCCACAGAGGGCATTTCAGGAGAACATCCTGGATTGACAAAAATCTTTCCAGGCATAAGCTATTTTGGAAATATGGTTCAGACACCCGAATGTTTATAAGACTCTGTGATTACCCACACTCCCACCTGTTTGTTCTTCACTCCCTGATTTGAGACTAGGTTTAATCACGCAACAAATATGTATTAAATATCTCTACATGCCAGGCACTCTCCCAGAAGGTAGGGATTCCACAGTGAACAAGACAAAGTCTGTCCTCGTGGCGCTTACAGTTTAGTGAAGAGAATAATAATGAATAATAATAATAAGGTAATACATAATAAATAAAACGATAATCAAATAAATAGAGTATGTTAAGCACAGTTGGGAGGAGGGGCTGGAGGAACCGATGCTACTTTACTCTCTGCTGTCAGCACAGAGCCCGCTTCAGATCCTCTGTCCCCGTCTCTCTCTGCCCCTCCCATGCTGGTTCCCTCGCTCTCTCAAAATAAATAAATAAACTTCAGGGAAAAAAAAGTGACTAGATTCTGAATACATTCTGATGATAAAGGCAACAGAACTCAGTGAATTGAATGTGGGATATGAAAGGGGGAAAAAAGAGTCAAGGATGATTCTGAGGTTTGAGGCTTTGGATATGCAGTTGTCCCTTGTACAACATGGGGGTTAGGGCATCGACTCCTTCCACAGTCAAAAATCCAAGTATAACTTTTGGCTCCCTCCAAAACTTAACTGCTAATAGCCTACTGTTGACCAGAAGCCCTACCAATAACATACACAGTCGATTAATACGTATTTTGTATGCTATGTGTATTCTATACTGTATTCTTATAATAAAGTAAGCTAGAGAAAAGAAAATGTTACCAAGAAAATCATAAGGAAGAGAAAATATGTTTACAGTACTGTGTTTATTGAAAAAACCCTTGTAGAAGTGAACCTGTGTGGTTCAAAGTGGTGATGTCCAAGGGTCAACTGCAGTTGAAAAGAAAATCCTTTTGGTACATGTGTTTTCAAGAAACAACTAGGGCCCTTATTACTAAATTATTCTCTAAACTAAATGACCATGGTTTGAAAATAAAAAATGAAAAAGTGTAGGCTACGAAACTACTTTGTGCCACACCCATCTGGAAGAGGCAATTTCAAAAATATAAAGACTTAAGGGGCACCTGGCTGGCTCAGTCAGTGGAGTGTGCAACTCTTGATCTCAGGGTTGTGAGTTCAAGCCCCATGTTGGGCGTGGTGCCTACTTACAAAATAAATAAAATTTGGGGTGCCTGGGTGGTGCAGGCGGTTAAGGGTCCGACTTGATCTCAGCTCAAGTCATGATCTTAGCTCAGGTCCTGATCTCACGGTTCGTGAATTCGAGCCCTACATCAGCTCTGTGCTGATGGTGTGGAGTCTGCTTGGGATTCTGTCTCTCCTTCTCTCTGCCTCTCCCCTGCTTGTGCCCTCTCTAAAAATAAATAAACTTTAAAAATAAATAAATAACTAAATAAATAAATACTTAAAATATATATATATATATAAATACTTAAATATTGAAACTTCTGAGACGTAAATGTTTACGGGATTGGCTGTGAGATGAATATTTGAAACTGGGATGATCCCATAAAGTGCCATAAACCACCAACTTTTTCTAACAGAATTTTAGAAGCACTTTCTCATTGATTCTCAAAAGAATCATGCAATTATAAATTATTTCTTGGTCAAGCCACTTGCGCCATCATGGCTGAGCCGGGTAAACTGGAACACTTGCAGAGTGAAGCAGTTGTTTGGTGACACAGTCAGATATTAACACTTAGAAACTCACATGAAGTGTGTCAGTCCCTAGAGTGGTTTAGAATAAGTCAGTCATTATTTAGCCAAGGGGGGAAAATGTAGCAGGAACATCAGTGACAACTTTTTCCGCATTGTTTTTATCCTCTCTGGTGCCATCTTCCACAAGTTTAAAGTCATCAGGGTTTTCTTCACAAGTGTTTACAAGCGATGACTCATGGAGAGTCCAGTACAGAACCACAAATTCTCTCCTCTGCCTTTAACCCACAACATTTATCTCCCAGCAAATAAAAAAAGATGAGAAAACATTTCTACTCACATAGATTGGGACCACTCCAGAGTTTCAACTTAGGAAGACACAGAAGGCCTTTATTTCTACAACTGTTTTCAAATTAATGAACTTCCCAAATGCCCCAATCTCCCTATGTCCCTGATTTGGTAGGCTTGGCTAAGACCCATAGAAGAAAAAGGACTTGCTCAAAATTTACTTGATGAGACAGTGGAACTGAGAAAAAAATACTCTTACCAAGATAAGAAGGTCAGTAAATAACGTCCATTCTCCCGAATGCGGGAGAAATATTTGGCTTTCCAATACAAGTTGGTCTGAGGTTTTGAAAATACATATATTCTTTAACACAGCCTCCATCACGATTTCCTGAGTCAACAGAAGTAATAATGAATCACCTGAGGGGAGAAACTGGTAAGAACCAAATGCCGATTGAAGGCCTATTTTGTGTCAGAGCCCCTTTCAGCACAAAAGCACTAAGGAGAACGATCCATGCATCCATGCATTCTCTCAATAAACTCATACAGAACAGCTATTATGTGTCAGGTGTGTGTAGTATTTTAGATGAAACAGAGTCAATGAATAAAAGGACTTTATCCAAATCAATAAATCACCTTTGCATCAAAATGCCCTCAGTCTCCTCTCTTGAGTTGGAAAATCAGCAGATTATCAACAGATGATCACCTTATCGCCTGTTCCTTTAGTTGCTAAGTTTATTCAGTGTGTTGGTGGGGGACCCCAAAGAACGTGGCCAAAAAGGCTGTGTCCCCTGGGTGGTGGGGTACAATGAGAGGGGTCCCCAGTCTGCTATCCAGTCCCAGGCCACATCTGAATTTGATTCTGGTCTCATGCCAGAGATGGTCCAATGGCTCCAGTGGACACGGAAGACTAATTAACTGACTAATTCCAAGGACAACACGGACCCAAACCAGAGTGAAACTCCTGTGGAAAGATTCTGGGCTGGCACTCAGGGCACACCCCAGGGCCCGCCAGCAGGGACAAACTGCCGTGGCAACTCCCAAGCCGCCCTAGCCGGTGGCAGGTGGAGAGCAGAACAAGGATGCCATTGGGCCCATCACTTGCCTGCCAGCCATTTCCTTATTTCTCTTGTGCTACCCAAACCACAACTGTTTGAAACACCCTTTCAAGAAACTGATGGGTGTGACCTTGGGAGGGAACAGTGTAAATAGGCACTGACAAAGGTGAGTATTGAGAAAAGAAGATGATTTTAAGGGAAAATGTGAAAAGAAACAGCCACCTTGGTCTTGTTAAAGATGAGGGCCCCAGATGTCTCTGGATAAGAGTTTCCCCAAACTAAGGCTTGTCCTAGATCCCCTGGGAAAGAACTTCTGAAGTGAGACCTAGGAGACCTAGGAAAAGTTTATTTTCCCATTGTAAAGAAATATGGCTCTCTTCCCACAAAATAACTGTGTGTGTGTGTGTGTGTGTGTGTGTGTGTGTGTGTGTTACATACATCTGTGCTATACAATGTTGAACTATTAATATTTGGGGGTGTGGGTAGCACTTGGCATAATGTGTTTGGCCCACAATAGACATTGTGGGAATGAGCTTGACCAATGATAAGCCTGAAGGAATAAGCTTTACCAATGATAAGCCTGAAGTTCAGAGAGACAAAGGGACATGGTTTAGGTCCCAAATCTAGTTAACTGGGGAGTCAGGACTAGAACTCAGGTCTCCAGACTCCCCTTCCAGGCAGCCAGCTATTTAACACCCTAAACCCACTTCATGACTTATTGAAGGAGAACAGGACGGTGAACTCTTTTACATTCGGCATTTTTAAAAATCTGCATTTTTACTCCCCCCACACACACAAAAAAATGGAAGAAATTCCCTTGATATTCTCAAAAACCACCAGCATTCCCCATTTTCTGTAGTCAGGGGCTCATAAACTGAGGTCCGTGGACCACACACACACACACACACACACACACAAATCAAAGGTGGATTTCAAGTTGAAAACCCCTCTCCATTGTCAGAAATGTATGCGCATCTTCCTTGAGAAAATGTCCGTAGCTTTTGTCACATTCCCACAGGTAGTCATGGAGGGATCAAAGGTCAGAACCACAATTAGCCTATGTCTCCTCACACCGTACTTGCCAGTGCAGATCAGGTTTTCCCTGGCTCTCACTTTTAAAAGGGTGTCTCTACAAGTGACATAAAGGGTACAGCAGCGATAGACCAACAAAGTTCTGGCTGAGAAATCCAGGATCAGCCTAAGGGATTAACATTTCCCTATTTTGGCATACGATTGGACACATTTTCTTACAACCAATAATTTTTTCTCTCTCTCTAAAATACATCGGAGAATATTCATAAAAAGGAATAGTTTCTTTTTCCTAAGTTTATTTATTTTGTGAGACAGAGAGTGTGTGCTCAAGGGAGGACCAGAGAGAGAGGGAGACAGAGAATCCCAAGCTGGCTCTGTGCTATCAGCACAGAACCCAATTTGGGGATCAATCTTACGAACCCCGAGATCATGACCTAAGCTGAAATCAAGAGTCAGGTGCCTAACCAACTGAGCCACCACGTGCCCCAGGAATAGCTTCTTTTTAACCAGTACTACGAATTGGATGTTTGTGTCCCCCCACAAAGTTCCTATGTTGAAATCCTAATTCTCACACATGACAATATTTGGAGATGGGGGTCTTTAGGAAGTAATTACGGTTAGATGAGGTCATAAGAGTGGGGCCCTCCTGATGGGATTAGTACTCTTTCGAGAAGAGACACCCGAGAATTTGCTTGTGCTCTGTGTGTGTGTGTGCACAAAAAATTGAGCTCATGTGAGCACACAGCGAGACGCGGTCTCCTGCCAGCCAAGAGAAGAGGCCTCATGTGAAACCACCTTACCGGCCCCTTGATCTCAAACTTCCAGCCTCCAGATGTGAGAAAATAAACTCTGTTGAGTAAGCCCCCCAGTCTGTGGTGTTTTGTCACACAGCAGCCTGAGCTGACCTATACGAGTTTAGTTCGTTGTTCATGACAATGACCGCTGGCATCCAGAGTATTCCGTTTCCACAGCACATGGGCTTTCTCTGTCTCATTTTGAATCTTTACAGACACCCTTCAAAGCAGATGCCATTTTCCTCATTTTACAGATGAGGAAACTGAGGGGTAGGTGGCCCTCATGTCGTTGGACCTTCAGAAAACAGAGCAGCGCCCACACAGCCCGGCCCCCAACCCCAGAGGCAGCCCGTCCTTCCTCTGCACCCCTCTGCCCTGGCCTCTTGGCCCAGCACATGACTGACTTCGCAGGGACACTGAGGCTGTGCTCTCTGCCCTGTGTTCCCCAGCGAGCTCTGCCCTGGCCTCCCTGCTGGCCTCACCCTGCTGAGCTCATTTGCAGCTGGTGTTGCCCTGCAGCCCTAAACAGTCTGCTTTTTAGACATTTGGACATTTAGGTTTGGCAGGGGCTGCAGATCCTCCCTTAATTTCCCTTTCCCAAGTGAAAATAGCTGACCAACTGACTTCACTGGGGCCAGGCTGGCATCTCTTAGCAAATGTCTCCATTCACAGCCTGTTTTCCATGATTCATATTTGGTGCTATTATTGTATTTCTACACATCCTAAGATGCGTAACAGATCTGTCAAATGGTTGTGTCTTTATTTAGTAAATAAATAAATAAACCTCCCATTCCTGGGGTTCCAGCTCACCTGTCATGTTCAGGGCTTCTGGTGGACAAGGCCAGGCTAGTCTAGGACAGGCTGGGAAGGGCATGCTCTCAGCCCCGGGTCTCCTGCCCCCAACCCCACTCCTGCCAACGCCACATCCTTCTCCATATCTCCTCTGTTTTCTGAACACCTTCCCACTTCTAATCTGCTCTTTTGTCTTGTTCTGTTCTAAGCCAACACCTGTTGGGCACCTTCTTATTCCAGGCACTGCATTACGTGTTTTATATCCATAATCACAATCATTTTGCACTCCAAGAGGCTGATAAACACATTCATGGCAAGGGATATAGGACAGATAAGGTTTAATAAGTTACCCCTGGGGCACTTAGGCGGAAACTGGATCTACACCAAAGCATGAGGCTGTCACTGTGAATATGAAAGTATTAGCAAGCCAGGTAAGGAAGGAAATGCATGGTTTGGTTTAGTTTGGTAGCCTGGAGATGCTTTCCTGGAAGACCCTGAGTCATGTTATCAGGTGTTCATTCACAGTCCCTGCGAGACTGTTGGCAAATATCAATACTCACTTTGATTCAGCACAATGGTACATATGAAGTACCTACTATGTGAGGGCCTTGTACTACTCTTGCAACACAAAGATCTCTACACAAAGGAGGCCCGTGAACTCCTAAAGCCACAAAAAGTTCATGAATGTCTCTTTACAATTTTCAGGAGAGAAGTTTTGTATCTTCCTGAGATTGTCAAGGTTCTTCAATGCACTAGAGGATAAGAGCGGCTGCTTTACAGAGTTAAATTATAAGGCAAGCCCTCAGATCGTAAGATATTTTGTCAGAAAAAAAAAAAAGTAAGAAAATAAAAACAGAACTAATGTATAAACACACACCTAAATGAAGCCCCCTCTCTCTGTTACCATCTGTCATGGAGGCATGCCATGGCCATGTGGAACAGAAGGACCCTGTAGCCACCTTCACTCCCTCCTCTGATGGTCACATGGCATCAGTCTGGACTCTAACAAAAGGAGTGGCTAAGTTATTCTACCTGAGGCACTTGGCTGAACTAGAAGGCCAGGAGCTGACCCCACTCTGACCCATCTCTTATTTAGCCTTGTCCATTTGGTGTTCATTTATTGTTACTCCTTATAAATCAACTATTTATTTTTCTTGGCTAGGTTTCCCTTCAATGAAAGGAGTTCTCAAGATAAACAATTTTAAGTACACACACACACACACACACACACACACACAGAAACATTCATATTGTAACTGAAGACAACAGACCTCTGGTTTAGCCATCTGGTTCATTCATTCACGTATTCAATCAGTATTTACTATCCTACCTGGAACCAGGCTCTGGAGTTAAGGACATAAGTAAAGTAAGTCCTGTGTTTAAGGCCCTCACAGTCTAACAGGAGAAACAGACGTAGAAATACAGGATTGCAATAAAACATGAAGAAGTATATAAACTGGGAATTTAATAGAAAGAGAGCGATTTCTCCTGGAGGGTTAAGGAAAGCAGGAAAGATTTCACTGTAGAAATGAGCTGAAGAATAAGTAAGATCAGACATAACAAAGAAGATACTCAATATGTGTGTCTCTCTACAGGGTTGCTCTTCAGCCCTGCCTGCGTTCACTCAGCAAATACTAATCCAGGGGGCCTGGGTGGCTCAGTCGGTTGAGCGTTGAGCGACTCTTGATTTCAGCTCAGGTCATGATCTCATGGTTTGTGAGTTCGAGCCCCGCATCGGGATCTGCACTGACCGCACAGAACCTGCTTGGGATTTTCTCTCTCCCTCTCTCTCTGCCCCTCCCCCACTTACTCTCTATCTCTCTCTCTCAAAATAAATAAAAATAAACTTAAAAAAAAAAAAACAAATACTAGTCTAACACCTATGGGAGCTATGCACTAACTTCCCAGCCTTCAACTCTGTGATGGTAATAATGCATAGTCAAAGCACCCACAGGGTGTGCCCTCGCCCCTTTCACCAGACTGTAAAAGATAATTTGCATTGCAAACATCCTGGTTAGGGTGGAGGGCACCTTATGAGCAGGGGTTTGTGAGAAGTTTATAAAACAAGGTAAAATCTACTTTCACGCCTGGCTAAGTGAAAGCCAGCTTTTGACATGAGCTACGTCAGGAAGGCCCATCTAACCCCCAAATCTCTTGCCTGAACCCTGTCGATCTGCCCGAGGGGGGGGGGCATGAGCATTAATAAGAGTCTTACTTTGAAATGCTAACGTGCCAAGAAATGGCCAGCACATGAATCTGGCTTTTACTGCTCACACCTTGTGTGTAAGTATAATGCAATTCTCCCGTCTGCATAGTTGCTAGCCATCTCCCTGCTTTGGAGCCCGCTTTGCCTGCACCTGTGAAAAGCCAGCCATATGCAGTACTGATGCCTGTCCATGGCGCTGAACCAAAGTCTGGTGACCACTGACACGTGCGGGTACGAGCGCCGGGTGTGAAAGCTCCAACTTCTTGGCTCCAGTTGGGTCAGGTCTCCTTACCCCACTCCCCGCTTTCAGGCAGCCCAGGCAGAGACCCCCCACCTTCCTCCGCTCCCTCCTCTGCCCCGTCCAGCCGTCCCACTGATCTCCCCCTGGGAGCACTTCCACAGGGAGCCTGAACTACAGCTGCAAACAGAGGAGGCACTGCACCAGGAAGTCAGAGAGGGAAAATGGAAAGGCCTGGAAAATAAATCCCCAATGCTTGACCGTGTTGCCTTGCGAAGGCCCTTTGAGGAGGAACACAGAGGCCTGAGGCAGCGTATGTGCAGAGTGACTGGCAAAGCACCAGTGTCCGGGGTTGTTATTATTGCCACTCTTCCACGTTCCTCTCTAGGCCTGTAAGTGGCCGACAACCAAGGCTGCCATCCACGGCACCCTGGGACCAAGGCCACGTGCACGTGTTCTCATTTAATCCTCACAACGACCCAGTGAGGCAGGACTTACTTGTATTCCCACTTTACAGGGAGGAAACTGAAGCTTAATAAGGTTAATAACTGGTCCAAGGCCACAGACCTGGCCAGGGGGGACAGCTAGGACAAATCCCAAGTCTCTCTGGGCAGAGACCGGGCTTAACATCACCAGGTCAGTGGAGGCTGATGGTCGCTCTCTCAGGGGTCTCTGTGGATTGAAACTACATCTCTGCCACAGAGGACAGCCAGAAGGGAGGCCCGGCCCCACAGGTCTAAGGCTGCACTCCCCAGCGGTGCTCGCCACGGCACCAACCTCCTCCCACAGGGCTTCCGAAGGAAGCCAAGAAGTCACATTTCTCCTCACACAACGTTTCTGATGATATCACTCCGAGGGAGCAGAGGCCCCTCCGAGATCTGTTCTGAAAGGGGGCACAGCAACCTAGTCTTCTAAGGGAGACAGCCCTGACTTGAACTGCAAGTAGGCTTTATCACCGACTCTTTGTTCACTGAACATTTCAGTAACGGCGATCTCTGGAACCTCAGCGAGGCATCAGCTTCTGTGCCAGGCCCAGGGTTACCAAGATTAAAGTAGAAGCCACGGCCTCGCCCTTACCCTCAGAAAAGGTAGCGGCCTACTTTGCAGAGGACATAGGTAGGTAAACTGGGGCTACGACATAGGAAGCACTGAAAATGCGAAGCAGTTCTGGGTGGGTTTGGCACATAAGCGCTATGCAGTTCTTTAAAAACTGTAAGCTTTAGTTTCCTCAGCAGTAAAATGTGGATAATAGGACTTACCTCTTTGGGTTGCTGTAAAAATTAAACAACAAATATATGTGGAATGTGGAATGGAGGACTGTTCCTGGTTAGCTCCTGAATACATGCCAACCTTCACAACATGGGGTGGGTGACTTAACACTTTCCTCCTCAGCTGCCCAATCTGTAAATCAGGGCTAACGCATCTTCCAAACTTCTGGCTCTGTCAATCCACAGAGGTCGCCTGAAAACTCTGAGAGGGTTTTCTGGAGACAAGGGACGGAAAACCGTCAACCCTCACAGGGCTTCCTGTAAAGCTGGGAGAACAATATACACCGCATGTGTGAGTCAGTGCAGAATTATATGGCGCCTACGTTTCCAGCTGGAACAGGGGTGGATCTGGGAGTGACCCACAAGGACTGGAATAGTAACAAGAGGCTTCCACAGAGGTGGGACCTGAGCTGTGCCCTGAAGAACTTGTAGGACTCTGTCTGTCAATCAAGGCCCCATATGGACCCAGGATCAACATGGGGTGTTGGTGGACAAGAGAAGAGATTAGAGTAAATCCTCTCAGGAGTCATTTAGGATATAATCTAGACCTTCTGGGTCCCCTAATTCAGCGGGTAAAAACACCAGGCTCATTCTCTGCCCTCAGTCCCAGCAGCCACCCTTGCCTCAGATGTGTCTTCTCAGGATCCCATTCCTCCAAGTAGTAGCCACCGGGGTCGCTTGTTCCCAGCTATGCTCAGATCTTCTAAGAACTATGGACTCCATAGCCAACCTGTGTCCACAGAGGATGTTTGAGAAACGCAGCTTGTAAGGGCAAAGATGCCCCAACAGAGTAGCCAATCAGATCTTACTAGCGTTCCACTTGCCAAATAAGCTAGGAAAAGCAAACACTCCCAGTCTGACCCAAAGGAGAACAAATGAGGCAGCTATGAGAAAATGGAGTGTGATCCTTCGAATTGAGTCAGAAAAAAAAGCTCTCCTTCAAGGAAAATCACTCTCCTAGTGATTTTTCCCTTGGATGCAGTGATTTCTGGGGGAGCACATCTATTATTAGCAATTTCAGGCATAAGTAATGGAACTGGAAACCATACCTCCCAGCTGAACCACCCCTGCGGAGTTACTTGTGACTACTTATCTGGTTCCATCAAATGGCACATACTAAACCTCTGCCTATATAAACAAGTAAAAAGGCTAATTTCCTGGCAGGACATTCCTGTGTAATTAGTCAGCAACTGCAGTCCCTTCTCTGTCACTAACTAGCACCGTGACCTTTATCAGGTTCTTCTCTCTCCATCCTCATTACCATAAGCCAGGCCACTATGTCCCTCTCATGGACCACAGGAGCTTCCAACTCATCTCTGTCTCCCCCAAGTATTCCCCACCCTGGAGACCTTTAATATAGAGATCTTCCTAAAATCCCAAATCTGGCCAGCTCTTCCCTCCCTGAAATCTGCAACATCTCTTCTATTTACTTTCATATATAATTCAAACACCTCTGTACAACTTACAAAGTCAAGCTCTGGCCCCTGCTTCACATTCTAGACTCAAACCTCATCCTCCCCATTTAGAGTCCTTTGTTCCAGCCATATTTAGCGGTCCATGTTTCTCTGTGTAATACTAACAATAACCAACACTTGCTGTTTTTCTATGTACCAGATATTATTCTAAAGAACTCTTCATGCATTGCTGATTAAATCATTACAGCACTAGTAGATAACAATTATGACGATCTCCATTTCACAAATGGGGAAACCGAAATCTGCAAAAGTTAAATAATTATCCAAAGTCACCTGGCAAGTAAATAGTAGAATTTGACTATCCCATGCTTATCATCCCCCCTTCTTATCTCCATGTCTGTATAAGGGGTTCCCTCTGCCTGGTAGGCCATTCCCTCTCTCTTCCTTTCTCTTCCCCACCCTTTCTTCACTTGGCTAACTCCAACTCTTCATCTGAGCATCCCCATGTATATATCTTCTCTGAGTTTTCCCTCCACAGACAGCCCTCTCGCCTCAGTAGTAGTAGTTAGTCTCCAAAGATGGCACCCAATGAATGATTCATCCCGATACTCCTGCCCTCGTGTAGTTCCTTCACATACTGAATCTTAGCTGACCCTGTGACTCACGACAGAGTATGGTAGATGCGATGCTGGGTAACTCCTGGGCCTCGGTAACAAAATGCCTGACAGCTTCCACCCAAATCTCTTGGAACATTCACTATGGGGCAAATCAGACCCTATGTAAGAACTGTCTCATGCTGTGAGGAAGCCAAGGTAGCCACGTGGAAAACTATGTGGAGCTGGAAAGATGCCCCACCAATCCTCAGCTGTTTTAGTCACTAAAGGCCATGTACCAGATATATATAAATAAAACATCTTGGATGTCTAGCTTGGTTGAACTCTCAGATAACACTAGCCTCAGCCATCACCTGACTGCAACTATAGAGAGACTCCAAGAGGGAACTATGTAGCTAAGTCCCATCGACCCACTGAACTGTGATTTGTTATTTTGAGCCACCAATCTTTAGTGTGGTTTTGTTAAGCAGTAATAGATAACCAAAGCAATGGGGATACAGTGGTGAACAGCTGATTGTGTATGCCCCCAAGGAAGTCTTAGTCTAATGGCAAAGATGGTCAAACAGACAGGCAAGTACAACATGGTGTGATGAGTTTGGGTGATGGAGAAAGAGTAAAGGAATGACAGTTCAGTCAGTTCAGTCCTTAGCACAACCAAGATGAAAGAAAGCAATATGGTATGGTTGATAAAAGCATGGGCTTTTGAGTCAGATGAAGTCGTCCAAATCCTGGCCTTATACTTGCTTTCTGAGCGACTTAAGGAAAATTTCTCAAACTTTCTGAGCATCGCCTTCATCATTTATAAAATGGGGATAATAATACTTAGTTTAGAAGATAGCAGTAAGGGTTAAGTATTATTTGTAATGTTTATCACGTAGCTTATTATATGGTAACATGCTATATAACATATATATCACATGTAACTAAATATAGTTAATTACCAAAAAAGAATATGTTGCAACAATAACCTCGACTTGTCAAAGCTCATGTCAAACTAAGGAGAAAATTCCCTCTACACATGGAACTTACCTCCATATTGTACATTTTATGACTAAATCGTTAATTATATTCCATTTACTTGAAAGCCCATATTTGGGGGAAAGAATGAAGAGGAAGATTATGGCTTATACTCTGATGTATACTAAACAAGAAACTAGACGGGCTACTCTTGGAGGGCAGGAAGCAAATCTTATTCATCCTCATACCCCATGCTGATCATAGCACCTGCTATATGGTAGCTGCTTGCTAATATAATTTGAATGAATGATTGAATGAATGAAAAAGAGAACTCCCAATTACTGAGCACGTACAAAGTGCCACAACTAGGCTGAGTATTTTACCTAGAATATCTCTTTGACTTCTCAAAACCACCCTATGACATAGGCAATATAGTCACTTCTGATTGAAACCACTCTCCAGCATTCAACATGTAGTTTAATACCACTTGTACCATAAACTTGAGGCTGATCTTTTTCAGAAAGCAAAAGTGTGGCTTGACCCAACTGGCTAGAGAGAAGACTCACTGCCACACAGAGCTTATCTTCCAATTATTACATAACTATGTGAATACCCTTCGAAAGCTAAAATAAGCTGGTGAAGGCAACGTAGCCAATATAAATGCCCAGTAACTAGAGCAGAATGAGGGCCGGGCATGTAGATCCCTTCAAGACCATAAGTGAATTTGCAATTTATGTACTCCAGGAATCCCGGTCTGGGAGATCAAGCTAGATGTCAGGAGACAAAGAACCTCTCTACAAAAAGAGAAGGCTCTGCATTTTAGCTCCCTGCCAAAGAGGGGAATGTACCTGTGTCAGTCTGGGTCCAGTCAGGAGGCAGAAACCACACAGTAATTCCAACAGGGAAAGTTTAGTTTTAAATTTAAAGACTTATGAGACTGTGATAGGAGCATAGTTATCAGATGTAAAGAGAACGATAAAGGGTACTTGAGAGCTGAGGGAAAATATCCAAGGAAAGACAAACTTGAAAGGGAGACCTCGTCCCAAAAGCTGGGCTTCAGATTTCATTGGAGAAGATCTGGTTGCAGCCTACTGGATGGTGGAGAAGTTTACTGGGTTGCCCAGGCCAGCGCGGGTCCACAGTTGCTGCACAGACAGGAAACAACTCCTCAGGGCACACGCAAGCTAAGGCTGCTGGACAGGTGTGCAGAGGGAGTTGGCGCACCACTGCAGGCCTGAAGCATGCCAAGCCACATCAGGAAGGCCACAGGAAGGTGGCCACTGGGCCTGCATCGTCTCCAAGAGACTGCACATTCTGAGCACACAGCCAGGACAGAACACCGCTGTCCTCACAGATCCACACCACTGACCACCCATCTGAGCAAGAGCAAGACAGGAAAACCACAAGGCACCATAACTAGGAAGAAAAGCCTACAGTTGCCTCTTCAAATTCCCTCCCTTTCCCTCTACTGAGACAATTTAACAACATTCTCAGCATGTACAAGAAATACTTACAGTCTAGTCCATCATCACAGAGCAGGTACTGAAGGGTGTGCATTCAGAGCTAAGAGGCCGTAAAGTGATGACTGACATAGTACCTATGTAGGAAAGGAAAGCAAATTAATACTTCACATGGAAAAGAGAATAAGCAGGTGCTCTTTCCATCCTATTACAGAAACACAACGAGGCATATTCTTAGTAAGACCGCTGTACCAGGGCTCTCTGACAGTAGTACACAAAAGTGGGCATGAATTTAGGTGCCCAAGTTTACCCTGCCTGACAGCAATGTTAGAGTTCTGTTTTGTTTTGTTTTTACATTTATTTTCAAGTTAGTTAACATACAGTGTAGTCTTGGCTTCAGGAGTAGAACTCAGCGATTCATCTCTTACACATGACGCCCAGTGCCCATCCTGAAAGGTGCCCTCCTTAATGCCCGTCACCCATTTAACTCACCCACTTTCCTCCCTTCCGGCAACCCTCAGTTTGTTTTCTGTATTTAAGAGTCTCTTATGGTTTGCCTCCCTCTCTGTTTTTATCTTATTTTTTCTTCCCTTCCCCTATGTTCATCTGTTGAATTTCTCAAATTCTACCTATGAGTGAAATCATATGACATCTGTCTTTCTCTGATTTATTTCACTTAGCATAATACCCTCCAGTTCCATCCACACTGTTGCATATGTCAAAGATTTCATTCTTTTTCATTGCCAAGTAGAATTCCATTGTATGTGTGTGTGCATGTGTGTATACATACCACATCTTCTTTACCTATTCATCACTTGATGGACATTTGGGCTCTTTCCATAATTTGGCTATTGTTGATAGTGCTGCTATAAGCATTGAGGTGCATGTGCCCCTTCAAATCAGCATTTTTGTATCCTTTGGATAAATTCCTACTAGTACAATTGCTGGATCATAGGGTAGTTTTATTTTTAATTTTTTGAGGAACTTCCATACTGTTCTCCAGAGTGGTTGCACCAGTTTGCATTCCCACCAGCAGTACAATAGGAGTCCCCTTTCGCCACGTCATTGCCAACATCTGTTGTTCCTGAGTTGTTAATCTTAGCCATTCTGACGGGTGTGAGGTGGTATTTCATTGTGGTTTTGATTCGCATTTCCCTGATGATGAGCGATGTTGAGCATCTTTTCATGTGTCTGCCATCGGGATGTCTTCTTTGGAAAAGTGCCTATTCATATCTTTTGCCCATTTCTTCACTGGATTATTTGTTTTTTGGGTGTTGGGTTTGATAAGTTCTTTAGAGATTTGGGATGCTAACCCTTTAATCAGATATGTCATTTGCAAATATCTTCTCCCATTCTGTTGGTTGCCTTTTAGTTCTGTTGACTGTTTCCTTTGCTATGCAGAAGCTTTTTATCTTGATGAGGTCCCAGCAGTTCACTTTGGCTTTTATTTCCCTTGCCTCCAGAGTCATGTCAAGTAAGAAGTTGCTGTGGCCAAGATCAAAGAGGTTGCTGTTTTGTCCTATAGTATTTTTATGGCTTCCTGTCTTACATTTAGATCTTGCATCCATTTTGAATTTATTTTTGTGTGTGGTGTAAGAAAGTGCAACCTTAGAATTTGAAGACAGATCCCAGAATGTTCTCATCCTCCTCAGTGATTTCATATGGCTTTGTCATCACTGTTCTACCTACATGCTTTATCAAGCTAGATATAATTTCAGCCTAAACTGCCCTGCCTCCTATCTCCTTGAATGTTTCTTATGTAATCGAAATGTATGGATGTCTATATATAGTGATGCTCCCGACAACAAATGTAGACTCCAATGTCAAGATTATCTGCCATTTCTAGAGTTCTACTTTGCAACTGCACTAAACTTCTGATCGCTCTGGTCTACTGAAACGTGGTAGAGTCAGAGCTTCTTTACTTGTATCCTAATTGTTTTTCTGAGCTTTGAGGACTGCTTTGTGTCCAGAGAGGATTGGCTTAGTTTCCTAGGACTGCCATAACAAAGCACCACAAACGTGGATGGCTCAAAACAACAGAAATCTATTCTTTCACAGTTTGGGAGGCTAGAAGTTCTAAATCAAGCTGCCATCAGGGCTGTGCTCTCTCTGAAGGCCCTAAGAGATGTTTCTTCCTGCCTCTTGTTACCTTCTGGGGGTTGCCAGCAATCCCTGCTGTTCATGTTCTCCTACTTGCATACTCCAATCTCTGCCTCCATCATCATGTGGCCTTTCTCTTGTGTGTCTTCTGTCTCTGTGCCAAAACTCCTCTCTTCTTATAGAGACACCAGTCATTGGATTAAGGCCCATCCTTATCAAGTATGATCTCATCAACTTGATTACAGCTACAATGACCCTATTTTCAAATAAGATCACATTCACACGTACCAGGGATTAGAATCTAAACACATTTGGGGGGGAGACACGATTCTACCCAGTAGACAGCACTGCTTATCCTTCTGTTTCCTCTATACATAAATATGACAAGTGCAGAAACTACTCTACCATGAATCCAGAAATTACCAGGACTGGCTGAGAAGTGGGAAAAATGAAGAACTAGAATATCCTGGGTTCTAAAACCAACCTCCGTATTTGGTTGAGGTCCATACATTGCAGAAGTGGCAGGGAGAGAAAAATGTGTGCAGTCTTGAGCAAAGGCATAACTTAGTGAATAGTTTTTTATATGTGGATATACGTTTAGCAGTAAATGTAACTCCAAAAGTACGGGAGAGACTAACCAACACGATAAGCACTGACACCATTTTTATGGGTCTATGGATTGCCATTTTCAGATTTTGTTTATTTGTTTTCAGCTCATTTATGTTGCAAGGTCACTTGCTAGGTGTCTCATTAGTTCCTCTACCTTAAATGCTTCCTCTCACTTCCCCAGCTCTTGTCTATTTTAGGACCCTCCATGTCCTCCATCCTCTGTGGAATCTTCCTGAATTTAGTCTTCAATTCATTCTACAAATATTCAGCGAGTGCCTATTATGTGCTAGGCACATTGCTTGGTGTTTAACGATGAGTAAAAATGCATTCAGTCCCACCTCTCATTGTGCTAATAATCAAGTGAGAGAAATAGATGTCAATCAAATAACCAAATATAATACAGTGACAAGTGTTATAGCGATGCAGCAGCATGAAATCACAGTCTCCAATAAGAGGACTTGATCTGGTCAGTGATATTATGCAAGGCTTCCCTGAAGAAGGGAATGCTTGAGCTGAGATCTGAAGGATGGGTGGAAGCTGCATAGGTGAAGAGGGTAGAAGAGGAGAGCAGGTAGAGAAAATGGCATGTGCAAGGGTCCTGTGGCAGGCAAGAGCTTAGAAACAAAAAAGGCCACGGGGGAGAGAGGACAAGTAAAAGAGTTGCTGGAGAAGTCAGTGGGGCCATGCAGAGCCTTGCTAAGTGGCTTTGTCTTTATTCTTTCTCCAAAGAGCAACTGAAAGACACTGAAGGTTAGGTGAGTTCGTTGTTGGTTTGTCTTTCTGACAGTTAACAAGGGTTGCTTCACCTAGATGGGAACTCGGGAAAAGACCGGAATTAGTGACAAACATCTATTTGGGCTGACATGATCTGCCTCCTCTAAACTCATTTATTTTGTATTATTTGTATCCCCCTTACTTGGTTTACCAACTGTGCAACCTTAAGCAAGCTATACTTGTTTGAGCTTTAGCTTCCTCTTCTGAAAAGGAAGATATTGATAATAGCTACCTTAAAGAACTTCTGAGCTTCTTAAATTAAATTCAATAATGCACATAAAGCACTTAGAAAAACATCTGATACATAGCACGGGCTCAGAAATATTAGCTGTTGTTATTTTATTATTACATCTTAAGCATTATCTATTGATTTATTCTTTAATTACTTATGCCATATAATCAGCACTCCATTTTAATTTTCTTCAATCATCCTTTAATTGTGCCCTTCTGAATCTTAACCTTCCCATTAAGACTGAAAGCCCCTTAAAGGCAAAAACGGGTAGCTCTCTCATCATCTACTATGCTGCTGATCTAAATACGTGTTCATTCGTTAGATCTTCGTTTGCTCTGCTTCTACTCCCATTTATTTTGAATCACAGAGGCAGCATAGGAAGGTGGAAGAATGATGTGGGCCGGTGGAAGAGGTAGAAGGGAGTGTGGTTCTAATCATGGACGTTCATCTCTAGGGTCGGGTGGTCCAAAGAGCAGATGCCAAGGTGCGCTTAGAAACGCCTCAGAACCCAGAGACAGAAGTCGTCAGAGTTGACATTTACTGAATCTCCACGATCAGTACTGAATTCGCTCTTAATCCTCCCAACAACTCTGAGGGTTGTGTTATTACTATGACCCCCCATTTCACAGTAAGAGAAAGTAAAACAGTGCCGAGAGCACTGTGCAGATAAGCACCCAGTGTGCCACAGCCCTCACATGCATAGCAAAAAGCATGTCACTGAAGACAAGACAGAGGACTTGCGGTCTCTGCCCCAGGATACCCCCTAGCCTCCCCGTTCTTCCGCAGTCTCCCCTTCACTGGGCCTGCACCCCAGACAGCAACGTGCTGCCCAGGTCAGGCAAAGCTGTGTTCTGCCCCACCTGGCTAGTGGCTTAAGGCAAATCACCTGAATCCTCTGTTTCCTCTTTCCCCATCTGACACACGGCGGGGAGGGGGATGAAAAGAGGGGACTTTCCTCGGAAATTTACTTTCATGGTGTAGAAGCAGGCTGTAGCTGCTCTCCATATTAACCTCCTCTCAACCGTTGGGGTGAGGTCGGACAAGCTTCTGTGCCGTACATTTGCTGGGTTTTCCTGGCCTCCATATTCCCACTACACCTCTGGTAGCTAGTGACTTGGTTTAATGCTGTGCTTTGTATAGTACTGGGCGCATTTTGGCATCTGATAAAAGTTAAATTAGAAAACCTTAATGTGGCATCACTGCATTTATTTTGGCTTCTAACTTGCAGAAGAGATCCTCATTTTAGGCCTTACTATTTTTCTAAAATCGGGGATGAAAAGGAAAACGAGCCAAGCCACTCTAAGGTAAATCGACAGAGAGCTGGAGGAGGACATTAATGAGTATTGTTAGCACTGACTACTTAGGGAACTCTTCTAAAGGAAAGTGGGATGGTCATGTACCATTTAACGTGGTGGTACTCCCAGGTTCAGGTTCAACACCAACCAAACCTGTCTCGGATTTACTAGGTGTGGCAAAAAAAGAAGGAAAAAAAAAATACTGCCTACAGGACAAACTGAATTGAAAATAACGGTATGAGTTAATTTTTTTGTCTTTAAAAGAAGAAGAAAGGGCAAAACAATAGGGACGGAAAACAACTGGGCATGAGGAAACTTTTGGGGGGTGATGGAAGTGTTCTAAAACTGGATTATAGTGATGACTATATAAATTTGTTAAAACTCATCAAACTGTGCAATAAAAATGGGTGATTTTTTTTACTACATAAATGATACCACAATAAAACATTAAACATTTTTTAATTAAAAAAATTCTGGGGGTGCCTGGGTGGCTCAGTCAGTTAAGCATCCGACTTCAGCTCAGGTCATGATCTTGCAGTTTGTGAGTTCGAGCCCCGCGTCGGGCTCTGTGCTGACAGCTCAGAGCCTGGAGCCTGCTTCAGATTCGGTGTCTCTCTCTCTCTCTGCCCCTCCCCTGCTTGCACTCTGTCTCTCTCTCAAAAATAAATAAACATATTTAAAAAAAATTTTTTTTTAAATTCTGAATGATTCCCAGACCAGAAAGAGTAAAGGTGAGATAGAATGGGAGGTGGAGAGTGGGATGGGAGGGGTGTCTGGAACAGGGCCAAAGTCAGCCTAGCATCCTGAATCTTCTAATCAACAAAAATTAAATGTCCCAAATCATTAGGAAATAGGTCATATAACTAAATAATAAATCATTTGTGAGACATTGGCTTCCACAGATTCTCATCTTTCTTTGATATGCAATTACCATTGCATCAATTACATCATAGTAATCTTCATACTTTTCACTCCAACTAGGTTGTAATCCCCTTAAGAGTAGACACTGATTTTGTATACTCCACAGTGCCTAGTGAGCTGAGGATAGTCATTCAATGGGTTATAGTTACATGTTATTTATTTTTTTTAATAGGTAAATTCATAGTATTCAAAACTCAAATGTTACGTAAGAGTATGTGTGCGCATGTGTGTGTGTTGCGGGGGGTGGTGTTTGAAGACTTTCCCTTCCTCAGCACCCTCAAAACACCTGGTTTCCCTCCCTGGAGGTACCAATGTTACCTGTTACCTATTTCTTGTATATTCTTTGAGGGATATTTATTATATTATATATTATATTATATTATATATATAAAGAAGGTGAAGGTAAATATATATTTTTTATACATTAAAACAGTGATAGTATATTATACACTCTGTACTATACCTTGCTTGGACTTTAGGCAATGACTAAGGTAAACAAGATTATAAGAAATGATGAGATTAATACTATACTCTCTGAGGGGAAATGGCTGATCGGTTCTAATTTAGTCTCCTTGCCAGGATAGGTCCCTGGGGAGGTTCAAGATAGTGAGGCAGGCAGAATTATGTCTTAACGACCAGGGGTGATAGTCTTACCAGAAATATGGAACTACGTGATTTCTCTTAAATCTTGGTACTATGGCTAGAGGAGGTATAGTATTGGACTAGGCTAAACCAGCCTTGCAATTAGCTCTAATTAAATAATATCTAATATATCTAATTGGTATCTAATATCATTTTTATATATATCATTTATATATATATCATTTATATATAAATGATATATATATATATAAATGATCATATATATATACATACATATATATATATATATAGATATATATATATATATAGAATGAGTAGCCTGGCATGGGATTGGTTTTAAAGCCCATGTTGGGTGACAGGGGTATCACTGAGCCCTGATATTGGGTCTTAAAGCCCAAGCAGGATTAGAAGAATGTCCCTGCATCATAGCTGCCCAGAATAGCAAGTTGGGAACTAAAAGGTGAGGAAAATATCCTTAGGGGGCCAGGGAGGGTGAAGGGAAAGATGGTCCATCGTGAAGAAATGGAGCCCAAGGAGATGAATAGTGTATCCCCACAGAAGGATGTCACAGTGTGAGGTGTCTGAGCCAGAGCAGGGTGAGAAGGGCATATGTGTGAAGGGATACTACCATGGGATGTTGGGGCCAAGCAGATGCGTATGTCTATGCTATGAGATAGGCTGGCACAAGACACCAGAGTCTAAGCTGGGTGATGTCCCCACAGAGGTAGCCTGGAGTAGGGTATTGGAACCCAAACAAGGTAGGGAAGGCATCCACACCTGAAGGCAGCCTAGAGGTGAGAAGTCCAAGACCAAGTAGGGAGATTAAGATGTCCAAGCAGGGGGGTAACCTGGCATGGTGTGTGAGTGCCCAAATGGAGTGATGAAGTCATCTACTTAGTGGGGTTAGTAGCAGTTATGGAATATTGGTTCTATACAGAGGGATTGATCAGAAAATGAACTAATACGAAGGCTAGTAAGAGCCATCACTGTTGGAGAAGGAAGTTACACAAATAGAAAGGAAGAAAACTAGAATAAACCCTGTGCTGTTAGATTGGAATTGGAAATATTGGCATGAACTCATGTTTTCCAATATAGAAAGATAGATGCAGAAATAGAGATAAATGTGAATGTATGTCTAATATATGTATGTAATATATTTGTACGTACACAAACATATATTCTCTAACCTGTCCACTGAGAGGGTCTAGGAACGGTGACACCGCAATAGCAATGACCACACATAGAGCCCAGATGTTGGTTTCTAAATGCCATTATGTACCAAAGGCCCCTTGAAGAAATGACTCTTCCTGGAAAGTATAAAATCTGCCTGGAATGCCTTGTGGTGCCAGAAATAAAAAAGTGCTCAAAGAATCTTGGGGATATATTAAAAGGACACAGAAGCCAGATGAAAGTAGGGCTCCCCTCTGGCCAAGTCTGGGATAGTTTGAGCTTCAACATAAATAATAAACAAAACAGGAAGCCATAAATCCGTACTGATATAAAGAAATAAATTGAAAGCTTCATGAAGTGGGGGTATTTATAAGTTTACAAACCACCTCTCCATAAAAGTTACTAATTACAAGGGGGAAAAAAGTAACTGTTTGGTGAAGAAGCCTCACAGAGACCACCATAATCAAAGGATCAAAGTGAACACAACAGTAATGAGAAAATCAAAATCAGGAGCCACCTCACAGGCTGCCATGAGAAAAACACAGCATCGATTCTCACATACTCAGTCAAAAGTGCATAACCCAAATCTAAGCAAAGGAAAAACATTCAATTCTAAACTGAGAAATACTCTACAGAATAACTGGCCTGCAGTTTTGAATGGAGTCTGAGGATTGGGTTGTAATAATGTGTCAGTGTTAACTTCCCGATTTTGATGGTCGCATTTAGGTTATGTAAGAGAATATACTTGTTTCTAGGAAATAAAAACAAAAGTACCCCAGGGATGATGAAGCATCATGTCGACAACTTTCTCTCAAGTGGTTTAGGGGGAAGATGTTCCTTGCTATACTTGCCACAGTTCTATCAACTTGAAATTGTTTCAAAATTATAATTATTTTTAAAACATGAATGGGGTTGTGGAGAGTCACAAGAGACCCACTCACACCCTAAAGATGAGAATAAGGGGGCTAATCTACAAGATCACAGTTTTGTTTTGTTTTTAAATCCATCAGAAATATGAGGACACAAAGAAACCTAAATAAACTAAATTTCAGTGTTATAAGGGCTTCTTCCTAGGAAATAAGAGAACCATAGAAGCTTTCATCTCTGACAGAGTAGTGAAGGATAAAAAATCTGTAAGAGATAGGAACAGGAAGAGCAGCTGAACTTTCAGTGGACTTTTAATGGCTGTGGGTGGCAAGCTACAGAGCAAATCTGCACCTACCCACCCATGTTTTCCCATGGCCTTCACCAAATGCTCAGAGGTAATAACCCAAATTCTGGGGACAGAACAGCAGAGCTGAGAGAGGTCTCCTCGGGTATGCAGGTCTTCCCAAGTGCACAACTGCATAAGAAGAAAGCTGAGAGGAATACCTCTGAGTGCTCTTGGCCTTCAGGGAGAGCACTGCTGTGGCCCTCCAAAGACTGATGACAGAGCAGCAAGGCAGAGAGAAGTTTTCTTCTAAGGTGCATAAAGCCAGTAACATGACTGGAAAGCAAAGAGAACTTCCCAGAAACATATACTTAGCAGCTGGGCTAGAAACAGAGCTTTCCATGGTTTGTGAAGCTGGTGGCTAGATATAAAGCAAAAAGAGATCTCTATGGTCTTACTAGTGTCAGATCTCAAGCTCTGCTAAAGAGAAGTCCTGATCCTGCCCTCAAAACATTTGAGGCCAATGGTGATCTAAATGAAACTAAAATAGCAAAAAGCCCAGACCCATTTAAAATTCCAGCCTCCTCAGGGGCGCCTGGGTGGCACAGTCGGTTAAGCATCTGACTTCAGCCAGGTCACGATCTCGCGGTCCGTGAGTTCGAGCCCCGCGTCAGGCTCTGGGCTGATGGCTCAGAGCCTGGAGCCTGTTTCCGATTCTGTGTCTCCCTCTCTCTCTGCCCCTCCCCCGTTCATGCTCTGTCTCTCTCTGTCCCAAAAATAAAAATAAACGTTGAAAAAAAATTTTTTTAAATTCCAGCCTCCTATTGGGTGTGTCCTTTGTTGAGAATAAACATTACGTCAATTTTTATTTTCTGTCATACATATAATGTCCAGCATACAATCTAAAATTATAAGGCACATAAAGAGGGAAGAAAATATTATCCATTATCAAGAGAGGAAACAGCCAATAATAGCAGGCATAGAGCAGGTCTAAATTTTGTAATTATCAGACAGGGACTTTAAAATATCTTTGATAAATATGATAAAGGAATAGGGGCACCTGGGTGGCTCAGTTGGTTAAACGTCTGACTTCGGCTCAGGTCATGATCTCACGGTTTGGCTCATGAGTTTGAGCCTCACATCAGGCTCTCTGCTGACAGCTCAGAGCCTGGAGCCTGCTTCAGATTCTGTGTCTCCCTCTCTCTCTGCCCCTCCCCTGTGCTCTCTCTCTCTCTCTCTCTCTCTCTCAAAAATAAACACTAAAAAAAAAAAAAAAGTTTTTTGGAAAAAATAGACACCATGAGAACAAATGAGAAATTTTATCAAAAAGATAAGAGAGAGAGAGAGAGGGATGGTAGGAGGGAGACACAGAAAGAGAAGAAAGAAAGAAAGAAAGAAAGAAAGAAAGAAAGAAAGAAAGAAAGAAAGAAAGAAAGAGAAAGAAAGAAAGAAAGAAAGAAAGAAAGAAAGAAAGAAAGAGAAAGAAAGAAAGAAAGAAAAGGGGAGGGAGGAAGGAAAAGAGAGAGAGAGAGGAAGGGAGGAGGAAGGAAGGAAAAAGAAAAGGAGGGATGGGATGTCTGGGTAGCTCAGTCGTTTAAGCATCCCGACTCTTGGTTTTAGCTCAGGTCATGATCTCACAGTTCACAAGTTCGAGCCCTGCATCAGGCTCTGCACTGACAGCTCAGAGCTCTGCTTGGGATTCTTTCTCTCTCTCCCTCTCTCTCTTTGCCCCTCCCCTGTTCTTCATCATCATCATCATCATCATCATCTCTCTCTCTCTATCTTTCTCTCAAAATAAATAAACTTTTAAGAAAGGAAGGAAGGAAGGAAGGAAGAAATTGCTAAAAATAAAAAATATGATATCAGAAAGGAAGAAGTCCTTTGATGGTCTTAATTATGGGCACAGCAGAGGAAAGAATCAGTAAACCTAAAGACATATCAATAGAAATTATCCAAACTAAAACAGAAATAGAAAAGGGTGGGGGTGGAATAAAACAGAGCATCTAAGATGCTGGGATGATATTAAATGGACTAACGTATTTGTATTTGAAGTCCCAGAAAGAAAAGAGAGAAAGAATGAGACAATATTTGAAGAGATAATAGACACAAATTTTTCAAAATTGATTACAGAAATCAATCCACAGACCACAGTATCTCAGTGAACCTATCATAGTTAATGTACTGAAAAACAAAGATAAAAATAAAATCTTAAAAGCATCCAAAGGAAAAAAAAAGAACAATCATGAATGATGGCTGACTTCTTATCAGAAACAGTGGAGGTCAAAGGACAATAGAAAAGTTCTCTTAAAGAACTAAACAAAAAAAGAAACTCATCAACCTAGAAATCTATGTATTTCAAACATGAAGGTAAACTAAAGACATTTTCAGGCAAAGCTGGGGGAATTTATGTTCATAAAACCTGCTTTACAAGAAAGGAAAGGATACAGATTGAAGTGTAGATCTGCAGGAAGGAATAAGAGCCCCAGAGACTATAAATATAAAGCTAAATATAAAAGACATCTATATGTTTTTTAAGACTGTTTAAAGACTGGCTGTTCAAGCAATACGATAATGACATATTGTACAATATATAGCATATGGAAGTAAAATATATGACAATCAGGGCTCAAAGAATGGGAGTTTAGTAAATGAAATTATAGTGCCACAAGAGTCATATATACATTGTTTAAGAACTAGGATGATGTTATTTAAAGGTAGACTGGGAAAAACTAGAGATATTTGTAATCTCTAGAAAAACCACCAAAGTAACAGGTGATGTTTAGCTAAAAAGTCAATGGTATATTTAAAAACATTCAATTTGCCCAAAGAGGGCAGGAAAAGACGAACAGAGAAACAAATAGTAAGGACAAACAGGAACAAAATATCACCTAACCAAACTGTTTAGAATTAAACCTAAACATATCAATAGTTACATTAAATATAAATGAGCTGCCCTCCAATAAGAAAACAGAAATTTTCACACTGGGGAGAAAACACCCAGGTATCTGCTATTTGAAAGAAACACACTATAAATATGAAGACACAAAGAGGAAGGGGAGACCTAGAAAATTTTAAGAAACACACTCCAAAGTGTGGGGAGTCCTGAGAAGCAGGAGGAGGGCCTGCATGGAGGAGGGCCTCGCTTGTTCAGTTTTAAACTCCTGGGATGTCCAGGAATCATGATGTGGGATTGGTGCCCCCCACTTTATCCTTCTGAGGAACTCCCTCAAGAAAGAAGGGGAGTTGGCATGCTGGGCAGTCAACAAAGCAGCAAATGTAAACTCCATGCCCATAACTAGCTACATTTCCTTATCAGCATGAGAGGACCACTCCAACTACTTAGTTATTTCTAACCAACACAAAGCCCTTGACCTTTAAGTTGGCCCATGCAGTCTTATTTCAGATAAATATAAGACTTCTCTTAGGCTCTAGAAACAGTGAAAATAACTCATACAACTTCTGTGAACTCTTAGGGAACTGAAGAAAAATCTGTGGTTTGAAACTAGAATTTGGAAGCTGCACTAAATTCTAACAACCTATGTATCTAAAAACGTAAGAGTGGACTTACGTTTTCCCATTTCTACTTCAACCATGTAAGGAGCTTGGAAGTTGCACCCTAATAAGTTAAAGCTAAACACACTGATAAATCAACAATTCTTTTAGGGTCTATAAGAGAGGTGAGGATAATGTCAAACTGCTGCCCCAAGATTGGAGAGAGATGAGTGAATACAGGAAGTCATGGCTTCCTGGAGGAGAGACTCAAAACAGAAACCATGGTGGGAACCACTGCCAGGGTAGGAAAACCTGAACTGTAACTGAGAGTGTGGACAACTCAGAGAGTTAAAACTCCAGGTGGTTGGGGTGGGGCACCTGGTGGCTTAGTCATCTGAGCATCCAACTCTTGATTTTGGCTCAGGTCATGATCTCACAGTTCATGAGTTCAAGCCCTGCATTGGGCTTTGCACTAACAGTGCAGGGCATGCTTGGAATTCTCTCTTCCTCTCTATCTGCCCCTCCCCTGTTCACTCTCTGTCTCTCTGTCTCTCAAAATAAATAAATTATTTTTTTTTAAGTTTGAAAAAAAGAGGCACCTGGGTGGCTCAGTCGGTTAAGTGTCGACTTCAGCTCAGTCATGATCTCATGGTTTGTGAGTTCGAGCCCTGTGTCGGGCTCTATGCTGTCAGCTGGGAGCCTGGAGCCTGCTTCAGATTCTATGTCTCCCTCTCTCTCTGCCCTTCCCCCGCTCACACTCTGTCTCTCTCTCTCAAAAATAAATAAAACATTAAAAACAAATTTTTTTTAAGTTAAAAAAAAAAACTCCAGGGGGCGCCTGGGTGGCTCAGTTGGTTGAGCGTCCAACTTCGGCTCAGGTCATGATCTTGCAGTTCATGAGTTCAAGGCCCATGTCAGGCTCTGTGCTGACAGCTTAAAGCCTGGAGCCTGCTTCAGATTCTATGTCTCCCTCTCTCTGCCCCTCCCATGCTCATGCTATCTCTCTCTTGCTCTCTCTCTCTCTCGCTTTCAAAAATAAATAAACATTAAAAAAAAAAAAAAAACCTCCAGGCGGGCCCGGTCACGGGGAGCCCCACATTTGTGAGATCTACCTGCAGGAGTTCAACCAGGTTCTCACAATGAATATAAGAGAAAAATCCTCCTGTGCTTCCAGCAGGGGGAAGGGAAGAAGAACGATTTGAAACACATCAGAGTATGCTGTTCTTCTTAATAAGGGCTATCTTCAAGAGAAACTAGTCAAACAGAGCCTAACCTACTAGGACGTTATCAGACCTTCAGTAATGTGGTAAGGTATAGGGAAAAGAGAAGTGTTCTATAGTCCTATGATTAGGTTTCAGTCCTTTAGTGAGCCTATGTCTCTGGACTGTGAACTTCAAGGTGTGTCTCAGTTTTTTTCCTCCCCCTTTAGATGAGACAGGATGGCTAGGGTGGGCTGGAGTTGGGTATTCCCCTTCTTCTACATAGAAAGCTAGTGTAGGCTGGAGCTGAACTTCTCCAGCCTTCTATGTAGAAGAACCTTGAAGTGCACAGTGCAGAGACATAAACTCACTAAAGGGCTTTTTATTCAGTACATCCTATCCAGCTATCAAGAAAAAACTACAAGGCATACCAAAAGGAAAAAAGAAAAGAGAACTTGAAGACACAGATAAGCATCAAAACCAAACATGGCAAGAAGTTGAAATTATCAGAATGGGAATTCAAACAATTACGATTAACATGCTCAAGACTCTAATGGATAAAATAGACAGCATGCAAAAATAGATGGGCAACGTGTGCAGAGAGACATAAATCCTAAGAAAGAACAAAAATGAAATGCTAGAGATGAAAAACACGGTAACAAAAAAGAAGAATGCCTTTGATGGGTTTATAGGCTAGACATAGCTGAGTAAAGAATATCTGAGCTTGAGGAAATCTTAGTACAAACTTCCAAACCTGAAAAGCAAAGAGAACACAAACTGAAAACAAAAGAAGAGAATGTCCAAGGACTGAAAAAATACAGACTATGTGAACAGACCGATACCTATTAAAGACATTTAATCAATAGTTAAAACCTTCCAAAACAGACCCAGACTTCTCTGGTGAAGTCTACCAAACATTTAAGGAAAAAAATTACACCAATCCTCTAAAATCTCTTTCAGAGGATGGAAGAGGTAATACTTCCTAATTCATTCTAAGACCAGCCTTACCCCATTACCAAAACCAGACACAGACATTACAAAAAAACTATAAATTTCTCCCATGAACACAGAGCAAGAATTCTCAACAAAACATTAACAAACCAAAGTTAATATAAAAAAGTCAATTGAAGGGCACCTGGGTGGCTCAGTCAGTTAAGCATCCAACTTCAGCTCAGGTCATGATCTTGCAGTTCATGAGTTCAAGCCCCATGTCAGGCTCTGTGCTGACAGCTCAGAGCCTAGATCCTATTTCAGATTCTGTGTCTCCCCCTCTCTCTGCCCCTCCCCTGCTTGTGCTCACTCTCCCTCTCTCTCGCTTTCTCTCTCCCCCCAAAATAAAATAAAACATAAAAAAAATTTTTTAAGTCAACTGATTTCCTAAATATCAGCAATGAACAAGTGGAATTTGACATTAAAAACACATTTATATGAGTACTCAGAAAAAAATGAAAAGCTTAGATATAAATCTAATGAAACATATACAAGCTCCATGTAAAGAAAACTACAAACTCTAATGAACAAAATCAAAGAACTAAATAAATGAAGTGATATTCCATGTTCATGGATAAGAGACTCAATACCTTCAAGATATCAGCTCTTCCCAATTTGATCTATAGATTCCATCCAATCCCAATCCAATCCCAGCAAAATCCCCACAGTTACTACATTATTAAATCCAACAGTGTTCAGCAACAACAAATCACAAGGCATACAAATAAAAAAGCATGGTCCATTCAAAGGGGAAGAAAATCAACAAAAATTGTCTCTGAAAAAGACAACAGATCTATGAGACACAGACTTTAAAATAACTGCAAAGAACTAAGGGAAAATACAGAGAAAGTCAAGAAGATGATGTGTGAACAGAATGGAAAGATCAATAAAAATAGAGACAACCTAAAAAGAAACCAAAAAGAAAATTGAGAGCTTAAAAAGTACAAGAACTGAAAGTAAAAATTCATTTGAGGGATTCAAAGGCAGATTTGAGAAGGCAGAAGAAAGAATCAGCAAACTTGAAGAGAGGAAATAGAAATTATCGGGTCTGAGGAACAGAAAGAAAAAAGATTGAAGAGTGAACAAAACCTAAGGGACCTGTGAAACAGAACCTAGACAACAAACATTCACATGGAAGGGAGGAATCCCAAAAGGAGAAGAGAGAAAAAGAGGCAGAATATTTGAAGAAATAATGGCTGAAAACTTCCCAAATTTGATGAAATACTTAAGTATAAACACACAAAAAACTCAAAGTACTCCAAATAAGATGAACTCAAAGAGATCCACACCAAGACTATAATCAAACTTTCAAAAGCAAACACACACAAAAAAAAACAAACAAAAACAAAAGCAAACACAGAATCTTGAAATCAGCAAGAGAGAAGCAAATTATCACATACAAGTGATCTTCAATAAATCCAGCATGTTTCTCATCAAAAACTTTGGAGCCAGAATACAGTATGTTGACAAAAATACAAAAGACAGACAAGATGACAGGGGAG
>NW_024412407.1:35077643-35087232 GCF_014898765.1 Herpailurus yagouaroundi
AAACCTGTCAACCATAAATCCTGTGTATGGCAAACTGTTCTTCAAAAGTGAAGGAGAAATTAAGACATTTCCAGACAAACAAAAGCTAAGGGACCACTAGACCTGTCCTGCAAGAAATGCTTGAGATTCCTACAAGGTAAAATAAAAGGACACTACACAGTAGCTTAAAACCATATAGAGAAATAAAGATCTTAATATAGATAAATTAAGAAAAAAATATATATATAGGTAAATATATGGGCAATTATAAAGGCATAATTGTGTTAGTGTAAAAGCTAAAATTACTGTAACTTTGGTTTGTAACTCCAAATTTTGCTTTTTATATAATTTAAGAGTCCAATGTATTTAAAAGAATTATCAGTTTATGTTTTGCATACAAAATGTATAAAGATCTAATTTTGTGACAACAACCAAAAGGGGTGGGGACGGAGCTATAAAGGAGCATAGTTTTTGTTTGTTATTGAAGTTAAGCTGGAATGATTTCAAGTTAGACTATTATAACTGTAAAATGTTAAATGTAATCCCCATGGTAACCACAAAGAAAATAGCTACAGAATATACATGAAAGGAATGTAAACATTTCACTACAAAAAAAAAAAAAAATCAGCTGAACAGAAAAGACCATGTAATAACAGAAATGAGAAATTTGAAAAGGGGGTGCCTGGGTGGCTCAGTTGGTTAAGCATCCAACTTTGGCTCAGGTCATGATCTCCCAGTTCATGAGTTTGAGCCCTGCATCAGACTCTGTACTGACATCTCAGAGCCTGGAGCCTGCTTCAGATTCTGTGTCTCTCTCTACCCCTCCCCCACTCATGCTCTATCTCTGTCTCTCTCTCTCTCAAAAATAAATAAACATTAAAAAAAAATTTTAATAAAAAAAGGTCAATATTTCCCAAAGTCATCTATAGATTCAATGCAATCCCTTATCAAAATCCCAATTTTTTTTTTTTTTTTTTGCAGGAATGGAAAACCCATCCTAAAATTCATATGGAATCTCAAGGGACCCTAAATAGCAAAAACAATCTTTTTTTTTCCAATATATGAAGTTTATTGTCAAATTGGTTTCCATACAACACCCCAGTGCTCATCCCAAAAGGAAAACAATCTTGAAAAAGAAGAACAAAACTGGAAGATTCACATTTCCTGATTTCAAATCTTAGCAAAAGCTACAGTAATCAATACAGTTTGGTATTGGCATAAAGACATACTTATAGACCAACGGAATAGAATAAAGAGCCCAGAAATAAATCCTCACATCTATGGTCAAATGGTCTTTGACAGGATGCCAAAGCTTTCAATGGGGAAAGGATAGTCTTTTCAACAAATGTTGCTGGGAAAACTAGTTATCCACATGCAACAGAATGAAGTTGACCCTTACCTAACACCACATACAAAAGTTAACTGAAAATGAATCAAGGACCTAAATGTAAATAAGACCTAAAACAATAAGACTCTTAGAAGAAAACATAGGACAAAGGCTTCATGACATTGGATTTGGTAATGATTTCTTAGGTGTGACACCAAAAGCCCAGGTAAAAGAAGAAAAAGTAGACAAATTGGACTTCATGAAAAATTTAAAAATTTGTGCATCAAAAGACACTATCAGCAGAGTAAAAAGGCAACCCACAGAATGGGAGAAAGTATTTGCAAATCATATATCTGATATGGAATTAGTATCCAGAATATACAGAAAACTCCTAAAACTCAACCTCAAATAAAACAAAAACAAAAGCAAAAAAAAACCCCAAAAAACCAAACCCCAATTCAAAAATGGGCAAATGGAGAAGCAAAATGCAGTCTATACATACAATGGAATATTATCCTGTCTTTAAAGAGGAAGGAAATTCTTTAATATTCCATAATATGTGTGAAACTTGAGGACATTGAACCAAGTGTAATAAACCAGTCACAAATAGACCAATACTGTATTATTCCACTTACGTTAGGTAGTAAGAGTAGTCAAAACCATAAAGACAGAAAGTACAATGGTGGTTGCCAGGGACTGAGAGTTGGGGAAAATGGAGATTTATTGTTTAATGGATAGAGACTTTTAGATTTACAAGATGAAAAGAGTTAGGGGGATGGAGATGGTGGTGGTGTTTGCACAATAACATGAGTGTATTTAATATCACATAACTCTTAACTTTAAAATGGTTAAGATGGTAAATTTTGAGTATTTTATCACATTAAAAAAGAAGTGGGGGGAAAAACCTGCACAGGGATGTTTACAGCAGCTTTATTCATAATTGCCAAAATGTGGAAGCAACCAAGATGTCCTTCAGTAGGCAAATGGATAAACTATGATGCATCCAAACAATGCAATACTATTCAGTACTAAAAAGAAAAGAGCTCTCAAGCCGTGAGAAGACATAGAGGAAACTTAAATACATATTATTAAGCGAACCCGGTCTCAAAAGGCTAAATACTGCATGATTCCAACTATAGGACATACTGGAAAAGACAAAACGATGGAACCAGTAAAAATATCAGTGGTTGCCAGGGTTTGGGGTACAAGAAGGGATGAATAGGCAGAGCACAGAGGATTCCTAGAGCAGTGAAAATACTCTGTGTATTATAGAAGTAGATACATTTGTCCAAAGCCACAGAATGCACAAGCCCAAGCGTGAACCCTGAGGTGATCTATGGACTTTGGGTGATTATGATGCGTCAGTGTAGGTTCATTGATGGTAACAAATGTACCTCTCTGGTGGGGGATGCTGATAATGGGGTATGTGTGTGTGAAAGGAGATATATGGGAAATCTCTGCACCTTCCTCTCAATTTTGCTGTGAACCTAAAACTGCTCTTAAAAAATAATTTAATTTAATTTTAAAAAGTCAAAAAAGGGCACCTGGGTGGCTCAGTTGGGTAAGCATCTGGCTTCAGCTCAGGTCATATCTCACAGTTCATGGGTTCAAGCCCTGCATCAGGCTCTGTGCTGACAGCTTCAGATTCTGTGCCTCTCTCTTTCTGCCCTTCCCCTGCTCACGCTCTGTCTCTCTCTCTCTCCTCAAAAATAAACATTTAAAAAATTTTTAGAAATAAAAGAAGTTAAATATATATATATATGTAAGGATGTATCAAAGTTTTGTTTAAAAATTCATTTCAGAATGAAACATGAAATAATTCTTTTAAAGCAGTGTTGTCAGAATAATTCCCTAGAGGGTGCCTGGGTGGCTAAGTTAAGCATTTGACTCTTGATCTCGACTCAGGTCATGATCTCACAGTTCATGAAATCAAGTCCCTCGTCAGGCTCTGTGCTGACAGCACAAAGCCTGCTTGGGATTCTCTCGCTCGCTCTCTCTCTCTCTCTCTCCCTCAAAATAAAGTTAAAAAAAAAAAAAATCCCTAGAGCCTTAAACCTTCCTGATAGTATACCTCTATTTAATGTCACTTTAACAAACTTCCATACTTGTACATATTCATTATAAATTGGTATTCCCATACTTTATGTACTTTATAAAACACAAAAATAGAAATTAGAGGATGAGTTTAAAATAAGGTATTAAAAAATTCTAGTATTTTCTTTCCACACCCCAACAAACTGTCATACACTCCCCTAGATGCATGTGCCCCACCATGGAAACCACCCTTCTAGGCCATAGGGGAGAGAGAAATGAGCCCTGGCCACAAGCCACTGGCCAGTGGGAAACCCAGGAAGTGTGGAGAATGGAGAAGGGGCAGGAAATGACTGTACTGCTGCTGAGCACCTTAAAACTCTGCAGTTTATGTACAGGCTATAACTCCTACAGGACACGCTTCTCCCCCTCCTTTCCTCTCTGTCCCTGTATCCTACCCAGGTGATCAACATAGAGGTGAGTCGCTCTTCTCCATTCCCACAGAAACTTCAGTCTGTCCCTTGTCCTCGTAGGAACTTTTGCCTCCTTCTAGGCTGCCCTTGGTGATCACACACGATTGGAGTTCACCTGGACAAAGATGCTGAAGAGGTGAGGTATGAATACGACTTACCCACACTCCTCCCAACATAGCACCTACAGCCTGGTTTGGAACAATACTGGCATTTATTAGGAAAATAGGTTAGGCCAATCAGGGTTTTCTAAAACACATTTCTGTCCCCCAACATCTTCCACTACTCTTCTCAAAAAAGAGACTCTACTCTTAAGACATTAGTCCTGAAAAGCAAGTATTTTCTGCCTTAGGCAGGGATTATTAACAAAATTCCACTAGAACTCTTTTGAAGAACAGGAGTCTATTTTAGTGTCTCTCTTTAAAGAGCTATAACCTCATAAGCACAATACAAAACCTATCCAAACTTACGGGGGTGCCTGGGTGGCTCAGTCAGTTAAGTATCCAACTCTTGATTTCCACTCAGGTCATGATCTCATAATTCGGGAGATCAAGCCCCCACATCCAGCTCTGCACTGACAGCTTGGAGCCTGCTTAGGATTCTCTCCCTCTCTCTCTGCCCCTCCCCGCTTTCAAAATAAAAAATCTGAAAGAAATACTCAAACTTATAAACACACACATACTTTCCTTTACTCTAAGGAAAAATGAACAATCTAATCTGGTTCATCGCCAAGATCCTCTCAACCCTAAAATTCTGATTTTGTGTGAGGTTTTGCACGTGAATAAAATGGCAGAGTCCAAATGTCAAATTTATTCATTTTGTAGGAATGTGGTGAAAATATAAAACTACAGTGCCGAGAGGCATCTTTCTCACTTCCCCCTCACCCCCAGCCCTTTGAATTCCACCACAAATCGATGAAATGGAATCAGAAGCCACAGATTAACTATGATGTAACCGAATCTCTACTTCATTTTATTAGCCTAAGCCCACCGTGCAAAAGTGCTTGAACACCCTTCGATGCATGCATGAAATCGTGGAAGATGCAGAATAAGAAATGACAAGGTTGTGGTTTTAACATATCGTAAACAAGCTTGTCCATGTTTCCTCACGAGATGAGTCATTACCTCCAGTAAATGCAGTAATATATGCCAAGCCCCTAGCAAATGCCTAGCACACAGCGGGCTCTCCACCGCCTTATGGTAAAGAATCACAAACAGACCATTACGTATGTACAAACAGAGTACGTCAAATAAGAAATCTTCTGGCGGTCCCCACTCTCTTGACCCACCCAGAAAACACAACAAGGATGTTGGCTTGAAGTTGGCGCTGCATTAAATAGGTTGGGTTAGAGTTTCTAAGAAGGCAGGTATTGAGCAGGAGTCACCTGCAGCCTCCTCCCGCAAAGGAATGCTTGGAGAAGAGCCAGCACAGAAGTGAGAGAGAGCGGAGGTAGCCCAGTATTTCTGACCACCATGCCTTCTTATGGAACCAGAGGGACATTTCCCCATCACTTGGAGCCGAAAGACGTCTTTAGGACAGCATGGACAAATGAGTGGCTCACCAGCTAACCAGCACCAAGCTGATGCGACAGAGGAGGGAGGGCAATAGATAAAGCTTATTAGATGGATATGCAGTAAGATAGAGGGATACAACAGAAGGGGATTAATGGCTCAGAGAATTTACATTCATAAACACAAAGCACATGTACTGGGGTAGGAAGGGGGTGAATAACAGCACCCATAGGTTACAGGCTGGGGTGTGGGTTGAGGGAGGACATAAACAGAGGGCAAGTGACTTCATCAAAATCCCAGGAGGGAAGGGCACACTTCTGAAGAGAACAGAGCTGCCTGTAACATGAAAAGGGAATGTAGACTGAAACTGTGAAGACAGAATAGCAGAAGGCAACTTTGTGTTCTTACTACATCTGAACTTCAGCTTACTTCAGTCTCCCAAGGCCTGTCTTGTGGGTCAACCTAGATCTTGAAGGCTGAGCCTTTTACATACCTGTGGGGAGTTCTCATATGCACTCTGGCCCCCTTTCGTCACCATGGGCCACACATGACATCAAGAGCCCTTGTGATCAGCCACCATGTCTCAGTCCCTGCTCAGTATTTATCCTTCTGCTCAGGATGAGAACTCCTGCCCGTTCAGAGGTATCTTTTCTTCCTTCTGCCATCTACTGGTGGAAATGAAAATTTCATATTCTCCCCCCAGACTTCCCAATAGGTTAAGTCTGAAAGCTCATTTAGGTAATACTTATTTGCTGGTAGAAGAGATTTTTCCAAAAGAAAAAAATATATATTATGGTTCAATCATTCATTCAGTAAGCACTTCCTGAATGAATAATATGAAATTATAGACACAGACACACACACACACACACACACACACACACACACACACACAGTGTATATAGTATCAAGAGCAGAGTCCTGAAACCAAATTTTGCTTGACCCCTTATGTGCTATGTGACCTGGGCAAGCTACTTAGCTACTCTCCATCTGTAATCACAGTAACAATAATGATAATCATAATGGATAACACGTATTCATCATATGATAAGCCACAGTCTATCTCACTTAAACCTCATAACCCCGTGAGGAAGGTATATCGCTATCTGCATTTCTTCAGGTAAGACTGAAACACAAAAAGGCTGAAAAACTTGCCCACAGTCCCAAAACTCTTAAGGAGCAGATTTGACAGTCTGCCCTTACGGCTTATAATGGGAACAATAATATCTACCTTTCAGGATTATTCAAGGAACTAGAGACAACACATGTAAAATTGCCAACAGAGTATGTTCCAGAAAATGACAGATATTGAACAAATGCTGTGTGCTAGGACCTATGAGATGTTAAAATTACATCCACAAATAAGCCATGGTCCCTCCCCTCTAGACAAGCATAATCACAACACAATGCTAAGACAAATCCTGAATTTACCTAAGGCTGAGTTCAGCAAAAACAGCATCTTTCTTCTTCAGTGTTGTCTTCCTGGTACCCGGCACTGTAGCTGGGATACAGCAGACACCGGAAGGGAGGGAGACAACAGAATTTAAAAACACAAAACACAAAAACTAGGTTCAAGACTCTGTGAGGCAGATAGGACGGATGATCTTATTTCCATGTTAGCGAAGAGAAACTGAGGTTCAGTAACTCCCATGAGGTCACACAGTAACAGTCAATAGGTCTTTTGACTAACATTTTGCCTATATACTCTGTTGCATTCCCCCATCCTTCTGGCTTCTTCCAGCACCAACATGGCACCTATAGGTTAATGAAAATATCAGGTGGAGGGATGGCTTGTAAACAAAAACTTCCAAGAGTATGAGCAGACATCAGGGCCCACATCCTAGAGATTACATGGTCCCACATGAGCCCATTTTCTTCCTGTCTGTCTTCCATTTGGCATAAACCAGCTCTTCACTCTAGGGTAGGCTGTTCAGTGCTACTTCCCAGAGTTCGAGTTTCTGTAGTTATTTTTAGCTGGAGTTTTAGTGCATTCCTGGGACAGGTGAGGCATGAAAAGGAATGTGGGTGTGGGTAACCCTTGAATCTCTAGTGCCAAGGTCTGGGTCTCTTGTCATTCCAACTAAAGAGATGACTCACACCCTGACTTATTATCTGCCCTGAGGCTTGATTTCACCTTAAGAAGTGTGTGGATTAAAACTTCTTGTATATTCTCTAATTTCAAGATCTTGGAACATTTTTTTTTTTTTTTTTGATGGTTATTTAGAGACAGGGGCAGAGAGCATGTGTGTGCATGCACACAAGCGGAGGAGGGGCAGAGAGAAAGAGAGAATTCCAAGCTGCGAGAATCAGACGCTTAACTGAGCCACCCAGGTGCCCCAGAACATACTTTCTTGATGTTATTTTGTTACCTGCTTTTGATAACACGGATGCCTTCACTTTTCGTAACTAATGCCACAGGCTGTGGTTCTTTCTGATCTCCTTTCCCAGGGCTTTGAGGGAGCTGGGGTAGACAGTCTCTGATTTAGACTTTTGGATATTATCTACAGATAGAAAGCTACCTGGAAAACATCTGGCTGTAAGCCAGATATCTTTATAGAAGTCAGACAAGTTTTAGGATATTTATCACATCTTTCAGGGACTAAGAAACAATAATCATAACCTAGTTGAGTCTAGACCCCTTTTGGCAACCACTGGAATCCCTTCAGAGCACCCTTAAGTTCCAGAGTGCCTCGAATTCTGGACCTGCTTTAAGCCTGGAATAGCCTACCCAACTAAAACCCTATCCCTGGGACCCTTGCACCCCTTCCTAAGGCAGAGATATTTTCCTCCTCTCACTGTAGTTCTGGACAGAGGAAGTAAAACCAAGTTAGCTAGTATCATGAAGCCATGATACAACGAATGTAAAGTGGCTTCATGATTCAGGTGAGAAATAAGGGGGAAATTTTCTCTGGGCCAGCATCACATGACTATCACAAGCTATTTCCTTTATTAAGGCATACAAATTAGGCACACCTGGGTGGCTCAGTCGGTTAAGCCTCCAACTCTTGATCTCGGCTCAGGTCATAATCTCATGGTTCATGAGTTGGAGTCCCAAATTGGGCTCCATGCTGACAGCTCGGAGCCTGCTTGGGATTCTCTCTCTCTCTCCCTCTCTCTGCCCCTCCCCCACACATGCACCCACATGTGCTAAGTAAATAAATAAACATTAAAAAACATTTTTAATTTTTTTAAGTGTATTTTTGAGAGAGAGAGACAAAGAGACAGAGCACGCATGGGTGAGGGGAAGAGAGAGAGTGAGACAGAATCCCAAGCAGGCTCCAGGCTCCTCGCTGTCAGCACAGAGCCTAACGCGGGGCTTGAACTCACAAACCGTGAGATCATGACCTGAGCTGAAGTCAGACTTAACCGACTGAGCCACGCAGGCACCCCCTCTCAAAAATATTTTTAGGCAAGGGAATTAAAAGCAAAAATGAACTACTGGGACCTTATGAAGATAAAAAGCTTCTGCACAGCAAAGGAAACAAACAACAAAACTAAAAGGCAACCAACGGAATGGGAAAAGATATTCGCAAATGACATATCGGACAAAAGGCTAGTATCCAAAATCTATAAAGAGCTCACCAAACTCCACACCCGAAAAACAAATAACCCAGTGAAGAAATGGGCAGAAAACACGTATAGACACTTCTCTAAAGAAGACATCCGGATGGCCAACAAGCACATGAAAAGATGCTCAACGTCGCTCCTCATCAGGGAAATACAAATCAAAACCACACTCAGATATCACCTCATGCCAGTCAGAGTGGCCGAAATGAACAAATTAGGAGACTATAGATGCTGGAGAGGATGTGGAGAAACGGGAACCCTCTTGCACTGTTGGTGGGAATGCAAACTGGTGCAGCTGCTCTGGAAAACAGTGTGGAGGTTCCTCAAAAAATTAAAAATAGACCTACCCTATGACCCAGCAATAGCACTGCTAGGAATTTACCCAAGGGATACAGGAGTCCTGATGCATAGGGGCACTTGTACCCCAATGTTATAGTAGCACTTTCAACAATAGCCAAATTATGGAAAGAGCCTAAATGTCCATCAACTGATGAATGGATAAAGAAATTATGGTTTATATACACAATGGAGTACTACGTGGCAATGAGAAAGAATGAAATATGGCCCTTTGTAGCAACATAGATGGAACTGGAGAGTATTACACTAAGTGAAATAAGCCATACAGAGAAAGACAGATACCATATGTGTTCACTCTTATGTGGATCCTGAGAAACTTAACAGAAACCCATAGGGGAGGGGAAGGG
>NW_024412407.1:35087632-35106987 GCF_014898765.1 Herpailurus yagouaroundi
ATATATATATTTTTTAAAGGCATAAAAATTAGGCGTGGGAATTGTTTGCAATTAGGGGAGGGAGAGAGGTTGGTGGGTTATTTTGAAGCTCTGTTTCTTAAATCAGGAAAGCAGAACTAAGGGATTATATCAAGAAGGAAACAGAAGAAAGGCCAGAAACACCCTTCCTACTCCTGAAACTAGAGCCTCTGGTACACTGACTGCAAAAATAATTTACATTTCATTTCAAAGAATGTCATTTTAAACTTCTATACATCTACCCATCTTACTATTTCTGAAGACCTACCTTCTGTCTTTTCTCCACTTTCTTTGTAATCAACTCTATCTGCCATTTCTATTCCACAATGCAGTCTTAAACCCCAAAGAATACAGCAGTACAGAAAGATGGTCTGTCCTGGATTAATAATCTCCCCCTAAAATCTGTGTCTACCTAGAACTCCAGAGTGTGACCTTATTTGGAAATAGGGTCTTTGCAGATATAATTGGTTATGATGAGGTCACACTGGATTAGGGTGCACCCTAAATCCAATGACTGGTATCCTTAGAGGAAGGCCATGTGAAGACACAGACACATGAGGAAGGTTACATCGAGAGGGAGGCAGAGATTAGAGTTATGTTGCCACAGGCCAAGCGACACCAAGGACTGCCAGCAACCACCAGAAGCTAGGAAGAGGCAAGGAGTCTTCTCTAGAGGTTTCAGATGATGCATGGCCCTGCTAACACCATCTCAGACTTCCAGTTGCCAGAACCGTGAGCCAATCAATTTCTGTTGTTTTTTTTTTTTAATTTTTTTTTTCAACGTTTATTTATTTTTGGGACAGAGAGAGACAGAGCATGAACAGGGGAGGGGCAGAGAGAGAGGGAGACACAGAATCGGAAACAGGCTCCAGGCTCTGAGCCATCAGCCCAGAGCCCGACGCGGGGCTCGAACTCACAGACCGCGAGATCGTGACCTGGCTGAAGTCGGACGCTTAACCGACTGCGCCACCCAGGCGCCCCAATTTCTGTTGTTTTAAGCCACCCAGTTTGTAGGACTTTGTTATGGCAGCCCTAGGAAACTAACACACATCTTGATGAGGGTTTCAGCAGCAAGACTTCGCAACGTTACCTTAGAGGATAAGGGAACATGAAGAACAGATCTAAATAGTAGCACAAACTCACAGCTCTGTCCTCATTTACTAACAGATCACATTCATTTATTTCTGTGCCTCCTGTCCTCCACAGTAGTATCGTTGTTCTGTGTAGGACTCTAGCTTACAGTCTGGACCTACTAATATGCCTAAAGACGCATCATCCACATTTCTTTGCTTAGTATCCTATCGTCCCATCCTAGCAAAGCATAATTACATGTATACTTTAGAGACAACAGCTAAGCTTTAGAGCAGTTTTTAACCCTTTCAGTCTCCCCAGAAAGAGGCACATACTTCAGGGGTCTACGGACCCCATGTGAGAGACTCCACTTTTTTAGAAAGTTCAGACACCTTCAGGATAATTCCAATCTCTTCTCCTAACCCACCACCCACACCCCAATTCAATGTCAGCTTGCTTCTGAAGTCCTCCAATGAATGACAACAGCAACCCTCCATTCACTTTTACCCAAAGGCTCAGAGAGAAAGTGTTGCTATTATTCAAGCCACTGCAGAAAGTTCCATCTGGAAAACACAACATTCAGGGAGAATTAGCCTCCAATCATACCCACAATTCAAAACAAAGTCACAGTTATGGCCCCCACTCAACTACTTGACTCCTGCTTTTCTTCCACCCTTTTTCTCCTTTCCTTCTTTCTTACTGACTCCTAATTTTTCTAATTTAACCTTCACTCAAATGCACCATAACAAGGAGCAATGAAATTTGGAGCAACCTAAACAAAATAATCCATGTGTTTAGATTTCAATTAATTATAAATGCCTTATCCACAGGCATTCCTCTTAGAATACGTTTCTGGCAGAATGTACCCTGTATTTATAAAGATCTTCCTGCAAGTAACCATCCACACCTGACTACCACAGAGAATTGTACTGACATCTATTTTTCCCTTCTTGCCAGATACTTTGACTCTAAGACGCACTTTCCATTAAGATATACTTAGAAAGTTTCTCTTCAAAACTCAATCTTAAACCACTGGAATCTCTTCACCCTGGTTCTGCCAATTCAGACCCTTTCTCTTCTAATAAAATTGTTACATTTGACAAAAATGATTAGGCATCTTCTGAGTTGAAAGTCTTCAGGGCACAAGACTGTTCATGACCGTGAAGCTCACAGCTGTTTCTGATTTCCATCAACTTTCCCCTGTCTGACCCAGTCTCTACAGAACCACGGTCTATTTTCTCTCCAGGAGCTGATGATCCAGCTTTACATATTCTGAGTTATGTAGCCATATAGATGGAGACAAAAGAAAAGAAACCAGTCTTCCTAACCCGAGCAGTCTTCTTCCTAACCCAAAAGCAGTCTTCTTAAACCGAGCAGTCAGGGAAGTGAATGTACCTAGGGATCTAAGAGACTCTGCAGTCTTAAGGCCTTTGATCCATCCCCAAGAAAAACACAACCACCTTTTAAGCAGGACTTCCCATTCAAAGCCATCCATCACCTCGTTCCTTTGCAGATCTTTAAAAATCATAAATAATGTTTACCTTAATTAAGAACAAGCAATGATTTCGCCACATAACTGCCACTGTCAATTTCTTACCTATTAGCAAGATCTTATTTAAATCTGTAAAGTCCCTCAACCCGTAAAGGTTTTCAAAGAGTTTGAATCTTTTAAAAATAGTGGGCAAATTTATTAGTCCACATTTGGTCTAATGAAGCACAAGCTGAGATTGCTTAAGTATCACCAGTTTTACAAATACAGAAGCTTCTTCCCTTTACAAATACAGGTCCAGGGCTCCATCAACCTAGTCCTTAACTTGCAGCTGAAAAAGTAAAAGGTCTGTGTGAAGTGATAAAAGAACACATCCTACTCATCTCGTGACCAAGAAACCAAAGCTGACACGAGCACCGTAAAGACTGGTGTGCGGTAATGGCAACCTACGAAGGAGAGCGAGTGCTCAAGTAGATGAGCAGGTTCTCGACATCACTGTGACAGATTTCGGTCTGAGGAACTGTGCTGGAGGGGGCTTCATCCTCTTCTACAATCCCCTTAGACGAAACAAAAGGCTGAAATCAAGTCTTTATAAAAGAAATTAACGGCCTTTCCGTTTCTTCATTTTTCCTCCAGCGACCTTGTTCCTGACACCCATAGCACCCTCCGTGTCGTCATTGTCCCCAGTGTCCTCCCGCACGCGTTTCTTCTTTTCTCCATTCTCCCTTAACTCCTGCAAGAAAAGAGAAAGGATGGGATTGAAAATGAATTACTGTCACTGAGGGTAACACATCCTGCTCTCCTCTCCTTAAAATGCAACACCGGGGCACCTGGGTGGCTCAGTCGGTTAAGCAGCTGACTTCAGCTCAGGTCATGATCTTGCAGTTCTTGAGTTCAAGCCCCGTGTTGGGCTCTGTGCTGGCAACTCCTGGAGCCTGCTTCGATTTCTGTGTCTCCTACCCTCTGCCCCTCCCCCACTCACTCTCTCTTTCTCTCTCAAAAATAAACAAACATAAAAAAAAAAAAAAACCACTACATAACTCCCTAATACCTCACACTAACAAAGGGAGAAGACCAAAACCCCGATACACAAAAATGTTTACATGAAAATTAAAACAATAAGCTATTATTTACACATGGCAGGCCAGCAAAGATTTAAGAGAATGGTAATACCTAGTATTTGTCAAGGTGTGGGGACACCCACATAAACTGTCGCCGACAGCTCTTCTGGGTGGGAGAGGGAGGAATCTGGTATTCTGTATGAATTCAAATTTTAACTCCATTTACTCCTCGGCCCGACAACTAATTCTACTTTTAGGAATTTATTCTAAGGAAACGAGTACACAAAGCTGTACATACTAGGATGCCCAACATGGTACTAGTTAAAACACAAAACATGTGAAAAAACATAAATATACACCCATGTAAGTCATGTTATATATTTATAATGGAATTTTTTGTAGCCACTGAGAAGTGATCACATTGCTCTATATTTGTTAAAATAGAAAAAAAATGTTAATCATATACAATTAGATAACATCTAATTATGGCTAAAAAAAGAAAAATAGCCAAATGTTATCAAGAGCCAAATGTTCGCCGTGGGGGATAACTCATATGTCTCATTTACTATTTTAATCTTTTCCATATTTTCTGAAATTCTTTCCAATGTATATCTAATACTTTTATAAACCAAAATACCAAATGAGAGTTCTATGTGAGCAGAAAAACACAAGTCCACGCCTCAGCAGCTACTCAGAAAGCAGCCCAGGGGCAAAGTTTCTTCATCCCTCAGACTAGAACTCTAGAGAGCAGACAGCACTTGCTAGGATTCTCTTTTACAATCTTCCCATCCTCACCATTACTATTACTGCTACTTACTGTTAGTTACTACGCAGTTCACGTTAGCTTATCTGATGCCCAAAAAACCCCTATAAGGATCAAGGTAACTGTTATTTCCAATTTACAGGCAAGGAACTGATTCCGAGAGGTCAGACGCATTGTTCAAACCACAATGTCCAATTCACAGCTGGGTCTTCTGATCTCGAGTCCAGAGGTTTTCTTGCCACATGTGAAACATGAACAGTGGCTGAGCATGTGGTCACTGTGGTCAGACTGAGTCCAGACCTCAATTCAAATTACCTACCATCTCTACACGTTAGTATGCTCATCTTAAATTTAGAATAAAATAATACTTCCTGCAGTTAGTTATGAGGATTAATCCAACAGCATCTAGCACATAGTTACCATTATTTGCATAAAAGTTGGTGAAAAAGTAAGTTGCATACCATTCGGGCAAATCTTTGGGCTTCAGTGACACGCTCTGTCAGCATCATAACCTCATCATCCTGTGTTGGAAAGACAGGCAGTTTCTTCCCAATTAAGTGTTCTATGCGCTGGAAGAGTTCTACATCATACCTGAGGAAGGAAAATTGGTGTGGTTTTGGCTGGCTGACAACGCGGATGTCTGTCCATTCCCAAACTACACATTATGCGGTATAAGGCAACTGACGCAAGTTTTAAACAATACTGAATCCAGAATATTGATTAGAGCAATCCTCAGTACACAGCCCACTAGAAGATCACCAACATATTTTTACTCCCAGAAAAGCCAAAATTTTGTCTCTCTAAAAACAAAATCAGGGCGTCTGGGTGGCTCAGTCAGTTAAGTGTTTGACTTCGGCTCTGGTCATGATCTCGTGGTTTGTGCTGGAGCCCCATGTCAGGCTCTGTGCTGACAGCATGGAGCCTGGAGCCTGCTTCGGATTCTGTGTCTCCCTCTCTCTCTGCCCCTCCCCTGCTAATGCTCTGTCTGTCAAAAATAACCATTAAAGTTTTTTATTTATTTTTTTAAATTTTTTTAACGTTATTTATTTTTGAGACAGAGAGAGACAGAGCATGAACGGGGGAGGGTCAGAGAGAGAGGGAGACACAGAATCTGAAACAGGCTCCAGGCTCTGAGCAGTCAGCACAGAGCCCGACAAAGGGCTCGAACTCACAGATCGTGACCTGAGCCAAAGTCGGACGCTTAACCGACTGAGCCACCCAGGCGCCCCTAAAGTTTTTTAAACAAAATCAAAATAATTATTCTAATACTCTGAGTTGAGGGAAAAGTCACTACTCTCCAGCTTCAGCAGTTGAAAGAAGGAGCAGGGGTTTGTGTGTTTCTATATGCCAAATGCTACACTAGATCATACATATATATATATATATAGGATACATGTGTGTGTGTGTATATATATATATAGGATACATGTATATATATATATGTATATAATTTTCATTAATGCTTTGTTAAGTAGATACCATTATTTCCATTTTATAAATGCTGAAAACAACATGAAGGAGGTTAAATGACTATTACAGTAAGTGGCAAAGTCAGGCCACCAAGTCAGTCTGCACCAAAGCTCTGCTCTTTTCTCTGCATTGTTCTGCCCCTGAAGTCAATTTACTTACTGTGTGACAAAGGTGATAGCCTTTCCAGAACGCCCAGCTCGAGCGGTTCGACCTACTCGATGGATATAATCCTGAGAAAAAAAAGCATAAATAAATCTGAGTTACATAAAATTTAAATAAAAAACTATGAACACAAAGTCTTACTGCAAACTTCTGAAAGGAAATAAACTCATGTTGAAACATGGAAAAATGGACTGGGCAATTTGTTCAGATAAATCTACTTCATCTTTTTTATTTTCCTTGCAGCACAAAACTGACTCTCTTTTCTTTACAGGAAGACAAATCTAAAGCATATCTACATGGCTGCAGACAACATGGTCTAGAGAAAAACAGCACTGGATCTAGAGGCAGACCTGCATCATGGCTCTGGTCTTACCACCTACCAACTACACAACTATCTACAAGTCACATAGCCTCTTCGAATCTTGGTTTCTATCTATAAAACAGGGATAGAAACACATGCCCACACTCAGAGTTATTGGGAAAATCAAATGAGACAGCACCTTGTCTACAGCAGTTAAATACAAAGCCAAGAGATACTAGTTGTTCTGGGGGCAATTCTGTCCTCCCCAGGGATATTTGGAAATGTCAGAACACACATGCGGTTGTCATAATGTCACCTATGGGTGGAGGCCAGGAATGCTGCTAAGCATCCTCCAATGCGAAGGACAGCCCCACAGCAAAGAATCTACTGGCCCAAAACATTAATAGTGCCAAGGCTGAGAAACCCTGAGATACACTGAGAACCACAAGCTGACGACTCTGAAGAAGTAAGACTGACAAAGATCAGCACGTGCTGCATCTACTCCTGTGATCCCACACCTCTCTTTGGCTACCTTCATTCACATTTATTAATATCACATCCTCAGGCACATGCAAGATAACGAGAATAAATAAATCAAGAGCTTTCCCAGTTTTTGATACTTAACCAATAAAGGATTAAGAAGAAAAAAAAAGGAGACAGAAAACATTCCATTAAGAAACACACTTTGGAGGGGCGTCTGGGTGGCCCAATCAGTTAAGCATCTGACTCTTGATTTCAGCTCAGGTCATGATCTTGCGGTCATGGGATCGAGTCCCATGTAGGGCTCTGCTCTGACAGCAACAGAGCCTGCTTGGGATTCTCTCCTTCCCTCTCAAAATAAATAAGTAAACATTTAAAAAAAAAAAAGAATATTTTTAAAAAATACACTTTGGACGCATTGGAATATTATTCAGCCATAAAAAAGAGTTGAAATAAGACTGAGAAAAATAAATACTGTATGATCTAACTTATATGTGGAATCTAAAAAAAAAAACTGAGCTCATAACATAGACAACATATTTGGTGGTTTCCAAAGGTGGAAATAATTCCCTCCAAAGGTGGAGTAGGGAATCAACTGGATGAAGGGAGTCAGAAAGTACAAACCTCAAGTTATAATACAAGTAAGCCATGGGAGTGAAACGTACAGCATAACAAAAATAGTTAATAATACTATATTACATATTTGAAAGCTGCTAAGAGAGTAGACCTTAAAAGTTCTCAGTGCAAGAAAAAAACTCATAACAACGTATGGTAACTAGACTTGTGGCAATCATTTTGTGATATATACAAACATCATACCATTATGTTATACAACTAAAACTAATCTTTTATGTCAATTATACCTCAATTTAAAAAAAAAAAGAAAGAAAGAAATACAGTTCAAAACTAGAAAGTCAAGTCAGCAGGGACACCTGGGTGGCTGAGTCAGTTGAGTGTCTGACTTCGGCTCAGGTCATGATCTCATAGTTTGTGGGTTCAAGCCCCACATGGGGCTCTGTGCTGACAGCTCAAGAGTCTGGAGCCTTCCTCAGATTCTGTGTCTCCCTCTCTCTCCTCCTCCCCCATTCACATTCTGTCTCTCTCTCAAAAAAAACATTACACATCAAATTAACATTAAAAAAAAATTTTTTTTTAAAGAAAGTCAGGTCAGCAATGGGACTCACCTTGGAATGGGTAGGAATGTCAAAGTTAACAACTACATCCACATGAGGTATGTCCAAACCTCGGCTTGCAACATCAGTTGCTAGAAGAATAGAACGAGCCTTTGCCTTAAACTTATTAAGGGATCCTAAGCGTTTGCTCTGACATGATGAAAAGAAATGAAAAGAATGTTAATCTTGATAAACTAAGGAATCTCAGAATCTAAGACACACAAACTAGAAACACTAAATATAAGAACCAAGACAGAAATTTTTAAAAGGATGTTTCCCCTAAGTCCAAACTAGGCTCCACAGATCAGAAGGAAACATGGAAGCAACAAAAAAATATTTAAGACCAGGCTAGAAAATAGTAACAGGAAACGGGGATTGTTTAACATGACAGATAGTTGAAAAATAATTTATTAAACATCTTTAGAGACCAAAGAATCAACGTTAGCACTAGGGCTGAATAAATCAACTGAAAAGCTTCCATACCAGACAAATGAAATCTTCTAATTTGAGCCTCTTACTATCCTAAAAGGAGGAAGTAAGCAACTAGAGCAACACTTTAAAGCCCATAAAATCAAAACAATTCTGAAAAGATGCATGAACACCTCATGTTGTTATTGTATAGAACTACTGCTATAAGCTTTACCCTTTTCACACCACCGTTTCACCACTAATGATGCCAAAGAATCTTTACCTGACTCATCTGTCCATGGAGGGGGATAGCAGTGAATCCAAGATTTCGAAGCAGCAAAGCTGTTCTCTGAGTATTGTTACAGGTGCTGCAGAATATCATAAAGGAGTTTCCAGCCAGTTCATTTAGAATGTAAACCAGGTAGGTATCCTAAGTTACAAACCCAAAACAATCAATGTAAGTAACTGATCTGGAAGAAAAGATTGGAGTCCCAGGAATATAAACTATCTAAAAACCTAAGCCTATAGTTGACTCTCAATTACCCAGACCCCAGCTGCCAGTTTGCACTCCTGAAGCAGCATTATCATCTCTGTGAACCATGAATTTCACATGCCTGAAGCCAAGCACAAGGAAATCTATACTCGGCAACCGGGAAAAGTCCCTACATCAAAGCATAAAACGAGGGTCCCTTGCCTATAAAAAAGCCACATAATCAGGAGACAAAAGAAAAACTACTTCAAGAATGGGGCTGGAAAGGAATTACATCATGACTTCATTATTGTGGTTTAGCATGCTGTGAATTCCCGGAATGTTTGACTTTATCAGTGATAAATATAAGCACAGTATGTGTTCTAAAACAAACAGTAGCACAACTCTTAGCTAATCAAAAGTGGACACACTTTCAGATGCTTTAGTGAGGAAGGAGAGGGAGAGGCAGGAACGATCAAAGTAAACACTTTACCTTGAATTTAGAAGGAATAAAAAGGTAATATTGCTGTAATTTCTCAACTGTCTGGTATTTGGAGGAAACAGCACATTTCACAGGATTCTTCAGTGCTGCTCGCTGAAGTTTTTGCACCTGCAGAAAAAAACCTGGAATAGTACACTGATTGCTAAATGCTGTTTTTACTTATCACTTAATAAAGAAGAAATCAGAAGTCCTAGAAAACTTCACCTTCTTGGTCATGGTGGCCGAGAAGAGAAACGTTTTCCGATCTCGGGGAATCACTTTGAGGATCTTGTCAACCTAAGGCACAAAGAAAGGATACCAACGTAACATTTAGAGTGGATATTTACAAATGCTCTTTGTGAAGCAGAGAATGAAAAACTAAATATATCACTGTGGGAATTTGGGAACTCAAAAATTCCATTCAATTCAGCTAAAATTTATTGAATATTTATTATTTGTACCATACTATATGCTGTTTTAAAAAATGCCACTCAGAGAAAAGAACAGTTTAAATTACAATAGAGCTAATCTAAGAGAAAAGTCAAAAGTGTTCATCAACTAAGTTATGAGTGGGTCAGCTATGATGACAGAAAATAAAAATATTTCAAGGTATACGAAAGAGGTATATATCAAATAAAATAGAAACGAAATCTGGTAGAAATTTCTCATCTCTAAAACTACAGTCAGACTATATTCTCTAGAGGATACTGAGGCACTGACAATGTGAGGAACACCAAGAATGAAAAAAAGGCAGCAGAAATGTTTAAATTAACTGATAATGATACAGTATTCCACAAAGCAGTTGTGCGATGAACCGAAGTTTGAAAGAGGGCACTTGAGATGTCCTACAATGAGGAAAGAAACTGGGTGCTCACCTCTGTCTCAAAATCCATATTCAATATTCGGTCTGCCTCATCCATAACCAAGTATTTGAGGGCTCTTAAGTTGAAACCTTTTGTATTTTCCAAGTGGTCTATCAGTCGACCAGGAGTCGCTATCAAGAAAGGTTGAAGAGAAAGGGCAATGTTTAAGAACTAGGACAAAAAGAAAAGTTACCAACCACCCCAACCCACCAAGCCCCCCAAAATTTCGGAAATTAAAAAATAAAACAAGACCACAAAAATCCTTTCTTCAAAATCTTTCTACACAAATAAGTTTTATGCAACATGGACAGATCTTCTCCAATTCATCGTTGTCAGTGCCTTTTACCGTTGTCAATTACTCACCTATTATTACATGTGGTTTTTTCGCCAGGGCCAGAGACTGGGACATTGAATCAATTCCACCTACAATCACAGCTACAGAAACAAAAAGAATACAGAAGAGAGACCTTCACTTTTTTCCACAGTTCACTGAATACGTTTTAAGCCAGTGCTAGATTTCTACTTAAATTTTTCTTCCCGTATAACTTTCCCTAAAGCTAAAATACCAAATTCGCTCTTAAGGTCAATAAAGTCATGTTAATAATATTTGCTTCTATTCTCCTTTTCCATTCATTCTCAACTTGTGAAGAAACTCTACAGTTCCTTTCCTGTCAGACACTTACCGCTTTGCACACCAATGGAAGACCCCAGGGCTTCAAACTGCTCTGAGATCTGAAAGGCCAACTCCCGAGTGGGCGTGAGAACTAAGGCAAACAATCGCTGGGGCGTCTCCAACAGTGCATTCAGAATGGGCAAAGCGAAGGCCCCTGTTTTTCCAGAGCCAGTTTCTGCCAGCCCGATGATATCACGACCTAGGAAGAAAAAGAAAACCTCTAACAGCAAAGAAACGCTCTCTGCATTATTTCCCTTTTTCTACAATGACACAACGTGGGCACAAAGTAGACAGTGAATAAATATTTGATGAACTGGAGGGAGAGGAAGGTTGAACAGACAGAAGACATAGTCTCTGTCCTAGGTAAGCTTAAAACCCAGGGGTGACATACACAAATATGATATAATGTGATAAGGGCTTTATAACAGGCCCCTACAACATACAGTGAGAACACAAAGGAAGGAGTAACTCACTGCCCAGGGGAGTCAGGAAAGGCTAACAGACCTGATGAGTAAATTAAATCTGGAATTAAGCAAAGAAAGAAAGGAAGCACATTCCTATAAGAGAACAGAGGACGGAGGCTGTAAAGAACACAGCCACGTGCAGGGAGAGTGAGAAGTACAATGCGGCAGGAACACAGAAATGTTAAGGAGGGAGAGGGAGAAGAATGAGGCTAGAAAGGAAACTCATAAGCCATGATAGGGTGTTTTGATGTCTTCCTGTAAGAGAGAGAATTAAAGGATTTTAAGCAGGGAACATGACGATCAATGTTACTCCTTAGGAAGATAATCCCTATGCCTGATGGCATAATGAGCCAAGGAGCTCAACAGTACATGCATTTACACTGCTTCTTCTGAGGGAAGAATGCCGTAAGTAATCCCTTAAGAAGAGGTCCCCATGGTCTGTTATCACCAATCAAGCCGTAACTATAAGATTTGGAAATTAACTCCCAAACCAAGGCCACCATCTCTAGGCTGGCTGGCTGCAGCTCACAAGGTAGCTGTGCACTCCAACAGCGCCTGCTGAGATTGCTTCCTAGTGATAATGACCTCCACGGTTGATGCTCACATTGTTCCCTGACTGTATAGAACTGCTGAGATTTCCTTACCTAGAGATTAACCCTACAATAAACCCCTTTTCTCCGAGGTTACCTGAGTGACTCTCTTCCTTATGACCTAAGATGACCTTAACAGAATGGGGAACACACAGGAAAGTAAGAGCTCAGTTAGGATACCAGGGGAGTTAGTATGGTGGTCTGAACTGAGGCAAGACAGGATAAAAACAAGTGAGATGTACAAAGTAATGAAAGAAAATGTGGTTGACACATGGGTTTCTAAGGGCATATAGAAAATTAGCTCTGGTGAGGAAAACAATGACTCTGGTTTGAACATAGGAACTTGAGGTTTCTGCAACAGGCTCAGAGAGAAATATCTAAAAACCAGTTGGACGCACTTGTTTGGAGCTCAGCAGAGAAGTACAGGCTAGAAACACAGAAGTGGGAGTATCCTAACAGTTTTGCTCCCCCAAGGGCAGACACATCAGAATAACCTATGGGATTCTTATACCTACACATGCCCAGGTCACACATGTGGAAATTCTGATTCAGTGACTCTAGAAATCTCTACTGTTTTACAAGTAAGACAGGTAATTCTGATGAGCACTGGCTGAGACTCACTGATGCAGATAGTGTTAAAGCTTCAGGACTGGATGAGAAATCTTAGTAGTGTTTTCAGAGTGAGGAAAAAAAAAAAAGATAAAGATAGAATTAACCTTACAAGGAAAAAGGAAAGGAACCAGAAGAATCTCATAAAGAATAGCTGGAAAGACAGAAGATAATACTGACTTGAAATTGAGGAGGAAGAGAGCTCAAGAAAGGAGAGTGACTGATATCAAGTAGAGCAGACTTCTCAACATCCGTCTTTTAGACATTGATCACTTAAACTAGGATCCTGCCAAGCCAGAGCAAACAATGCCATAGTCTAGTGAATTCTACCATTTACCCTTCTAAACAGTAACATCGATGTTACCTATAAAAGTACAGGTGTAGATGTGAATTATAAGTCAGACCAGACAATGCACTAACTTTGTAAAGGTCAGAGCAACAAATGACAATATACAGATAAAATTTCTCCCTCATTTACTAACTTTAATGTTCCTCTTGGTTGTAGGGTAAGTGATAATGCATTGCAACAGCCTCTACCTATTTGTGAGCTAAGGGCTTCCAAAGCCTTTTATTCCCCAACTTTGTGGGGATTCTGCCCTCCCTGCCTGGGTACAACATACCTTCTAGAACAGGAAAACAAGAACAAGAACAAAAACAAAAACACACCCACTGGGATCTGTTCCCCTTTTCTTTCAAGGGAAGTCTTAAAATTTCAGAAGAAAGGGGTATACAAGAAAGATTTAGGGAAATAAAGCAGCTTAAGTCTCTCAATCCATGTGGCTGTAAAGCCCACCGCCCACAAAGCAATATTCACTTTGTGAAATTATTTTTCTCTATTATCTCCTTTCTTCTTCTCACAACCTGTAAGCCTTTCCAGTGGTAGTATCTGTGTAGAATGAACACCCAGTAAGAGGAGCATGAATAAATTCATTCACCTGCCACACTGCTAGCACCTAACACAACTACTTGGTATATGGCAGCCATTCAAAAAACTGTCTGAAATTCCTAGAGGACTTTGAGTGATCTCTGAATTAAAAATAAACAATATGGAGTGCCTGGGTGGCTCAGTCGGTTAAGCGTCCGACTTCAGCTCAGGTCATGATCTCACGGATGGTGGGTTCGAGCCCCCATCGGGCTCTGTGCTGACAGATTGGTGCCTGGAGCCTGCTTCGGATTCTGTGTCTCCCTCTCTCTCTGTCCCTCCCCCTTTGGTGCTCTGTCTCTCAAAAATAGATTAAAATGTTAAAAAATTTTTTTGAAAAATAAACTTAATACATGAAACAGATGGGAAGAAAAGCATCCTCAAAAATCATCAAAAGATTTTGCTCTCCCCACTCTAACACTATAATATAGGGCCAAGAACACAGGCTTTTCACTAGAACATCCTATTATTCAAATTCTAGCTCTACTGATAACAAGTTATGTGCACCCACCCAAGGTACTTAATCCACTGGCCATCACCAATAAAATAATCATTCCTGCCTTTCAGAATTGTTTTAAGTTTAAGAACAATGGATGGACCCAGGATGCCACAATTTTGTAGAAACTGACACCATCATTAGTACTCAAACTAAATTTTAAAGTTAATTTAAGAGAAGACAAAAGAAAAACTTTGTTAAATTATTTAAATCTCTTGCTTAGAGCCAGTGTCTATAGGTTTTTTAAATGAAGCATTTGTAAACTACTCCTTAGAATGAAATAACCTCGGGGCGCCTGGGTGGCTCAGTCGGTTGAGCGTCCGACTTCAGCTCAGGTCACGATCTCGCGGTCCGCGAGTTCGAGCCCCGCGTCGGGCTCTGGGCTGATGGCTCAGAGCCTGGAGCCTGCTTCCGATTCTGTGTCTCCCTCTCTCTCTGCCCCTCCCCCGTTCATGCTGTGTCTCTCTCTGTCTCAAAAATAAATAAATGCTAAAAAAAAAAAAAATTAAAAAAAAAAAAATAGAATGAAATAACCTCAAGAATAAGAATACTTTCCATGATGATTATATCAGTCACATCACTCAGTTCCTAGTAATCCTTTCATGGACTCCTACTTTCTCTGCATTAAATACAAACTTTTTACTGAAAACATTATAAATAATTTAAGGATTATTACCACCACCTAATTTGGGTTCATTCTTCCAACACATGCTGTAGGGCAGGCAGGAAAATGCCAGAAAGCACCAACCCTTCTTTTTGCTTTTTAAAGCAATTCCAGTACTTCTGACTGCCAAAACTTCTTCCCCACTAATGGCCTTTACACAATCCTTATCTTCTTAGCGTCTCTAGACAACTTGAAAGTGTTTACAACCCCCTCCCTAAAACACTCTCCCTTACCTAATTTGTTTGAAACTGTCCTCTCATGATTTTCAACCTGTTATTGAGTCTCCATTTCTCCCCTTGTCATCTCTTGACCCTACGTGGCAACCTCAGCCATTTCCACAGTTTCAGCTACAACTTCTCTTTGGATGTGGTATCTGCATCCAGTTCTGGACTCTTTTTTTTTTTTTTTTTTTTTTTTTTTTAATTTTTTTTTTTTCCAACGTTTATTTATTTTTGGGACAGAGAGAGACAGAGCATGAACGGGGGAGGGGCAGAGAGAGAGGGAGACACAGAATCGGAAACAGGCTCCAGGCTCCGAGCCATCAGCCCAGAGCCCGACGCGGGGCTCGAACTCGTGGACCGCGAGATCGTGACCTGGCTGAAGTCGGACGCCTAACCGACTGCGCCACCCAGGCGCCCCCAGTTCTGGACTCTTAATCAAGCTCTAATTCCCAGATTCCACCTGTGCGTCAGTCAAGTCTATTTCTTTGATGCCCGAAATCAATTATTTCCAACTGAACTCCTCTTTCCTGAAATTATTTTTCCTCCTATGTTCCCTTTTTACACCAGTAATATGTCCTAAACACACAGGCAACGATCCTAGATTTCCCTACCCCTTTCCTTCCATTAACTAACTAGTTATAAAATCATGATGACTCCTTTTCTATCATTTTTCTTTCGTTCTCACTACCTCTACCCTACCCTTTATTTATTGCCAAAATTACCGCAATGCCCTCCTAATTGGTCTCCCAGCCTCTTGTCTCTCATCTCTAAATTTCCTTATAAAGCTATGAGATTAATAGCCCAAGAAAACAACTCTAAGCATTTCATTCTCCTGCTAAAAAAATAATCCCCAAAGGCACTCCACTGCCCATGGAACAAAGACCAAATTCCTTTACCCACATTTAAGTCCTGCATAATCTGGCCCCAAAGACTTTACTAATCCTTTCCCTATTCTCTATTAAGTAGTTGCAAGCCTCCACACATGCCCATGTGTTCCAGCCTCCTTAGCTTTTTTTTCATATTGTTCCCTATGCCTAGAAGGTCCTCCCCTCCCATCATGCACGAATGTCTAAATCTTATTCAGTCTTCAAGGTTCCGCTTGAATGTCTTTCCAACCTTTCCAGCCAAAAACTAAAGTTTACTCTAGTCCATTCCAATGAGTAGTAATCTCTTCTCCTCCCTCAGTGCACTTGGAATGTAACTTTCTTATGTCCCAGTTCACTTTGTAATAGATTTATAATTATCTCCTTACTAGAATCTAAGTTCTTAGAGTGGCAGAATCTTAACTTCTGGTGCCTTACACTTGTATCAGATACTTACTATTTATAGAAGGAGCAAATGGAATTTCATAGAGTAAGTCTAATTACTTTTCCACATGACAGCTCTCCAAATCACTGAAGCCAATTACCATATCCCATCCAGATCTACTCTTCTGCAGACTGAATGCACTCAAGCTCCTTTAACTATTTAGGACTATTCTTGTTACTATACCACACTCACTGCCACTCTTGGTCCCTCAAAACTGGGCCCCAGAACTAAGCATAATATTCTAGATGTGTTCTAACCAGCAAAGGCATTTCTCTCACTAGAGCTAGTTCAAGAGTTCTTAACCTGGGACATATGGGAGAGGAATTCAGAGTAAGGGGTAAATTCTACATACAGATATGTTCATACACTTTTTTTTTTTTTTTTTTTTTTGCTTGCCTGGAAAATCTCTTATACTAATGTAGCTAAGATTCCATTCATTTTCTCTATGGAACTTAATGAATTTCAGTGAACATTGCTAGGTCTCTTTTACCACCAACCCTAACACTGTGAAGCTGGGCTTTGGGAATCTAAGAGCAGGACTTTACCTCTACTCCCATGAAAGTTCACCCTGTTAGTTTCAGTCCCACTAGTCATCAAACATGTTAGCCATTCTTCTGAAAATCTGATAAACACGTCTCACAAAGCAAGAGCTCTCAACTCCTCTAGATACTGATGTGTGTTCCAGGCACCCTTATGTAAATCTGCACTTATTGATTCATAATTCCTAACAAGTTTCTTGTTCATACACTTTAATCCAGTGTGTCCTTAAAGTTAGCACCTGTTGCAAACAACAAATCTCCTTATAGAAAGTAAGCTCAGTAGAACAGAATTACTTTTTCAAAAGCCAATATGCCACAAATTTTGTATCTTTAGTGACCATATTTTTATATTACTTGAAGTATACAACAACAGCTCTCAAAAGTGGCAAGTAGTTGATTGAGTATAACTTCAAACTGAACCTGTATTAAGCCACATGTTTAATTTCAACCTACCTTGTAAGGCCAAAGGAATAGCTTCAATCTGGATCTTTGTGGGCTTTGTCCATCCCAGCTGGTCACAAGCTTCACACAACACATCTGTCACACCCTTAGAATTCAGAAAAATACACTTTAGCAAAGAGGAACCCACACACTTGCCTCCCAGCTAATTTTTTTTTAAATGTTTATTTTATTTTTGAGAGAAAGAGAGAGCATGAGCAGGGGAGGGGCAGAGAGGGAGTTAACACAAAATCCGAAGCAGGCTCCAAGCTCTGAGCTGTCAGCACAGAGCCGCAGCCAGGCTGGAACCCGGGAACCACAAGATCGTGACCCGAGCCACAGTCGGTTGCTTAACCCACTGGGCCACCCAGGCGCCCCTGCCTCCATCCTAATTAAATGACTGTCGGACCCACCCTGCTGGTGACATGTGCATCCCTTACGCCTGGATTCAAGAAGTATTGCGAGCCTACTCGGTCCGCTCTTTATGAGCACTAGGAGACAGTAGCACTTCAAGACTTAACACTTTCTACTCAAAGAGACAAACCCAAGCTCTTCACGTGCACTATTTCATTCAAGCCTCACAATTCGCTGAAGTACGTATTATTACCCCCAATTTACAGATGTGGAAAGTGAGGCACCGCGAGGTAACAACGTGCCCCTAGTAAGTGACTGGGTCAGAATCCAAACCCGTTGCATCTTACTCCGAGGTGGGGAGGGGGGAACTTACAAATACAAACGTCGCCACACCAAAAGGGAGAAAAGCGCAAATAGGGACTCTCAGGGACGGGCAGCCCTCCCACCATCCAAACCCAGAAGCTTAGGGAGAGCGTCTGGAACCCAAGTTTCAGAAATTCTGAAGGAAACCCAAGCTAGGCCCCAGCTGCGTCTATACACTATTAGCCGGAACCTAAGGCAAATGGACTCTGCCTGCGCCCAGTGTCAGCAGTACAAAGAAAAGCCTGAGTCATCCACGCTCACCAGATCTTTAAAAGTTTTAGTTTCCTCCTCTTGCACCGCCGGCTGAGGCACTTCAGTCGGAGAATCGTGCTCGTCGGGCGCCGCCATGTCTTCCGCGCACTCCGGAAGCGGGTCGCCGGCGCGCGGCGTGCCGGGAAATGTAGTTTTAGTTCTCCCCGGCCAGCGTGTTCTGGGCGCCCCCCTGCGGACTGGTTGGGATTTGCCGGCCGGAGGGCTGAGGCCTTGTGGAACTTAGTTTTAAAAAGGGGGTGGGGGATGGATATTAACGGGTAGGGTTGTGGAACTGAGAGGAGTGCAGAAGGCACTGATGACCTGGGCCTCCTGTCTGTACTTTAGGATCCTTATAAGAAGTTATTCCCACCTCTCACACCTGTTATGTTCCTTGCTTCTCCAATCATAAGCATTGAACAGGGTGATACTGCAATACTATTTATTTATTATAATTGTTTCATTCATTTACTCAGTTGAGCCCACCATATGCTAGGGCTATTACATGCCTAGTGGCCAGGACACCATCCGTTGCTGTGGAGAAGACAGATAATGAATAAATGATCACAGATAATTTCAAACTGTGAAAAATGCTATGATGTAACAAACAAATAAAAATGATGGAGAGTAACCTGGGGAGGACAGGTTGTGGGGACAACTGTGAGCTTGGGCAAGGCCTCTGGGAAGCAGTGATAATTGAGCTGAGATCTCACTGGTGAGAAGACAGTCCCTTGAAGAGTCCAGGGGACAATTATTTCAGACTAAAGGAACAGCAAACGCAAAGGTCCAGAGGAAGCGTAGCCAATGAGGCTGTTCTGGGAAACAGTCTGCCACTACTGAGGCAAATTAAAAGTTATTTTATGTTGCAGGTGCCTGTGCCCAGCAAGCACAATCCTCCAGCATGTAGGTTCTCACACGGTGCCACAGTGCTCATATTATTGGAGGCAGCTGGTATGCATCCTTGGGAGAGTGGATAATTAAAACGTGTCCACGGTGTGAGCAAATGGGCCTATAACAATACAGCCAGATCTCAAAAACCTAGTGCTGAGTGGGAAAAGTATAAAATATGTCATGTGCATTTAAAATATATACCCAGAGGGTGCCTGGGTGTCTCAGTTGGGTCAGCATCCGACTCTGGATTTGGGCTCAGGTCAGGATCTCAGTGTCGTGGGCTCGAGCCCTGGGTCCATGCTGAGCATGGAGCCTGCTTAAGATTCTCTCTTCCTCTCTCTTTCTCTCTGTGCCCCTCTCACCTGC
>NW_024412407.1:35107387-35168064 GCF_014898765.1 Herpailurus yagouaroundi
ATTCGATTTGGGATAAGGGGAAGTTGACTCATCCCAAAGAAGTTCTCCCAAACTAGCGCTGTCTCCTTTTGTAGACCTGATGAGGGTCAGCATGAGGCAGGCTGAGGGACAAAGCACAAGCTAGCACCCACCCCCACCGCTCTTCCCCCAGGTGGAATATGTGATATTCCTCACACACTCCTGGCTACCCAAGAACAAAGCACAGGGGTCTAAGTGCTTGCCATGGTAATATAGGAAACAGAGGCAAATGAAAAATTAAATTCCCTTCTGCCTATAGCCCATTGACAAGTCCTTGAGATAGAAGAGTGACCTCCCTCTAAGAGCTCAGCTGCCTCCATGATGACACTTTGCTGGGGCAAAAGAGAACCTTAGCTTAACATTATCCCAACCTGGAGGATCCTGTAAGTCTGCTTCCTTTATCTCAACTGCCCCAAGATATATGCTGGCAATCATACTCCAAGCTTATGCCCCCCCCCATATATATCTGAAGGGTCTCATGACTGAGGTTTTATTAAAGGTAACAAATAGCGTTTCCCTAGCAACAGCTAGCCCCTCAAGATCCTGGAAACCTTGCTTCCAAAATTCCTTAGAGACATACTCTATCCCTGATCCCCTCCCAAGCTGAGGGTATATAAGGAGTTACCCATCAGGCCCCCAGTGCAGCTTTTCCTGCCTATGGGTCCTGTCCCCATGCTTTAATAAAATCACCTTTTTACACCAAAGATGTCTTCAAGAATTCTTTCTTGGTCGTCGGCTCTGGCCCCCATGAACCCCCAGCACCCCCAAAACTTCATCAGACCTGCTGGAAATTTTGTGTTACTTGTTTGACAAGTGAGAAACTCGAGTCATGTCAAGCGACATGTGACAACGCAAGGTAGCAAGAAACAAGAGGAGAACCCAGGCCTCTGGAGGCCCAGACAGTGCTTTCACTGCAGAGAACATCATCTCCCAAGACCACGAGCAGCTCTGTCCTGCAGTCACACTCAGATTCCTCGGCCCCACAGAGTTTTCTATAAGAACGACAGAGCAGCTAAAGTATTTATTCAGCTTCCCTGACATTTGTTTTCTGATTTCATTTAAGAGGGGAATGGGGAATGAAGTGTTGAGGGAAGCTGGAAGCCTGGAAAGGGGCAGCAGATGGAAGCAATTGTAAGGACTAAAAAATTGCATATCATATAGGGTCTAAAGTTACCCAAGTTTTGTTAAAATGTGTTACAGGAAAGAAAAAAAAAACTCACACAGAAGATTTGTAATGGGAAATCTGTTTAAACTACTCAGCTGCTATTATAATATAAAACTATTCTCTTAAAAAAATATATTTAAAAAGAGGCGCCTGAGTGGCTCAATCTGTTAAGTGTCGGAGTCTCAATATTGGTCATGAGCTTATGGTTGTGAGTTCAAGCCCCGCATTGGGTTCTGCAGTGCAGAGCCTGCTTGGGATTCTCTCTCTCCCTCGCTGTCTGCCCCTCCCCGATTAATGCACTCTCTCCCTGTCTCAAAATAAATAAATTTTTAAAACATATTTAAAAAAAATTTTTTTAACGTTTATTTATTTTTGAGACAGAGAGAGACAGAGCATGAGCAGGGAGGGGCAGAGAGAGAGGGAGACACAGAATCTGAAACAGGCTCCAGGCTCTGAGCTGTCAGCACAGAGCCCGACGTGGGGCTTGAACTCACAGACTGTGAGATCATGACCTGAGTCGAAGTCGGATGCTTAGCCAACCAAGCCACCCAGGCGCCCCTAAAACATATTTTTTAAAAAAACAAAAAACCTGTCCTTTTCAGCCAAGCAAAAATTTTTTGTTTGTTCTCAGATAATTCAAGCATCAGCTATTGTTAAAACTTCCTCTCGTGCCGGCGTCCCCGAGGTGCAGAGGGATGTCAAGACAACACGGCCTGGTTGCACCATTCCTTGGTCCCGGGGTGTGCCGGCAAGGTTTGGGCCTCAACCAGCACCCACCTGGGTGACACGATTCATGTCAGACCAGCAGGGTGACCACAGAAGCTTCCACAGAGAAGAACCTGCTTCAACTGAGGGGACTGTCTGCTTCTGCCTATTCCTACCAGGCTTGGAGTAGCTGGGATATTTATACTCTGGTCAGGGATATAATAGAGGTCGTTCTAGTAACTGAGCGGTGTCACATCCTGTACTTTAGAACAATGAGGAAGATTGAAGAGGAAATCCAAATAAACACTCAAAATGGTGAGGGGGAAAAGCAAGCCTGAAACAATATACTGGCTCCAGAAGGACAGGGCAAAGTGACTGCCCCCAACCCCCACTCTGAAAGCCTTTCGCAGGCTCCCACACACTCCTGCTTTCATATGCCCCTTTCTCCACAAAAAAAAAAAAAAAAAAAAAAAATCACTAACAAGTATATTTTAAGGCTGCATGAGCATAAGGACAAATACATAAATATTCCGTATTAAAATAGTTCCTCTGATGTAAAAGTCCTTTTTTCCCCCCCTTTGATGTTAAAAGAAATTAAAACCTTTTTGGGGGCGCCTGGGTGGCTCAGTCGGTTAAGCGTCCGATTTCGGCTCAGGTCACGATCTCGAGGTCCGTGAGTTCAAGCCCCGCGTCGGGCTCTGGGCTGATGGCTCAGAGCCTGGAGCCTGCTTCCGATTCTGTGTCTCCCTCTCTCTCTCTGCCCCTCCCCCGTTCATGCTCTGACTCTCTCTGTCTCAAAAATAAATAAAACGTTAAAAAAAATTTTTTTTAAATAAAACCTTTTTTGTGGGCCTCTAAAAGTATGTTGGGCTCCAGACACTGTGGCCACTGTACCTGGCAGATAAGGGGAGGACCATGGCACAGCCTCCAGCAGGACAGGGACACTGGGCTGCTGTGGGGCATAAGGACAGCGGGGGCTCCTGGACCAAACGCGAAGTGAGCTCCCAAACTTAGAGACAAGGCTTCCGTGGAAGACACAGACAAGAATCTGTTGCTCATCAGTTTCTGCTCAAAATCCACCCTCCCCCCTGCCGCAGCTGCATACCCCGTAGTCTGCTGTGGAGACAGACGGCTCCCATTCAGTTCTGAAAGTGTTCTGTATTCGTCAAGAAGGATCCAGTGCCAAACTTAATCAGTCAGAAAATTATGTTTAACTGATGAATTAAAAATCTGTTCTGAGTCTTATAATGTTATAACGAGGGTAAAAACAAGAGGACAGTCTACGTGGAATTCAGAAGAAAGAGAGTTGACGTGCAAATTACTTAGTGACATAACCAATCTGTGTCTAGAGGAAAAAAGATAACTAGTCCCAGTTGTTTGTTGCTTTCTTTTTCTTTTTGATTCTAGGTTGAAATTCTTAAATGCTTCTTAAAATGCGGAGGAATCGGTGTTTGTTTCTTTTTTTGTTGTTCAAAAAATTCTCAAACATTATGTCAGACCTTGGGCCAGACATCAGGATCCAGAAGGAAGCATGAAACCTGTGCTCCAGTTGGGCAGACGCCTGTTTAAAAAATAAGAAGGAAAAAAAAAAAATAAAAAAATAAGAAGAAAGTTGGGGCGCCTGGGTGGTTCAGTCAGTTAAGTGTCCAACTCCTGATTTCGGCTCAAGTCACCATCTCTCGATCCATGAGTTTGAGCCCCTTATCAGACTACATGCTGACGAGGCAGAGCCTGCTTGGGATTCTCTTTATTTCCTTTTCTCTCTGCCTCTCCCCCTGCTCACACTCCCTCTTTCTCTCTCTCTCTCAAAATAAATAAATAAACTTAAGAAGAGAGAAAGAAAGAAAGAAAGAGAAAGAAAGAAAGAAAGAAAGAAAGAAAGAAAGAAGGAAGGAAGGAAGAAGATTACACAGAAAAGTAATCACAAGTGAGATGAAAGATACCGAGGGAAAAAGCAAGGGGATGACCTAATCTTTATCTGTGAATCATGGCCATTTTCCCTATGGAAGTGGCTTTTAAACTGAGACCTGAAATTGACCAGCTGTGTGGGAATAGGGGGTGGTTAGGCTTCTTCTAGGTTTGGCTCTGTGGTGGGAAAAAATAAAAGATCAGATGAAGCTTACAGAGATGATAAGATGACGATTTAGGGGGAAGCTGGCAGTCTAGGTAGGGAACTGAATGTCTAGGACCATATGGGCCATGTAAAGGATCTGGGGATCTGGGGCTTTATGCTAAGGGCGATGGGAAGGAAGCCTTTGAAGAGATTTGGGCAGAGACACATTTGAAAAGATCACTCAGACAGGCGGCTGCAGTGCAGAAAAGATTGGGTCAGGGGAGATGGATGCAGAAATATCACTTACCAGTTATCAAGCCAAAGATGATGGTATTTGGGACCAGGAAGGGGCAGGAGAGAAATGGGTTGGAGAGAAATGGACAAACTCAAAGGGTATGGAGAGGTTAGATAAATCCTCATGATTGATTTAACTCAGAAGATGAAGGCCGGGGATCCGTCGATGGTCCCCAGTGTCTGGCTTAAGCGAGGAGAAATGGGCTGGAACCTTTACATAGCTAGGAAGCACTGGAAGAGGGGCAAATACGTGGGCAGATAAAGGGAGTGAGGTCATGTTCAGAAGGGAATGGTTATTGGAGGAACTAAGACTCAAACCCAAGCAGACAGGCTCCAGAGCTCCCAATCTTACCACCACACTGTATTGCCACTAGGCTATCCCTAGTATGGCTAAGGGAGGTAGAAATATAAGTAATATGTCCTTAAATTTTTCAATTAGCTGAAGCAAATTATTCTGTCTCCTGTGTAGTGCACATACCCCAAAAGGCATCTCTTCTGTGGATAATTAGTTTTGAATCTCAACTAGACCTTATCTCCCAATGAACATTACAACGTTGGCATCTGGATTTCTCCCCCACACCAGCTTCTCTCTCCATCCTCCCCCTCGCACCTCTTCTTTCCCTCCAGCCTCCGCATCAGCAAGTCCTACAGACTCCTTGAGTCCCTCTACTTCTCCCTTCCCATCACTACCACCGTGGCCCAAAATGGACTTTCTCCTTGTCTGCTGTCCCAGCAGACTGCATGCTCTATAAGAGCGGCGACCCCAACTGTGCTATTCCCTTGCAATGCCCAGTGCCTAGCAGAGAATAAGCATTCAGCAAATAGTTGCCCAATGAATGAATGAGACTGGTTTGTAGATTAGTCTCCTATGAGTGAGCTTATCATGAGCAAATCCCCAGAGCCTACTTATTTCCTAATTATATGGATCACGGGAGTTTCTGAATCCAATCTGACAAGGCCGCATACAGCCGCTCCCGTGATGGGCACCACCCCGTAAGCGGTGGCTAAGAGCAGCTAGCTCAGCGTGGCAGTAAAGCCACCCTGCCATTTGGTCCCTTGAACATTAGCCAGAACCCCTTGGTCTACCACCATCCTTAGGCCTTTCAGATAAGAGATTTTTATGTCTGGGACCCGCAAAAAGTCTGGTGTTTCAGACTTAAGAATTTAAGAGCAAAGGACGATATTCTAAGACGTAAACAAAACATAGAAAGAATGGAATTAACCTGAAGTCGACAACAAGCAGGAAATTCAAATGGTATGTTACAATCCTTACGTAGAAAACCACAAAGGCTAAAGCTTCAAGGTCAGTTCATACTGCGGGGTGGCTGACAAAGGAAAGGCAGCTTTGTCTCATTTCCTGGTTTCCTGGTTGTTTCACAAGCCTCTTACATAAGTGTTTTATTGTTAATGCATGCACAATTTAACAAATTGCTAGAAATAGAGGTGTTTTTGTAATTCCTTGGCAATGCAGGTACCATTGCCACAGTGAAATAATAATACACAGCAGCTTCCAGCTGCACTTTTAAACTTATTTTTAACATAAGTTAAAACATAAAAAACTTTTTAAAAAAGTTTAAACATAAAAAACTTATTTTTAATGTTTTTATTTATTTTTGAGAGAGAGAGAGAGAGAGAGCACGAGTGGCAGAGGGGCAGAGAGAGAGGGAGACACAGAATCCGAAGTGGGCTCCAGGCTCCGAGCTGTCAGCACAGAGCCCAAAGCGGGGCTCCAACTCACGAACCACAAGATCATGACTTGAGCCGAAGTCAGATGCTTAACCGACTGAGCCACCCAGGCACCCCTCCAGCCGCACTTTTAAATAGAAGCATGTGATTTTAAGTACAATGAGTTTGATGTCTAGATGTTTGAAACAAATATAAAATAAAACATTAACTGCTTTCCTGGACATTTCTCATCCCAGTGATAGTCCAACATCTTTTTTTTTCTTTTAATGTTTATTTCCTTTTGAGAGAGACAGAATGCCAGTAGGGGAGGGGCAGAGAGAGCCGGAGACACAGAATTCAAAGCAGGCTCCAGGCTCTGAGCTGTCAGCACAGAGCGGGATGTGGGGCTCGAAATCATGAACGGTGAGACCTGAGCCAAAGTCAGAAGCTTAACCCACTGAGCCACCCAGGTACAATTCGTCTCCTTAAGTAGAAACCAAACACTCACTCGCCCACCCTCCCTCACTGCTAGGACACAGTATCTACAAACAGGAATACCCCTGCCAGGGCTTAGTTTAGAACAGAGCAATGCAAGGAAGTGGTCCCTGTCATTGGCAGCTAAGGGGGCAGCGGGGGGAAGGGGGGGGCAGAGGTCCTGGGGTCAACAGCCTGTGCAGGTCAGGTAGATGCAGTCTGAGGTGTCATAGCTTAGCGACAGCTGCGGAGGAGTTTCCGCTGATGTGGTGACGTCACAAGGTTTGAGTATTGTTCCCGGCAGCATTACCCCCAAGCCTCGCTTGCACCCCTTTGGAGATTCTGTGAGCTTCCTAATATGTTCTGCTAAATTGGCTGGAAGAGCCTCTATTGTTTGCACCTTAGAACCTAAGTGGCAGGACTGCTGAGAAGAAACCACGCTTCCCCGATTCTACACAATTAAAACACGCTCCTCAGCTGCCCTCTGTAAGTGGCGCCGCACGCGGCCTGGTGAGCCTAGCACATTTCCTGTGTCTGTCTGCTGTCTGTCCTGCTATCCTAGACATCCTCCCAACCATTCAATACACCCTCTCCCATTGTTAGTCTCAACCGATGACCTTGCTTCCTATTCGGGGAAAAATGAAGAGATCTTCCACGAGTTCCCACGCCAACCTTATCACCTGCCTGCCCCACGGCCTTCCCTCTTGTTTGGAGAAGGTGTGCTCAGTGCCCCTACGAGTGAAGGCCAAACCCTACTGTGCACTTGGGCCAAACCCTGTCCTCTTACTTTCTCAAGAACACTCCTCTAAAGTCTCCATTTTCTCTCCCACACCATCACTTTTTCCCTCTCCCCTGGATCATTCCCACAGCACACACCACACGTACTATGATTTCTCTTCATCTTACAAAATATTTCTCATGACCCCATATCCCCCTCCAGCTACTGCCCACTTCTCTGTTCCCCTCGACAGCAACACCCTTCAAGAGAGTTGTCTGTACATGCTGTTTCCAATCCTGTCTCTCAAATCCACTTCAGTAAGGCTTTTGTCCCCATTGTTTCCACAGATAGTTCTCATGTCAAGGTCATGAGTGACCTCCATGCTGCTAAACCCAATGCCCAATTCTTATTCTTCATTTTACTTGATTCTCCAGAAACCTTTGGCTCCCTCCTCCCCGAAAAATCCTTTTCACTTGGCTTCCAAAGTTTTTCTTCGGCCCTGATGACCACTCCTTCTATCTTCCTAGCTAGCTCTCCCTCATCCCCACCAACTCCTCACTCTAAATAGTTTTTTTAAATGTGATTTGAGAGAGAGAGAGAGAGAGAGAGAGAGAGAGGCAGAGGCAGAGAGAGAGAAGAGAAAGAATCCCAAGCAGGCTCTGTGCTGTTAGTGCAGAGCCTGGTGATGGGGGGCTCGATCTCACAACCATGAGATCATGATCTGAGCTGAAATCAGGAGTCGGATGCCTAACCGACTGAGCCACCCAGGCACCCCTCATTCTAAAGGTTGGCAAGCCCTGAGCTGAGTCCTTAGAGCTATTCCCTATATAGTCTATGTCGACTCACTCCTGAAGTGTCTTATCCAACCTAATTGCTCAACTGCCACCTATTTGCTAAGGATCCTTACATTCATAACTCTTGTCTAAGTCCTCCTAAAGCTCCAGACTCATTTATTCAACTGTCTACTTGTCTTTCTTCTTGAATGTCTCCAGTGTGTCAAACTTAACGTCTCTAAAATGGAACACTCCTGATCCCACTCCTCCCCACCCACAGCTGTCCCCAGGTGAGGAAATGGCAATGTCACCCATCTCAACCGTTCAGGCCCAAGTCCTTACTGTCTCCCACTTCCCACATCTAAACTATCAGCAAATCCTGTTGGTCTACCTCGATAATATACCTAGAATCTTACTACTCTTCTCCACTGCCAGCTACCAACATCTCCCACCTGCCATATTGCAATAGCCTCCCATTTGGTCTTCTTGCCTCTACTCTCGTCCCTCTGCAGGGAATTCTCAATGTAGCACCAAAGGGATCCTTTTAGAACATAAGTCTGATCAGATCCTTGCCCTGCTCGGAAACTTCCAATGACTTTCCACCTCCCTCAGAGTACAAGTCAGTCCTCCAGCAGTCCACAGAGCCCTACCACTTGGCTCTGAACTCATCGCCCACCTGCTCCCCTTCCCTGCCCCACTGCAGCCACGCTGATCTTCTTCCCTCCCCAAATCACATCTAGCATGCTTCTGCCTCAGAAGCCCTGTCCTTTCTGGTCACCTCAGCCTGGTGTGCTCTTTCCTCGGGCGCCCGCATGGCTCTCTCCCACACGCCAGCGTCAGGTCTTCACTCGGATGTGACTTTCCCGTTGAGGCCTTGCAGCACCTCCCCTGCCCTTGCACTGTCTCCCCTGTCCCTGCTTGGCTTTTCTCCATGGCACTTATCGCCACAGAGTAAGCAGAATAATGGCCCCCAAAGATGTGCACATCCTAATCTCCAGAATCTGTGAACACATTCTCTTACTTGGCAAGGGGGAATCACATTGCAGATGGAATTAAGATGGCTAATCAGCTGACCTTAAGATAGGAGATTAGGGGGCACCTGGGTGGCTCTGTCGTTAAGCATCAGACTTCAGCTCAGGTCATGATCTCACAGTTTATGAGTTCGAGCCCCGTGCTGACAGCTCAGAGCCTGGAGCCCGCTTGCGATTCTGTGTCTCACTCTCTCTCTCTGCCCCTCTCCCACTCACGCTCTCTCTCTCTCTCTCTCTCAAAAATGAATAAACATTTTTAAAAAATAGGGAGATTATGATAGACTGTCCAGGTAGGCCCAGTGTAATCACAAGGGTCCAGGAAAGTGGAAGAAAAGGCAGAAGAGGAAGCCAGAATGATGTAATGGAAGGACTCAACCCGTCATCGCAGGCTTTGAAGAGGAAGGAAGAGGGTCCCAGCTTAAGAATGCAACAGCCTCTAGAAGACAGAAAAGGCAAAAAAACACAATTCTCCCTTAGAGCCTCCAGAAAGAATCCTAGCCCCACCAGCTACTTTATTTTAGCCCAGAGAGGCCCGTGTCAGACTTCTGACTGTAGGAAAATAAATGTGTGTGGTGGTTTTAAGCCACTAAGTCCGCAGCAATTCATTACAGCCCCAAAAGGAAACAAATACACACTATCTTACAAACTAGATATTTACTTCTTTTCTTATGTCTGCATTCCCTGTCATCATTAGACTACACGTTCCACATTCCATGATAGAAGAGATATTTGGCTATTTTGTTCACATCTCTGTGCTCACGCCTAGAAAAATACCTAGCATATAGTGAGCACTCCGTAAATACCTTGTTGAATGAATGAATATCTACCTGTCTATGGGTGTGTCATGTGTCTGGGAGGGAACAAGGAAGAGGAACGACAAAACAGCCGTTCTCAAGTGAAAAGGTTATATGCTTGTGTGTAAAAGAAGCAGTAAATTAGATTGCGCTTCTGGAAACAGATTATATTACCCTGGGCCCAGATTGGTCATCCTGGCGAGGAGAGGAGAAGCCCAACATCCTTCCACTTATAAGGCAAGGGTGTGGGGACAAGCTCCAACCTGACCATGGTGCAGAGAGGAAAACTCTCTCTCTTACTAGCTCCCGCGCACCAAAGGAAATGGTGTGAAAGACCCCACACTCCAGTGCTGTCCTGGGTGGTCAATGTGGATCAACAGCTACAGAAGAAAGCTCAAAGAGCTGGTCATACTGAAGAGGTGAGAAGTACTACCTGAAGTCTTCTCCCCTTTAGGAAACACCCCTTTTAAAGGAGGCCACTCTAGGGAGGAAAGCTTTCAGAGGTCAGCACCACGGATTTATGATTCAATGGTGACCTAGGGCTGGACTTGGGGTGTTTGTGTATGTGATATATATATATATATATATATGTGTGTGTGTGTGTGTGTGTGTGTGTGTGTATCACACACAACAGTATTCTATTTAGCCATAAAAAAAGAAAAAAATATTGCAATTTGTGACAACATGGATGGATCTTGAGGGCATTATGCTAAGCGAAATAAGTCAAACAGAGAAACACAAACACTGTATGATCTCACTTATATGCGGAATTAAAAAACCACGCGAGAGAGGCAGGAGCAGGAGAAGGGGGATTGGATTAAAGTAATCAAAAGCTGCAAACTTCTGGTTATAAGAGAAATAAGTAACAGGGATGTAATGTACAATATGACAACTATAGGTAACATTGCTGTAAAGTATATTGGAAAGTCGCTGAGAGATTAGTAGATCCTAAAAGTTCTCATCACAAGGAAAAAAATATTTTCTGGGTTTTTTTTTTTTTTGCATCTATATGAGATAATGGAGGTTAACTAAACTCATTATAGTAATAATTTTGCAATACATGTAAGTCAGTTCATCATATAACTTAAATGAGGCTGTTTGTCAATTACATCTCAATGAAACTGAAAGAAAAAAAAAAAAAAAACAAAACCACCAAGCCTGCAGTTTCATGGAGGATATCTACCTAGTTCTGGCCTGAGTCTGCCCAACCTGGCTCCTCTCTCTCTGCTTTCCTCCTTTCTCCCCCTCACAGGCTTCCTTCCACCACCACTCTTCTTGGACCTTTTCTTCCTGATTCAGCTCTTCTCGTAAAGTCCCCAAACCACATCATTGTTTTGTCATTAAAACCACAGAATCAAGTTCATCTTAGCCCTTCACAGTATCACCAGTCGTAGTATACTGTTAAAACATAACAAATACCACAGCCACTCAAAACCTTTCTGGATGTATACTCAAAGTCAGAGTCAAGTTTTAAGGTTACATTCCCTTGGGTTGGAATATGAGAAAATCTGTAATTCATGTAAATGAATCAAAGATTGGAGTATAGCATGAATTTGAGCAGGAAGAACCTCAAATCAGGAGAACCAGATAGAAGATGGTTGCAGGTGTTGGGGGTAAAAGCCTAGATGAGTCGTGATAGCAGTGGAATTGATCAAAATGGAGTTGAGAGACATTTAATAGGAAAGCAATCCTTTGGCAAAACCTTATCATAGAAATAAGGAAGGGGAAGATCTAGAAATGAAGTGAGGGGTGCCTGGGTGGCTCAGTCAGTTGAGTGTCTGACTTCAGCTCAGGTCATGATCTCGTTCACGATTTCGAGCCCCACATCGGGCTCCGTACTGACAGCTCAGAGCCTGGAGCCTGCTTCAGATTCTGGGTCTCTCTCTCTCTCTCTCTCTCTCTCTCTCTCTGCCCCTCCCCCACTCGTGCTCTGTATCTCTCGCTCTCAAAAATAAATTTTAAAAAAATTTTAAAGAAAAAAAAAGACAGTGAGAATTCAAGGTAGGAGCCTGGGATTCCACTGCTACCTTTGATAGACGTGGAAGCGTTGTGAAACTGCACCAGTTTTGCCGAGGGGGAGGAGATGTCTAGCGTTAGGTGTGCTGGGAAGCAATGCCAGCCAATCCATGAGGACAAAGAGCACTGGTTCATTTGTTCATTCATTCAACAAATGCTTATGGCGCATGTCCTGTAGCAGGAGCTGGAGAGATGCCGTGGGGAAGCTTATCTGAGATACTGTGTCTGTCCTTCAAGAGCCTTGAGGTATGCACAAATATCTCTAATAAAAGGCACCATGTGATAAGTCTGTGTAAGAGACACAAACAGATTGCTCTTAGATGTTCAGTCAAGAGCAAAACCATGTCTGGCTGACATCAAAGTACAGCACTCTGATGAGGAGGAATCAGCTAGGGCTTTCAATTCTGCACACGCTCCTGTAATCTGTTTTCTTCCATCAACGACCTCCACCTTTGTTTGCACCTCATGGAATACACACCAATTTCAGTTGCCCTAAGAGAATTCTTTGTCACTGGTTTCATCCATACCAACATCCACTCCAGGACTGTGAGATGCTAGGAATAGACATGTAGGACTCAGTGAAAGCCTCTATGATAGAGGCAGGTCTGTGGCTCAGAGAACCTTCGAATCTCAGGAATGGAGGAGAAAGCTATCAAGGAAGCTAAACAGAGAGACAAATAAGAAAGACCAGCATCACAGAATTCAAGAGAGAAGGATATTTTAAGACTAGGTAATCAACAATGTCAAATGCTACAGAGAAGTTAGAAAGAATGAAAGTCCATTAATAGTGTTGGGGAGCCTGGGTGGCTAAGTCAGTTAAACGTCTGACTTCAGATGAAGTCCATGAATTTGAGCCCTATGTTAGGCTCTGTGCTGACAGCTCAGAGCCTGGAGCCTGCTTTGGATTCTTTGTCTCCCTCTCTCTCTGCCCTTCCCTCGCTCTCTCTCACTCTCTTTTTCAAGAATAAATAAACATTTAAAAAAGCAATTAATAGTGTTTACTATGCAAAATCTCAGGGAACAATGTTAAAAAACAAGTCATCCTGGGGGTGTCTGGCTGGCTCAGTCAATAGAGCACACCCCCTCCTAGTCTTGGGGCTGTGAGTTCGAGCCCCACATTGGATGTGGAGGTTCCTTAAAAAAATAAAATCTTAAGGGCGCCTAGGTGGCGCAGTCGGTTAAGCGTCCGACTTCAGCCAGGTCACGATCTCGCGGTCCGGGAGTTCGAGCCCCGCGTCAGGCTCTGGGCTGATGGCTCGGAGCCTGGAGCCTGTTTCTGATTCTGTGTCTCCCTCTCTCTCTGCCCCTCCCCCGTTCATGCTCTGTCTCTCTCTGTCCCAAAAATAAATAAACGTTGAGAAAAAAAAATTTTTTTTTAATAAAATAAAATCTTAGAGGTGCCTCAGTGGTTCCGTAGGTTAAATGTCTGACTCTTGATTTCGGCTCAGGTCATGCTTAAATAAACGTTAAAAAATAATAATGGATGAAAAAATTTAAAAAATCTTAAAACAACAACCACAAATCATGCACAAAGTATTATCATCTTGGATAGTTTCATGATACCTAAGATCTCATTCATACTCACACCTATCTGCTCACCCACAAGCCTCCAGTAGTTATAGGCCATACAACTGCAGTGGAATTGAGTACATACCCCTAATGGGAAGAAAACCAACAAGCAGGTTTTATGGTGGTTTCAGTGGCATGACCCCCAGAAGTTTCATTTGCAGAGGTTTTTCTACAAGAGCTGGAAAAGCCTGTTGAACCAGTCATTTCTTCATTCGTGTCTGTGTGGTCTCTGAAGATGCCTTCCCAGCACATCAGCAGTTAGCAAAAAGTTCTTATTAATCATGTCCTTCCGTTCTAGATGTTTTGTTCCCAAGTATCTTGCCATGATTGGGACATCTGGGACAGCATTACAAAATATCTGTGCACAAGTTTTTATGATCTAAGCTGAAGTTTGATCATTTTCAAATCATACTCACATTGGTTTTTGTTTTTGTTTTTGTTTTCGTTTTTTGCAAATACTAGCCATTTGCACAGCTACGTTTTAGTTTCTTATTGATCAACCTCATGGCATAAGATTACCCTACCTGGCTTACTGGATTGTTAGCACTGTAAGATTCTAGAACACAGTCTCCGTTGCTGACAAATGACAGGAGGCAGGAGGTTGGTAGGTTAGTACTCAGTAAGTGTTTTCTGGATGAATGAATGAGTCTGTCACCCTATTGTTAATAGTGTTGTCATTGTGAGCTATCATTTTATATCATGAATACAGTCACTCCCGGAAGTGCTAAAGAGCCTAATTCTGTAGTCAGGCTGCCAGGATTCAAAGCCTGGGCCACCTCTTGCTAACTGTACGACTTCCCACTTCCTTACTTTCTTTATCTAATAATATGGGGGTAAACATGGTGTACGTGTGTAAAATTTTTGTAAGGTAAGTGATAATGCCTGTCAAATTGTACTCACAACAAGTAAGTTTTCAAGAAATGTTAGCTATTACTGTTATCATTAAATATCCACATCTTTTATTTATCATCTAAATGTCATTTTGTTCAGCACTAAGGAAAGTATGGTTCTTCAACGACATTTCACAAGTGCATTAAAAAAAAATTTTTTTTTTAATGTTTATTTACTTTTGAGACAGAGAGAGACAGGGCGCAAGCAGGGGAGGGGCAGAGAGAGAGGGAGACGTAGAATCCAAAGCGGGCTCCAGGCTCTGAACTGTCAGCACAGAGCCCGACATAGGGCTTGAACTCGTCAACCTGAGCTGAAGTCGGACACTCAACCAACTGAGCCACCCAGGCGCCTCTACGAGTGCAGTTTTAATAACAAGGTGAGGGCAGAATAAATGTCTGCATGCCAACCAGGGAGGCTGGAAAAAGAAATTTGAACCTAAGAGAAAGATTTGAGACATCACCAACCCTTGCCTGACTCCATCTACAAAAATTTTGGTAAATTTGGCAACTGTATCCACACAAATGCTGGAAGGAGCCATACTCTGACTGCTCCCGTGTACTTGGGAGGCAGAGGCCTCGGCTGTGAGTCACCGCTAAGGTTCTGGGGCAAATCAGGTCACGGGCCTGCCTGCACTCCCAGCCCTGGGGTTGCGCTGGAAATACAAAATGGGACTAAACTCCGTCCTTTGCAGATGTAGCTTCGTATAGACAAGCTTTACCAGTGCAGGCAGAGGCACGTTGGAAGACCTTCTCCCCAAAACCTAATGCTAATGCCAGTCAGGATCAGGGGTGCTGAGGGTCCCTAATGTTCCTTCATAACCCCTACAGGGGTCTTGCTTCATCAGCATGATTTGCCCTCTCCTTAAAACTCTCTGTTTGCTAAAGGAACATTCAGATCTTAGGGCTCACTCTTGGTCCTATTCCAGACCACAGCAGGATTTACCTTCTCTCATTTGAGTTTGCCAGGAGCCAAAAGCAACATCCCAACCTCCTGTCAACTCAACAAGGAGAGATTTATTGCAATTAACTAAAAAGACACTTGTCACGACAGGAACACCATATGCTTCAGCAAAGATAGGATCCCAGCTTGTGGCTGGCCTTTGCAAACAATCCTACCAACACAGACTTTTTTTGTTGTTGTTGTTGCACAGTCATTAATAATGCAACATTCAGCCCCAGGGGTGTTTCCAAGGTGGAGACTCAGAGGCTGGCACTCAGAGATCACCTCCAGGACAGAAGTTCTCAAAAGACTGCAGCAACCATTACAGACTCTTTGCTTAGATTGCTGGACCTCTCACTCGATGTCCAGCCTCCTTTTCTTCTTTACAAAAGAATCCTAGGTATATTTGGAGCAGCAAATTTGTAGCTAAAACTACTGCATTTCCTAACAGGCCTCCCATGGTCAAGATCAGCTACCTGCAAGGTAAAATCTCCTGGAAATTTCTGGGACAGTTTTGCCTTCCTCATAGAGATCCTGCCCCTCACCCTTCCTTTCTGCCTTTTTCTAGTGCTTGGCTTTTGTGAAGGCTGATTTAGCTGATTCTAGGTTTCTTTTCAATTACTTCCCAGGTTGTAATTGTGTCCAAAGGCTTTGAAACTTGCTGAGACTTCTAGATAATAAGAAAATTCCTGTAATATGAGTTGATTACTTTTTAAAAATTATACAGCTTGATATGGAATATTCTAAGTGAAAATAATTACACATCTGCCCCTTTTCAAAGTTATTAATTCATACACAGGCAGACATGAGATTAGGTAATTAGTTACAGAAAGGTCAAGAAGTCTGAGGAATGGGTAATTTATTTCAATGAAAGGAAAGAACTTATTTTGCTACAGTGGGAAAAAAAATGTGGAATTCAGAAATTGCTGCATTGAACTGTATCCCCATTTATCTCTGCGCAATGTTTTTATCTCAATGTCTCACTTCCCTCTACTTTCTTTTCGCACTAAGGTATTGAATGAGAAATATATCAAGTTGACTGACTTTAACTTATCTGATGTAGGGTGGCTTCTACAGCACTCTTCTCTTTTTTCTCTCAGTAAATACTTTCGACTTTGACATTTGCCATCTTGGAAATGACAGGTGACTGAGGGCAAATGCATCAAAGTGATTAAGATCAGAATATTTGCTAAGGACCATTTTTTTCAGAGAGTAAAACATAGTTTTACTGAATCCTTGAAAAGCAGAGCTAAATAAACCTCCTTTTTTGTGGGGGAAAAAAAATCCAAACAATTTAGAAACCCAAGAAACTAACAATCGCACTTAGACCCGAGTACAAAATTTTTATTTTTCAAACTCGGACATTTTCCTGAAATACACTTATAATCCAAATACTCCTCTCCCTTCTTCCTTTTACAACATACCATTTCACTCTGTTTGTTTATAGAATGAAGGCCTTAAGGAAAAGCCTTATTGACATTCCCACAAAAAAAATAAAAATTTATCTCTAGGATCAATTTAACTGAAATTGACTAAATCCTGGTAGAGGCTCCAATCTTTATAACAGACACATAAGAGGGTGGATAAGCTTTCATTATCGACAAATTCCTACTAATGTAGCTAAAGAGTTCATTAAATTATTCAAATGCATTTATTGTGCTCCTATTATGTGCGAAGTGTTGTTCCAAAGTAGACACTCTTCCTTAGGTGTAAAGAGGGCCACTGAAATGATAACTGGGAGTTTATGACTTTGATATCCCCTAGTGATAGGAAGTACCCTAATGATAGGAAAAGTTTGCTATTGCTGCTTCCTGAAATGCCCAGTTTATTTTTAGGGAAGGAACAACCTACCCACTGGAAGACTATAACTCAAACTTCAGCTTTAATAAAAGCTGGAGTTAGGGAGTGGTTGTACCTGTGTGATATAACACAAACGACAATGCAAAGTACATTCTGGTGATCTACAATGCTAGCTATCTGTGCAAGGTAGGCTAAGAAACGACACCAGTTTAAAAAGAAACCAGTACCAACTTCAAAAGAAACCAGGATACAGAGCAATTGCAATTTGTGGTAAAAATAAAAATTTACAACCACTAACCCCTTCCCCCAGCACTGAAAGTACAGTTCCTCAGACACTCGGCTATCATTTGGGAAAGATGGGGGTAGACTGGATAAATTTAAAGCGTGTTAAATAATTAAATAACACAGCCAAGTATTGCGTGTGTGGTCCCAAAGACTTTTCGACATATTTTTTAACATTACAGTTGTAGGAATGGAAATTGAAAAAGTTATACGTATTTTCTTAGAGACAGCTTACAGATTCCTTACGGATCTCAAAGTGAAAATATGACACATCGCCACCATGACACAAACTATTTTGTCTGTCATCCCTAAGACATAACTTCATAGGACATCAGACTTCCCATGGTCTGAGTGTTTCCTTCACGTGCCTCTAAATTGGGGTTCTCCCCTGAATAAAAGGTTCACTTTTCAGATCAAGTGTTATTTGCTGGCCAACTGCCTTCAGGATAAATATGCTTGCATCATTTCTAGAGCCCGCAAGTCAAACCTCCACTGATAAACTTAAATTCGGCCCCATCTCCCTGTTCAGAACTTCCCGCCTTTGCTGGGGAATGAAAGTCCCCTCTAACGGAGAGAGACTTATTCAAGGAGAGCGATGCTTTTTCCAGCTCATGAGCCACCTGACGAAGGCAAACTCAACCTCATCTCCTTAAAAGAGCGTCCATAGTCTCCCATTCAGAAGTCTGCTATTCCTATTACTTCCTAAATGTGGTGTGGGATTAAATAAAATTAAATGCAAATAATAAACGGTAATTAAATAACAAACTTAAAATAAATTAAAAACACAATACATGGTCTGGCGGTTTTCATAGAAGGTAACAAAGGTCAATCTGCATTAAGTTCACAGTCCTTCAGGTACCAGTTTCTACAATGATTGGGCAACACTGCCCTCTAAAGGGATTATTATGTTATATCCCTTACTTCACATGGTGGGAAATTGCCCCAGGATGCACTGACGTATCTCACGCACAAACACATTCTTTCTTTTGCTTTTGGGACACTGTCTGTCCTTGACCTTCTGTGAATGACTCTGAAGACCACGGAGCCCCTAGGGAGGCCATAAAACTTCATGAATGCCCACAAGGGGGTCGGATACCAGTATCTGCTGCGGTGATTTTCAAACCTTAATAGGTATCAGAATCACCCCCCCCACCCCCCGCCCCGTGGGCTTGCTTACACACAGGTTGATGGGCCCCACCTCCAGTTTCAGATCCCTTAAGTTGACAGTTGGGTCCAAGAATTTGCCTTTCTAACAAGTTCCCAGGTGATTCTAACGTTGCCAGTCCAGGGGCCACACTTTGTGAGCCAGACACTGCCCTTGGCACCTTAATCTCACTTAATACCTCGCAACAGGGTGAGGGTTTAGCATCTGTTCTACAGACCAGGAAGCCAAGTCGCGGAGAAATGAACTGGCCAAGATCACACAGCAGCAACAGAGCCAGTAACAAACCCAGCACTGTCTCACTCCAAGCCACTGCTCTCTTCTGTACACCAGAATGTCAGTAAATGAAGCTGTTAGTCACTTCATCTTCCTTGGCCTCTGCTTCCTGTTGTGAGGGGGCAGGAATTAGAGGACTGTTTAGTTGGTTTTTCTCCCAGGGTATCTGGAGGTCTGGATATGATTCCCTCCCCCACCCAGGAAGATGCACTCTGCCCCAGGCTGGATTTGAGAACGTGTACAAGTAGAGGGGAGGGAAGGGCACATCAGTGGGAGAGCACCCCACTGATGACCCCACTGATGAGCCCTGCCCGTTCAGAGGGGGTCTGATTTGCTCTGGATTCTGGAGTTCTTTTACACTCAGAAAATCTGAAAGAGAGGTTTCAAAGCTAGTGTCTCCTCTCACAGGCATTCTGAGGACCTCAAAGCCTACTGGGGCTTGGAGAGGACCCAGAGGGTGGCTGCGTGGCACCCTCCCCAACCTGCTCAAACCACCTGCGCTGTGGCAGGGACCCTGAAACAACTTCAATAGAGTAGCGGCCACCGTTGTGGAGACTGAATCGTTTTGATAAAGGAAAAATAATTTTCGGGTCACATGTCCCACAGGATGTGGCAAGTAAAAAGTCCCTAGCACTCAGCCCCAGGCAGGATGTCCTAGTGTTAGGGAAAGAAGGTCTGTGACTCCCTCCTTCCCCCAATTTCAAGAACAGTTTTTCTCATCCTTTGCATTCAGTTCAGCTCCTAATCCAACTTGGTGTTTTCCTGAGGGAGCTACAAATCTGGAGCATCCCATGGGGATGGTTTCTGGCCTCGGTCACAAGGGGGAAAGGATGTTCTCAGAAAAACAGCCCCGCGGGCTGGTCCGCAGAGATCTTGAGGTCGTGGCCACGGCCGCCCTTCGTGCAGAGCTGGACTCTGGACTCCAGCTGCTGGCTGAGTTCGTCCAGGGCCCCGGTGCAGGACTCCAGGCTCTCGGCCAGTTTCTGAATCTTGGCCTTCAGCACGGCCTGGCTAACCTTGGTGGCCCCCTCGGCCCGCCTGGGGATGAGGAAGCCACGTGAGCCGAAGAAGACGATGAAGTAGACAGAGTTGTAGAGGGCGATGGAGGCGTTCTGCCCGCACTGCAGCAGCTGGCGGTCCCCGCGGCCCTGGCAGCGGCAGAAGAACTCCAGGCAGCTCAGGATCTCGCGCATCTGGTCCTGGCAGGCGGCGGCGATCTCCTGCACCCGGCGCAACTCCCGGGAATTGCAGAAGATCAGGGAGAGGTCGGACGTGATGGTGACGGCCCCTCCGGCGGTGGCCACGCCCAGCCCCACGGCCGACGCCACCAGCGAGACCCCCAGGGTGAGCGGGCTGAGCGAGAGCCCCACGATGGCGGCCACGGCGCCCGCGGCGCTCAGCGAGCTGCCCGCCACGTTGGCCGCCAGGGAGCGCCGGCGGAGGCGCTCGAGGCGCCGGGCCACCTCGCGCAGGCGCAGCACCTGGCCGTGCAGCCGGCCGCGGCGGTCCAGCAGCAGCCCCTGGAAGCGGCGCAGCGCGTCGGCGCCCTGCAGCTCCCGCGCCGCCGGCCTCTCCATGCCCTGCGGGGACACAGACGCGCGGTTAGCGCGGAGTCTCGGTGCTCCCCCCACGCCCCAGTGAGGCTCCGCAGCGACTGCCACGCGAGGGGGAACGGGAGGGGCATTTTCCAGCGAGTCCTGTGGGTCAGGTGCGCAGGGACCAGTTCTGTACTCTGGGACAAGGCACCCTAGTTCCCGGGACCTTAAAAACGCGTATGCAATGCCCTCGTCCGCTTCTCTCCCCCGGGGAACGCTAAGGGTGGGCTTTATTAACTGTTAAATAAGAGGTAAGCTCAGTGAGGAGGGGGTGCAGGCATTACTCTGCCGCAATACTGAGGCCTCTGCTCTGTTTAAAACATCACTTTACAGGTGGTGGGTTGTACCAGTTCACAAAGCCCTGTCCTTACCTGAAGACTCGGATCCTAACACTTTTGCAATTCATTGTTTTGCGTCTGGGATGAGTGAAAAAGACAAGTCCCCCCAAAACTCAAAAATCATATTGTCCATCAAATGTAAGGAACTAATTTTGCTACATTAGATGCTTCCCTGAAGCAACTCTTGTGCTTGTTGTTTTTCCAGGCTCTTACCTTACAATCAAGCCTAAAATGTTATTTGGGCCATCTTTTTAAAGTCTCACTCTTTGATGGGTGCTTCATTAAAACTAAGTTCCAGTATGGGGCGCCTGGGTGGCGCAGTCGGTTAAGCATCCGACTTCAGCCAGGTCACGATCTCGCGGTCCGGGAGTTCTAGCCCCGCGTCAGGCTCTGGGCTGATGGCTCAGAGCCTGGAGCCTGTTTCCGATTCTGTGTCTCCCTCTCTCTCTGCCCCTCCCCCGTTCATGCTCTGTCTCTCTCTGTCCCAAAAATAAATAAACGTTGAAAAAAAAATTAAAAAAAAAAAACTAAGTTCCAGTAAATGAATACTGCTATGTTTCTTTATTCCAAACGCTTCCTTAAAAAATGAGTAGCCAATGGGGCACCTGGGTGGCTCAGTCGGTTGAGCGTCCGACTTCGGCTCAGGTCATGATCTGACGGCTCGTGAGTTCGAGCCCAGCGTCGGGCTCTGTGCTGACAGCTCAGAGCCTGGAGCCTGCTTCTGCTTCTGTGTCTCCCTCTCTCTCTGCCCCTAACCCCCTCGCATTCTGTCTCTGTCTCTGTCAAAAATAAATAAACATTAAAAAAAAAAAATGAGTAGCCACTGAATGAAATAAAGTATCCAACATTTTTAACAACTCACTGAGGGCTACCTAGTACCAAGTTGAGTTGAAGCCAATTGGAGATGACTAAGAGAGACAACTGTACATCTGGGGTAAAAGTATATCCTTCCTAGTTGCCAAAGATCCCCACCTTCATAACCACTGTACTCATCATTATTAGGACCTTCTTAAAAGTGGCAGATAAGCCATAGCAATAGAGAATTTCAATACTGTGACATATCAGCGTAGAATCATTATTCTCATCTGAAAGATGAGAAAATTGAAACACAGACACATTCTAAATACAGCTGACTCTTCACAGAACCATCTAGAATCTTGGTCTCCTGACTCCTAGGTCTTAATTGTATTCACATGCCCCCATTATTCCACTCACCAGTGATAAATTTCCAAGTAAAGAGACCTCTTAGCAAAATGAGGTAAAGTCACACAAAATATATAGGGGGCCAAGGATATAACCCCAGTATTACAATCCCAATGGCAATCTTTCAGACAGAATCCTTCTAGGCTCCCCCACTTACCATTCACTTCTGGCTATCTCCAGGAAAGAAAAATCTGAGGCTGTTTCTGGATGAGCATGCTTTATAGTTCCAGAGAACCAATGATTGCTCTGGGAAAGCCTGGTCTCATTCTCAGAATTTGCCATTTCCTGTCCTGGCCCCTGCTGCCTTCAACCAGAAGGATGTGACATGGTGGAAAATGACCTGCCAGCCACACAGCACATCCCGTATCTAGGAAATGAACATTGTGTGTTCGCTTTCCCCCAAACGCAGGAAAAGAACCACAGGCTCTTCCCCAACTTGAAACAAGTGTTGTCATTCTCCCAAGGGGCATACCCTGCCTTTCCTCTCCTGAGAATAGCTAATGACGTTATCTGGGAGGACAACTAACGTACCCCAGGCTGACCAATTATAGTGTTTCTTGAGAGGGCACCACCACAAAATCATTTTTTACAAAGAAAAAGAAGAGGGAGAACCCTCTTATGTCTGAGGTAGCTACTCATAATCCACTCCCGTATTTTAAAAGTCACTGTGGCTCTGAGTGGTTGAAAGGCGATCCATTCAGCCCACAGCCTTAAGAATGTAAGACCACACCCACAGGAAGTGCTGCGTGCAGTTTTGGGCATCTCCAGCTGTGGAGAAGATACTAGAGGTCTCAGAAAGGGCACACTGCAGGCCAAATGCGTCAGAAAAATCAGTGGGGTCAGGCTGTACAAGGAGCTAATTATACACTTTCAACAGCCGGGATTTGGCTTCCTGGGTTTTCATTTGAAGTGGCAATTATAGCCCATACAATAGTTAAATGAGTGGATCCTATCCCTAGGTTAGCGAAGCATGGGCTGAAGGGCAATCTTCTGGATAATTCAGAAGGGAAAAACACATACAGCATCTGTGGATACTTTCTGGGGCATTCAGATATGTGGTTGGAGCTCAGCCTGGAAGCCCCAAATACATCATCCTTCTAATATTCCCACCTTCGAATAGGAAGGCCAAATTGGTTTTTCACTTAAATAATTATGGTCTCAACTCTCTGGTTCATCTGGAAAGTCTTAACAGCCATATCTTTCTGGAGCATAATGAATTTCTCCATCTTTATAACTATGCTTTGTATTTATCAACACACCATTTGCTATGCCTCACAACCGCAGTCCTTTTGAACTTGATTTTTCAGAATTTGGTCCATGTCCAAATATTCCGGCTACAGCTCCTCAAAGGAGAAATATGAACTTAGTCAAGATGCCTTCAGTGTCTCCCTGTGCTTTTCAGGTAAAAGGTAGGAACATATCTTCCTCTGTCCCCATAGACATAATCACTCCAAACGGAATGTGAGCCAGAGTGCACTGGGGCAGGGGGCAAGGTGGGAATGTACCCTGGTTCTTCAGCTCCCAACTTCCCTGGATATTTCCTTGGGTGCTCGGGTTTAGAAGACCACAGTTAAGCTTGTATTTCTAGGGCGAGGAATCTTATTGGGATACAGGAGGGTCGTCATCTTCAGAGCATCAGTAATCATAGTACAGACCTATAGTGAAGAAAACAGAAGGTAGAGGAGAAGGGTCAACATAAGGCTTTGAATTACTTATAAGAATGGACACTTGAATATAACACGTTCATCTCAGCATTTACTTTCATATATTTAAGCACAATAAGAAATCTGAGGAATGATTGAAAACTTTTGATCAAAAGTTTTATCCTCTTCTCATTGTGCTGCAAATCTTTATAGCCTTTACGATACGGACTTCTGTGTATATGTTATACTGATTCTTTTTTTTTTTTTTAATATTTATTTATTTTTGAGACAGAGAGAGACAGAGCATGAACGGGGGAGGGTCAGAGAGAGAGGGAGACACAGAATCCGAAACAGGCTCCAGGCTCCGAGCTGTCAGCACAGAGCCCGACGCGGGGCTCAAACTCACGGACCGCGAGGAGATCATGACCTGAGCCAAAGTCGGACGCTCAACCGACTGAGCCACCCACTCGCCCCATATGTTGTACTGATTCTACTCTCTGCTTTTATCCTTTGGAGACTGGGAGACACCCCAAAAAGGTAAATGCTGTCAAGAGTATAACTTTGTAGCTGTAGATTAGTTATGTTTAAAATGCCTACTTGCAAATCTTGCTTCTTTGGGATATCAAAATGTATTTTGTGATGTATTAAGGATACTGGTCCTGAAGTCTACCAAATATAATAGTGCATTTTAGCCTAATTCATTATCTGTATGAAGTTATAAAAGTAGCCGTAGATGACTAGGAATGACGTCATTTGTATTAAACCCAGATCTATTTCTGAGTATGTGGTTCATGCTGTTGTGAAAAATGTTTTACCTTTTACCTTTGTGAGTTTGTAATGAGAGGATTTCCTTTTACCCTTTGTAGCTCAGAGAGCACCTGATGTATCATCTCAGACACAATAAACATGCTCCTGAAGGTCAAAAAAAAAAAGTTTTGTGTGAGTTGTTCCCCCAAAAATCTGTGGCCTGCATCCTCAAACTTCTATTCTAAATTATGTCTGGGGCACTTGTAACACATTGTCCCAGAGAGACTACATTGAAAATGGTGGCTGACCCTCAGATTAGCCTTCAGATCTGTTAAACCTATGATGCAGATAAACCATACTATGAACGGTACTAACTTGAATTCTGAGTTCTGGAACCATAAGGAAATACAGGGGAGGAAAGAAGAGAGGAAGAGAGCCTTTTAACCATAGTCATTTCCAGACTCCAGTCCCAAAGAGTTTAAATCAAGAGACCCAGAGTGGGGTCTGGGAAAACGTAGGTGATTCTGATCTGTAGCCAAGGTTGTGAACCTCTGCTCTAAAAGCTGTGAATGTTCTGACTGCTGGTTACATGGCAGCAGAAACAGTAGGGCTAAGTGACAGCAGTTTGTGAGTTAGGTGATTTTTTTTGTTTTTTGTTTTTAATGTTTACTTATTTATTTATTTTGAGAGAGAGAGAGAGAGAGAGAGAGAGAGACAGTGTGTGTGTGTGTGTGTGTGTGTGTGTGCGCGCGCGCGCGCATGAATGAGGGAGGGACAGAGTAGGAGAGAGAGAATCCCAAGCTGGCTCCACACTGTCAGCACAGAGCCAGACACGGGGCTTAATCTCACAAACCAGGAGATCACGATCTGAGCCGAAATCAAGAGTCGGATGCTTAACCAACTAAGCCAGCCAGGTGCCCCTGTGAGTTAGGTGTGTATACAGTTATTAATAGCCATTAATTTGGGGACCCTTGTTAAAACTATCACATTTTAAGATAAAGTGATGATTATAACCAGGGGTCTCCCAGAGATCCAGGGACACCTGGACCACCTCCATGTTTTTGAGGATCTCAGTGAATTAAAAAGGTAAAACATTTCTCAAACAAGATATAAAAAAAAATGTGGTTTCTTTTCATTGCAGTGTAATGTATATTGCAATGTCAATATTTTGCTATTCACAAGATAATCACAGGATTTATAAAATATTAATTCACAGTGCACTACACTGGTAAAGCAACACAAGTTTAGAATTGTATGATGATAATTTTTTCCTTTTAATCTTTACCAGAATATCTTACTGACTATACATAGAACCTCTTTTGGAGTCAACATCAAAAGTATAAAATTGAAACAATTTGTGAATGAGAGGTTTAGGCCAAAGGTCTTTCAAACTTTCCTGTGTTAATGGTCTTAATATGTACAGTCACTCAAATAAATAAAAGTAGGTTAAAATAATAACACAGATCCATCTGAGCATTTTTGCCCATGTGATTTGTAAATGTCATGAGAACATAAGCACTCTAGCACATAGTTCTCAGAATTGCTTGTTGAATTAAACTAAAGAAAAATATTTTGCTCTCTCAAAGAAATATCATTATTTTCATAATGATTTTATGAGAGTTTAGCATGAAATTATCTCTTGGAAAATACAACCTGGTAGGTTACTCAGAGCACTGACACTGCAGAGGACTTTCAGGATATCTATGTTGCAACGATATCTCAATATTATTTCATCAACTCATGGAAACGCACAAGAAAAAAAGGGCCGAGTGAACTCTAGCCATTTTCATTTCTCCAAACTGGCCTCTGATCTTTGTTAATGTACACACTCCTCGTTAACCACTATTGTTTAAACACTGTCTGTGTTCTTTTTTCCACTTAACGTTCCTGCAGATACACACTTCGTGTTGACATAGTCCTCACGTTGTCATTTTTAATAGCTATGTAATAATCCCACTGTTTGCTTAGTCATTTCCCTATTAGACAGTTGGATGGCTTCCAGGGTTTTTTTCTTTTTTTCACTATTATAACTAGAGTTGCCGGGAACATCTGTGTACATTTCACCCATTTGGATTATTTCTTTGAGGCTATTCACAAATGGGAAAATACCAAGTGGAGGAGGAAGAACACTTTCATAGTTTTTGTTACATGTTGCTATACTTCTTTCCAGAAGAACCACTTCATAATGCCATTAGCTTTTAGGAATCCCAGCTGCAGGATTTAAGACAATTTAATTTTCTGGGGCGCCTAGGTGGCTCAGTCAGTTAAGCCTCTGACTCTTGATTTTGGCTCACGTCATGATCTCCCAGTTCATGAGATCGCTGGCAGTCCGGAGCCTGCTTGGGATTCTCTCTCTTCCTTTCTTTCTGCCCCTCCTCTGTGTGCACTCTCTCTCTCTCTCTCTCTCAAATAAATAAACATTTTTAAAAAGACAACTTAGCTTTCTTATATTAATTTGCTTGGTTTATTTCAGCTCCATGGATGTGTATTAAATACCTACAGTGTGCCAGACATCATGCTTGATTTTGAGGATAAAAAGCTAAATAAGATACCTTTCCTGCCCTCCAGGAAATGGCCATCTATTAGAGAGAAATATCAGAACAGATCATTTCAATTCAACATGGAAAGTGCCAAAGGTGTGTGCACGAAGGAAGCACAGGGAAAGTGCATGTCTAGGAAGTACCAGGGAAGAATTTCTGGAAGCACTGGTAGAAACTAGAGAGTTGTGGGGCGCCTGGGTGGCGCAGTCGGTTAAGCGTCCGACTTCAGCCGGGTCACGATCTCGCGGTCTGTGAGTTCGAGCCCCGCGTCAGGCTCTGGGCTGATGGCTCAGAGCCTGGAGCCTGTTTCCGATTCTGTGTCTCCCTCTCTCTCTGCCCCTCCCCCGTTCATGCTCTGTCTCTCTCTGTCCCAAAAATAAATAAACGTTGAAAAAAAAATTAAAAAAAAAAAAGAAAGAAACTAGAGAGTTGAACAGATATTATATGGATAAGATTAGAAGGAAGAGGAGGACAGAATAAGGAAACAGAATGGACGAAGGCGTGGAGTAGCGTTCGGGATGCTTCAGGCAGTTTCGTATTGCTAAGCATAAAGTGGGAAGCTGGGAACGTCCAGGGATGAGGCTGAGAGGATGTATAGGAGTAAATCGTGATGGCTTTCTTTTTTTTTAATTTTTTTTTTACATTTATTTATTTTTGAGAGAGACAGAGCATGAGTAAGAGAAAGGCAAAGACAGAGACAGAATCTGAAGCAGGCTCCAGGCTCTGAGCTGTCAGCACGGAGCCCGACGTGGGGCTCAAACCCACGAACCATGAGATCATGACCTGAGCCGAAGTCGGACGCTTAACCGACTGAGCCACCCAGGCGCCCCTCGTGATGGCTTTCAAATGCCATGTCGGGGAGAGGGAGGCATTGAAGGCTTTAATCTGTGGCTTTACAGTTGTATGAACGATGGTTTTCAGAGGTACACAGCTAAAAGGCCAGAGATGAGTTAGAGGCTGTTAAAGTAAATGAATGTGAGACGCCTGGGTGGCTCAGTTGGTTAAGCATCATCTGACTTCAGCTCAGGTCACGATCCCATGGTTCACAGGTCTAGCACCACGTGGGGCTCTGTGCTGACAACTCAGGGTCTGGAACCTGCTTCGGATTCTGTCTCCCACTCTGTCTGCCCTTCCCCCACTTGCGCTCTGCCTCTCTGTCTCTCAAAAATAAAATAAAAACACTTTAAATGTTTTTAAATACATGAATGAGATTATCATGGATGTATACAGTGTTGGTAAAATGGAATGGAGCAGATAAAAGAAAATATATATTTTGGAAACAAAATTAACAAGTCATACTTAAAGCCTCTCAGACCATCATATCCACTTCCATTCTATTGGTCAATCAAGTCAGGTGGCCAAGCCAACATCAATGGGCTAGAGAAGTATACTGCTGCCATCGGGGAAGGCAAGAAGAAGAAATGCAAACCATCAGGTCATCTCCCAGAGTGCTTTTCTTATGGAGGAGATATGTATTCCAGGATGAACGGCGATACTACCAACCATCTCATGTCTCATAAATTCTCTTCCTCCTTAGTTATTTCTTTGGAATTATAGTCTCTATGTGGATATAGAAAAAAATCTCACTCTGGCTAATATAATCAAACTATTGGTACGCGTCTACAGAAATATGCTTGAGAGTGAACCAAGGAGGTCTGGCGAACCAAAGCTGGAAGGATGTTAGCTGTTTTATAGTTGGAATAGGCTGTTTGGATGCCCTGGACCAACCCCTGTTCTTTCTTGTAGTAGCATCAGTTTAATATCAAAATTCTAGGAGTCAACCTGGAGTAGCTGAGGTTAGGTCAATGCCCATCCCCTGGCTGTACTGGGTAGAGAGAAGGGGAGTGAATATTTCAGCTTCCAAATGCAACATGGTAACAGAACTTTACCCTCCCACTAACACTACATCTAGTCAGGGAGAAGAAATTTCACAGTAGGAAATTATGGTGGGGTGCTGCGGAGAGGGAAACCGATGCCTAAGGAAAAAAAGAAAAAAGAAAAAGAAAGCATCCACCATAAACATTTTCATCTATCTTGACCCACCTGGAGTTCATTTTAGTGTATGATGGGAGTTAAGCTAAGCAGAAAGTGAGAAAGCATTTACGCTTTTCTATAAATGTGTTACTTCTGATTTGTCTTGTGTTGATTTGTTACTATTGTCTGCATCTGTTTCTAGAAACTCTATTCTGTTCCACTGGTCAATTTCTCTGTTTTTGATTCAATATAATTTTGAAAATCACTGCTTCATAATAGGATTTTTATTTTTTATTTTTAATGTTTATTTCTTTATCTATCTGAGAGTGAGAGCGTGCATGTGTCGTGAGTGAGAGGCTGAGAGAGGAGAGAGAGAATCCCAAGTAGGCTCTTACCCATTAGCACAGAGCCCAATGTGGGGCTTGATCCCACAAACCACGCGATTTCACTCTTGAGCTGAAATCAAGAGTCGCACACTTAACTGGCTGAGTCACCCAGGTGCCCCAGGATTTTTAGTTTTAGAGTGAGAATCTCTCATCATTGTCTTTTTCTGGAAAAAAGATATAATCTTACTTATTTTTCTGGCAAAATCTGACTGGGAGCTCTTCAACTGCCCCAATCTCCCTAAGGTGATCAACTGAAGACGCTTTAATTTTGTTCCACTTCCCCCTCCACAGGTGTGCACGACACACCTGGGATCACGTGAGTGAAACATACATTACCTCATTAACATAGAAGCATTTACCCCATGGGCTCTATTACAGCGTATCTTCTTTACCACATGCCTTTTCCTCTGGTGCCAGAAAGACTGCAGCTGAGTCCACACCCTGCCAGTAGCCATAAAGATTCTCTTATCTCCCAGGACAGGACACCAGGAAACTGTTACCTTAGTCTCTCTTTTTCCCAAGCTTAGTCATTATCTCTCAAGTTCTCAGACATATACAATAATCATTGCAACCTAGATTAGAGCACCTGCTGGCTTTGTATGTACAGAGGCAAAATAAATCTTAAGCTCTCTCTCAACTTTTAGACGCCTTGAGTAGTTTCATTTTTAGCATGTCTCTTACAGGCAAGAGAATGTTGGATATTAGTTTTCTGTTTTGACTTTGCTCAAAGCCTGTTTTTTAATGAAGAATTTAGTCATTTCGCAGTAAACATTATAGTGAAGCAGGGATGTATCTTCCAATACGCTGGAAGTTGATTGTTATTGTTCTAGTTATTTGCTTTGTTATTTTATTTTATTTTATTTTATTTTATTATTGTTTTATTTTAGAGAGAGAGAGAGAGAATGCATGTGAGCAGGGGAGAGGGGCAGAGGAAGAGAGAGAGAGAGAGAGAGAAAGATGGAATTTCAAGCGGGCTCCATGCTCAGTGCAGAGACCAATGGGGGCCTCGATCTCACGACACTGGGATCATGAAGTGAGCTGAAATCAAGAGTCAGACGCTCAACGAACTGAGCCACCAAGATGCCCCTATCTGTAACCTTTTAAATAGTTAAGGGGCGCCTGGGTGGCTCAGTCAGTTGAGCGGCCGACTTCAGCTCAGGTCATGATCTCGCGGTCAGTGAGTTCGAGCCCCACGTTGGGCTCTGTGCTGACAGCTTGGAGGCTGGAGCCTGTTTCCGATTCTGTGTCTCCCTCTCTCTCTGACCCTCCCCCGTTCATGCTCTGTCTCTCTCTGTCTCAAAAATAAATAAACGTTAAAAAAAATTTTTTTAATAAATAGTTTAAAAAATGTAGACTTTATTATTCTCATAGTATAGCATTTGATTTACCAATTGATTTCATTTTATATCAGTGTTTTACCATTGCCTTTCTATGGCTCCCTCAGAATATCTTTTTTACTTTTCAGCTATGGCCTAATCCAAAAGTGATTTTTAACTCATCAATTTATAATGTTCTCTGCCTTATTTGCAACCGTAGTAGGTAGCCTAGGAACATATCCCCTATCCTTGATCTAACAATCTCTCTTTATCTCCTTGCAGAGGATTCCAGGATCTGTGTTCGCACTACATTGTATGATCCTGCACTACTGACCATAGCCAACTGGACCAGAGGTGGCCATCTGAACCCAACTTAGCCGATCAGATTCTTTCTCCTGGGAGGTTGGAATATGGACCCAAAGAGAGTTGAGTTAGTCTTCTCTCAGTGGCTGCAACTGAAATATGGAAGTCCAGATCTGTAAGGCAGCTACATTTTGCCTATTATGTACACCAAAGAGCAGAAAAGGTGTGTTTGTGGGGAACAATATAGAGACAGGGACCTGGAGGTAAACAGAAAGAATCACTTTTTCTTTCTCTCCATCCCTATGTTCCATGAGCCATCTGTATATCCTTAGTTTTTTAAAAAAAATTTTTTTTATGTTTATTTATTTTTGACAGAGAGAGAGAGCCAGGGCACAAGCCGGGGCGAGGCAGAGAGAGAGGGAGACACAGAATCCAAAGCAGGCTCCAGGCTCTGAGCTGTCAGCACAGAGACCGACGCAGGGCTCGAACTCACAGACCGCGAGATCATGACCTGAGCCGAAGCTGGACGCTCAACTGACTGAGCCACGCAGGTGCCCCCTTAGTTTTTTTTTTTTTAACTCCCCTTTTATTCCTTGAGTGATCTTGATTTGATTTCTCATCTTTGCAAACAGAGAACCCTAACCAACACCAAAGCATACAAGATCTATTCTTTGAATTTCACATTAAAATAATTAACGTGGATTTTGGGAGGTGTTTCTCTGCAGTGCCCATGAGTGAATCAATTATTTAATAATCATGCAGGGGTTTCTCCTACTTTGTCTTCACTTCAGGGATAACAATGCTTTCTTTTCATGGAAAATATCATTTATCATTATTTCCCTCAACACAAAAGAAATACTTTTTGTAACATGTTTATATAATATAAAAATGTAGAAAGTTAGAAAGGTTTCCCTCTCCATTTATTTGCTTTCACCCTCCAGAAGTAACACTGAGGTTTATAGCTTGCTATGTATTCTTACATAATGCTTATGATTATACAAATATGCATTGTGCTTTCTTTTACAAAAAATAGCATATTGCTGTATATATTGCTATGCAACTTTTTTTTTCCACTTAAAAAATATAACATAAACATTGTGTTAGTCATTTCCCTACCCCCATAGATCATTTTTTGGCCTTTCTGTCTGCTCTGCTCTGTGTCCCAGCCGGCTGACCCCTGTGGATCGTTTCACCAGGCTCCCTGGCCAGATGCTTCTGCTAGGGTTCAGCCAATGGGAGTCACCAGCAAGATATCCGAGCATAAGAGAAAAAAATCAGTGTTCCTTTCCTGCATTTACCCACTTCAGCTCTGTCTTTTTGCAGTAGATGTATCCCCTCTTTGGCTGAGTTCCACTTGTGGCCCTGCCTCTATGGTTCCAAATTTCACCGGGTTCCTGTTATGTCTTCTCCTTTGTACCTTCAACCCCATGGATCAGCTTCCCACTCTTGCTAATCTGTAGGCATTTCTCCACCTCTTCTTTGCTGGCCTAACACTGCCCAACCTCCATAAATAAATCCTTCCTTAAAATCCCTTCATTTGACCATCTGGGGTGAGTTCTTTTTCCTGCCAAGACCTTCTTGTATACAGATATTTTACCAAGATGATACATGTAGCTGTCGCTCAGCTTATGGGCAGGCCATGATTTATCTATCCATTCCTTTATTGATGGGCATTTATCATATCTTCAATTGAGTTGTTTATTACAAACAGTGGTACAGTGAATATTCTCATATGTGGTCAAGAGTATGTTCGTGTCTATTCTTGGTGAGTATTTCGGTAGGAGAGATTCCTAAAAGTGGAATTTCTGAAACAAACGCATACATATTTTGAATTTGATAAATATTTTTTCTCCCTCCTGGGCAGAGAGTCAACAATTTTCTCTCCTGTAACATATTTACATACAATGAGCAACAAATAACTATAGCTATGGTAAATAAAAAAGTAAGGCCCTGGTAAAACATGCATGTTTAGACCGTTCATCCAAAAGAAATCATGGATATTTTTAAACCTAAAAAGAAAGTAAGTCTTTATAAAGGAGTTTCTGAATCCTGCAGCTATTCAGACAATGTAATCCTTCAATCAGCTTTATTTCAAGGAAAGAGAACAATTTCTGACTGTTCAAACTAATCTGACCAGAAAAAGTTCCAGTGGTCCCTAAGTGTATTAGATTAAGCACATGATTAAGAATATAATCCAAAGAACATTCTAATGGTAAGTTTCAGAGGACATTCACATTATACGCAACTTCTGTTTGGGGCCCAGACACCAAGATGTCTGCTATCATGTTCTGAAGTTTAAGTTTACCAGGTTTAATTTCTCAACAACAGAAATAGATTCAAGGAGGCAAGACAGATGTTTATTGAACACTGTAATAAATTAAAAATAATCTAAATTTCCACCATGTAGGGAAATGGTTAATTACACTGTGGTACATCCATGCTATGGAACCCTATGCTGCAGTTTTAAAATGTACCTTCTTGGGGCGCCTGGGTGGCTTAGTCGGTTGGGCGGCCGATTTCTGCTCAGGTCATGATCTTGCGGTCCGTGAGTTCGAGCCCCGCGTCGGGCTCTGTGCTGACAGCTCAGAGCCTGGTGCCTGTTTCGGATTCTGTGTCTCCCTCTCTCTGACCCTCCCCCATTCATGCTCTGTCTCTCTATCTCAAAAATAAATAAAAACGTTAAAAAAAATTTAAATGTACCTTCTTGATTATGAGTGAAATGGTGCACTTTTCACATCTGGGTTTTTTCCCCTTTCTGTGTCCTCCTATGTGGATTATATGCTCATATCACTTGCCCATATTTCTGCTGGTTTACCTTTTTTCTAATCCTCATGCAGAAGGTTTACAATGATATGGGTACTGATTCTTGTTTTGTATGTAGAAAATGTTTACTTTCATTCTGTTGCCTGTCTTTGAATTCTGTTCATGGTGGTTTGTAGTCCTAACATCATGTAACCAAATTATCAATCTATCGATATGACTTTTTACCTTTCTGTGTCTTCTAATAATAGACTCTTCTGGGTTTTTAATACCACTTCAGTTAATATGTATAAATGGTAAGAAGTAGAAATTCAATATCTCCTTCCAAAAGGAAGGCAAATTATCCCAACATGTCTCCAAAAGACCCCGTGAATGTCTTCTTGTCTTTCATGGACCCTGGTCCATGTGGTCATGGGCCACATGATGTGGTCAATCCCTCTCAACACACTTCAGTAAGGCTGAATGAATGAGGAGTGATATCTAAAATAAACTCTGGGAAACTTTTCCTAGTATAAAATGCAGTAAACGCTGGCAGCAAAAAAGAAAAAAGGTCCACTATATAACCTTATGACTAAGTCTCCATATTTTTATTAACTCATTTGCTTATTCCCACATGGTTTAAATTACCAAAGTCTTGGGGCGCCTGGGTGGCTCAGTCAGTTGAGTGACAGACCCTTGATTTCAGTTCAGATCATGGTCTCACGGTTCATGGGTTCAAGCCCCACATTGGGTTCTGTGATGACAGTGCAGAGCCTGCTTGGGATTCTCTCTCCCTCTCTCTCTGCCCTTCCCTGGCTCTCTTGCTCCCTCTCTCACTCTCCCACTCTCTCTCTCTCTCTCTCCCACTCTCTCTCTCTCTCTCAATAAAAAATAAAAAATAAAATTACCAAAGCCTGACATGCTTTGTAGCAGTTGATCATTCCAGATAGCAAGAAAGCTATCAAACACAACTAGAGTTATGTCAAAGGGACCTAGGAGGCAATGTTGGTCAAAATGAGACAATTTGGGCTTCACTAATAATTTGCAATGGATTGAAACTCATCAAATATATTTAAAACCATGAGTATATAATGGCTTAAAAAACCCAACAACATGGTGTGCCTGGGAGGCTCAGGGTTAAGCATCCCACTCTTGATTTCAGCTCAGGTCATGATTTCACTGTTTGTGAGATCGAGCCCCAAGAACCGCTCTGCACTGAGAATGTAGAACCTGCTTGGGATTCTCTCTCTCCCTTTCTCTGTCTCTCTCTGCCCCTCCCCTGCTTGTGTGTTTTCTCTCTCTCTCTCTCTCTCTCTCTCTCTCAATAAATAAATAAATAAATAAATAAACATTTTTTTTAAACCCCAAAACAAAAAACCCCCAACCAACTGGTCGTATTTGAAAGATGGAAGAAAATTAATTCAATATCTTGAAAACTGATAAATTAAGGGACAGAACAAACATTTACCCTGCCTTTCCTATATGTACTAGGTATAAGGAAGTGCTGTAAAAGTCAAGAGATGGTTGCATGACTCTGTGAATATACTAAAAACCATTTAATCATACCCTTTAAATAGGTGAATTATATGGTATGTGAATTATATCTCAATAAAGTAATTCAAAAAATCAAAAGTGGTTACTTTTGGGGCAAGGGAGGAGGTTGAGATGGGGACAGGACACACAAAGGAGTTTCTGGGGTGGCTGACAAGGTTCTGTTTCTTCTTCTTCTCCTTTTTTTTTTTTTTTTTTTTTTAGTTTATTTATTAATTTTGAGAGACACAGAGACAGGATGAGCAGGGGAGGGGCAGAGAGAGAGGAAGAGAAAGAGAATCCCAAGCAGGCTTGGCATGGTCAGCACAGCCACGGGGCTCAAACCCACGAAACCGTGAGATCAGGACCTGAGCTGAAACTGAGAGTCAGATGCTTAACCAACTGAGCCACCCAGAGGCCCCTACAATTTTTAAAAAATTAAAAATTAAAAAAAAAAAAAGGAATAGAAAGCAGCTGTAGAGGAAGGAGGGGAAGCTTGCTATACTACTTAACAAACTAATTGGAGGAAAATGTAAAATTCTTGAAGAGATTAGCCATATTAAGAAATTAAGACAGTGCGGAGCTATCCTTACAAGATGCCAGCCTTTGTAAAGAGTCATGGGGAGCAGCAAATCTGGAGGCTACTGATGGAAAGCCACACGGGCCCAGTTCTGCATTCTGTGGTGGTGAAGCAGGTTTGATGGAAAAAGAACCAAAAAAGAGAAATCTGGAAAACTGATTGCTGGCATTGCAAGGAGGATAAAAACACCAGAACATAAATCAAACTCCCTGCAATCACTCAGGCTTTTCCATCTGGCACTAAACATTCTCCAATATATTTCTTCGCCACCGGGTCAGCTTCCTCTGAGAGCAGAGCTTTTCATGCCTTTCCATTCAGACTCTCCTTTGCTCTCAGACTTTGCTCTTCTGCCTTGTAGTAGGATTCTCCAGAGAAACAGAGCCAGTACGATATATACAGAGGGAGAAAGATTTATTTTAAAGAATTGGCTCACACTATTGTGGGGCAGACAAGCCTGAATTTTGTGGAGCAGACTGGCAGGCTAAAAATTCAGGGGAAAGTTGATGTTGCAATTTCGAATGTGAAATCTGCAGGCTGGAAAGTCAAGTGGGAGTAGACAGTGCAATCTGGAGGCAGATTTGCCTCTTGGGAAAACCTGTCTTTGCTTTGAAGGCCTTCAACTGATTGGACGAGGCTCACCCACATTATGGAAAGTAATCTGCTTAACTCAGAGTCTATTGATTTAAATGCAAATCACATCTTTAAAAATGACCTTCATAGCAATATCTAGTTGTTTGACTAAACAACTGGGCACCAAAGCCTAGCCAAATTGACCAGTAAAATTACCACAGGGGCGCCTGGGTGGCTCAGTTAAGCATCCCACTCTCGATTTTGGCTCAGGTCATGATCTCTTGGGTTGCGGGATCAAGCCCCGTGGCAGGCTCTGTGCTGACAGCATGGAGCCTACGTAAGATTCTCTCTCTCCCTCTCTCTCTCTTTGCCTCTCCCCTGCTCGCACACACTCTGTCTCAAAATAAACAAATAAACATAAAAAAAAATTAACTATCCCATGCCTCGTTCTCTAATTCACAATCCTGGGTTGCCAGTGTGTTCAGAGGCATCACTGCTTCCTCCTGCTTCTCCAGAAAGCACGTATAGACCACCCCAAAATCCTTTCCACCGGAGGATTTTCTCTCTACTGCCACATCCTTCAGAAGCAATGAAAAACACCTATTCACCAAAATGTTTGCCTCCTTTTGTTCTCTCGTGTACCGTTTCAGTCCGCCATCCCTCTATCCTGACGTGGTGAGTTCTCTTCAGAGTTGCTTCCACTTTCAGTCAAACCTACTACTGAACTAGAGACTTTTTTTTTTTTAATTTTTTTCAACGTTTATTTATTTTTGGGACAGAGAGAGACAGAGCATGAACGGGGGAGGGGCAGAGAGAGAGGGAGACACAGAATCGGAAACAGGCTCCAGGCTCCGAGCCATCAGCCCGGAGCCTGACGCGGGGCTCGAACTCACGGACCGCGAGATCGTGACCTGGCTGAAGTCGGACGCTTAACCGACTGCGCCACCCAGGCGCCCCTAGAGACTTTTTTTTAAGAAATCTCTTTTCAAAATTAATTGCGAATTGTTGCTCATTTGTAGTTTAGGAAATTGCTATTACCGAAGCGGTTATATATTTTTTTTATTTTTTTTAATGTTTATTTATTTTTGAGAGAGACAGAGAGACAGAGCGCGAGTGGGGTCGGAACAGAGAGAGAGGGAGACACAGAATCCGAAGCAGGTTCCAGGCTGAGCTGTCGGCACAGAGCCCGACGCGGGGCTGGAACCCATTAACCAGAAGATCATGACCTGAGCTGAAGTTGGATGCCTAACCGACTGAGCCACCCAGGTGCCCCAAGTGGTTGTACTTTTACTCAAATGAAAGAATTACAGAATTATGATAGGTTTTTGGGTAAAGTTGACTTAAACGTCTTTTTTTTAAGTTTTGGTTTCCTGCTGTTTTCCTAGTTGCCAGTACAGTGCGTGCTACGTGATAGGAGCTCAGTAACCATTTGTCAAATGAATCTCTCAATGTAGCAGATTAGTTAACAATTTTAATTTAGATTATTCTTACATTCTAAGATAAACTTTAATTACTCATGATGCATTATTCTTTCAAAATACACCTAAATTAGATTTGCATATTGACTCTAAGGGATTGGGCCTGTTTCTTCTCTTGTGTTGTCCTTTGTCCTCACTGGTATCAGAGTTATGTCAGGATTATAAAATGAATCACATAGCTTCCCATCTGATTCTGTGCTCTAGAAAGGCTGGGATAGGATGGGAATTATGTCCTTCAACTGCTTGGAAGAATTCACTGTAGAACACAGACCACGTTTGGACCATGTACCTTTTCGGTAGGTATTTTTTTGACAACGATTTCAATTTCTTTTGTGGTTATGGGTATATTCGGGTTTTTTCTTTATTGTGGATCCAATATTTGACATTTAGGTTATCTTCAATAATTGTCCATTTCATCAAATATATTGGCATAAATTACACATGGTATTCTGTAATAACTCTTAAAATCTCCTCTATATATCTGTAGTATGTCTCTTTCTATCCCAATGTTAAGTTTATCTTTTTTAATGAAACTTTATAAAAGTTTATCTAATTGCTTTTTCCCCCCCAAAAAATCTATCTTTATTTTCTATTTTCATTAATTTTAGAGTTGCCTGATTTATCAAATAAAAATGTAAGATGGGGCGCCTGCTCAGTCCATGGAGCTTGAGACTCTTGATCTCAGCATTGTACGTTTGAGTCCCACACTGGGTGTAGAAATTACTTAAAAATAAAATCTTAGGGGCACCTGGGTGGCTCAGTCAGTTAAGCCTCTGACTCTTGACTTCAGCTCAGGCACTTATTTTCTGTCTTTCTTGTTTTCCAAAAAAGTGCATTTAAAACTACAGATTTCTGGGGCTCCTGGCTGACTCAGTTGGAAAAGTGTGCAACTCGATCTCAGGCTTGTGAGTTCAAGCCCCACATTGTGTTGGGCATACAGATTACTTTAAATACATACATACATACTATGGATTTCCTTGTTTGGTCCCATTCTGTGGATCTTAATATGTAATGTTCTTTTTTGTTCCATTCTAAATAATCTGTATCTTTTTTTTAATGTTTATTTATTTTTGAGAGAGAAAGATTCAGAGCACAAGTAGGGTAGGGGCAGAGAGAGAGAAAGACACAGAATCTGAAGCAGGCTCCAGGCTCTGAGCTGTCAGCACAGAGCCCGACGCAGGGCTTGAACCCACAAACCATTAAGATCATGACCTGAGCCGAAGTCGGACACCTAACTGACTGAGCCACCCAGGTGCCCCAATAATTTGTATTTTCTATTTTGACTTTCTCTTTAATCCAAGAGTTATTTACGTGTCTCTTTTTATTCTTAATTTTTAAGTGTATAGATTTGGGAATGGTTCTTTTTATCCTCAATTTCTAATTTTATTACATTGTAATCACTGCATGTGACTTGAAATTTGTTAAGCTTTTCTTTATGGTCAAGTATCTGCTTCCCAAACTTTCCTGGTGTTGTGGTACATGTAAAAAATGATATTTGTGCATCTCATTAGGGTAAAAGGAATTTGGAGCCCCAGACTAGGATGCTGGTGGGAGTCAGGCTATAATCCCCAAACCTCTGGCCCATGGGACACAGGTCCCACATGGTATACAGGTTGGGAAACTGACCTACTACATGCTCAATTTTTGTCCATGTTTTATGTGTATTTGAAGAAAATGCTATTTCTCTGCCTGTTGGATATATATATATATCTCAAATATATATGGGATACATATATTTGCATATGTTTAAGATTTTAATGTCTGGGGACGCCTGGGTGGCTCAGTCAGTTATGCATCTGACTTCGCCTCAGGTCATGATCTCCTGGTTCATGGGTTTGGGCCCGGCATCAGGCTCTGTGCTGACAGCTCAGAGCCTGGAGCCTGCTTCAGGTTCTGTGTCTCCCTCTCTCTCTGCCCTTCCCCACTTGTGCTCTGTCTCTGTCTCTGTCTCTCTCTCAAAAATAAACATTAAAAAAACAAAAAGCTTTTAATTGTCTGATTCAAATCTTCTATAGTTACTTCTTTGGCTCTGTTTTTCTCTCAGTGATCACATCCTCCACCTTTCCTTCTAGTGGCAAACACTATCCTTCATTTGGTGCTTATCATCCCATACATTTTGTTAGGTTTTAACCACTACAGACATATCCGGAATCAATACATAGTATTCTTTCGGTTGTTTTAAACTTTCTATAAATGATATCTTACTAGGTGTATTTCTTTGCCAATTTGCTTTTTTCATTCAACATTACATTTGTGAAAGACATCCCTATTCTGAAGGTGAAGCTCAAGCTTAATCATAATTTACTCAGATTTGCTTGTAGTACAACTTTTTATTAATAGAATCCGAGTTAACCACTCATTTTCCTATTGATGTGTATTTCTTTTTTTTTTTAATGTTTATTATTTTTGAGAGAGAAAGAGCGCACAAGTGGGGGAGAGGAAGAGAGAGGGAAAGAGGATCCAAAGCAGGTTCCGTGCTGACAGCAGCGAGCCTGACGCAGGGCTCGAACTCATGAACCATGAGACCACGACCTGAGCTGAAGTCAGATGCTTAACGGACTGAGCCACCAAGGTGCCCTTGATATATATTTCTAATGCAGATTTCTAATTTTTTTACTTGTACCGTGTTGCTCTGAACATTCTTGTGCAAGTCTTGTTGACTTCCTAGAATGAATCCTCAGAATGAAATCCTAGGCCTTAGGTTATGTGCATTTGTAATTCTTCTAGACATTACCAAATTGTTCTCCAAAGTGGACATACTAGTTTACCTTCCTGCCAATGGTGCAGAATAGGTCTTATGGCTCTACGTTCTCACCAACAATTGGTATCACATTTATATTCGTTTTTGCCAAACTGGCTAAAAAAATGAATCACATTATTATTTTTCTTTGCATTTTTTATGAATCTTAGGAAGGTTGATCATCCTATTTGTCATTTGGTTTTACTTTTCTGTGAATTTGTTTATATTTTTGTCTTTTTCTAATGGGTTATTTATATTTTATTGATCTGTAGGAGTTCTTTATGTAATCTGCACACCAATCTTTGTGGGTTATATCTGTTACAAATATCACCTTTTGGATTGTAACTTCTCGATTTTTTTTTTTTTTTTTTTTTTTGAGAGAGAGAGAGAGAGTACACACATGAGCAGGGAAAAGGCAGCAGGAGAGGGAGAGAATCTTAAGCAGGATCCACACCCACCATGGAGCCTGATGCGAGGCTCTATCTCACAAGCATGAAATCATGACCTGAGCTGAAATCAAGAGTCCGATGCTTAACCGATTGAGCCACCCAGGCACCCCTGTAACTTCTCAATGTTTATAATAACTTTTAATAAGCAGACATTGTCTACATGTTAATGTTGTTGAAATTACCAATTTTTTCCTTTATGGCTTGGGTTTTCGGCTTCGTTTTATCCTAAAGAGCAAGACCATAAAAACATTCTCCCGTTTTCTCTTCTAAAAGTTACTTTTCGGGGTGCCTGGGTGGCTTAGTCAGTTAAGCTTTGGACTTTGGCTCAGGTCATGATCTCACGGTTCGTGGGTTCGAGCCCCGTGTGGGGCTCTGTACTGACAGCTCAGAGCCTGGAGCCTGTTTCAGATTCTGTGTCTCCCTCTCTCTCTGCCCCTCCCCTGTTTATGCTCTATCTCTGTCTCAAGAATAAATAACTATTAAAAAATTTTTTTAATAAATAATTTAAAAATATATAAATAAAAGTTACTTTTCAGTTTGAGTCCTTATCTAGAATTCATTTTTGGTATATCTGTGAGCTAGGGATCTAATTATGTATAAGGGGTTATCAAGCATCACTAGTATAGTTCTTCCTTTCCCTATAGATCCAGAGTGTCCATTTTGTATAAATCGTTTTCATAAATAGTTTGGTCTGTTCTGAGCTTCTGTTCTGTTCCTAGTTGTCTACTTGTCCATCCATGCACTAATGTCATTCTGTTTTAATAACAATAGCTCTATATTAACGGTGCATGTCTGGTAGGAAAAGACCCCCATCCTTTTCTTCTGTTTCATTGGGCCTTGGAAAATCCTAAATTAAAAGTTATTGTCCCTTCTGAAAGAATGGTGGCTGCCAGGAGCTGTGGGGAGAAGGGAATGGGGAATTAGTGTTTACTGAGCATCGAGTTTCAGTGGGGATGACGAAGAGATCTGGAGCTGGATAGATTGGATGGTCACGCAACAATGTGAATATACTTGTATGCCACTGTGTACAATTAAAAGTGGTCAAAATGGGGGCGCCTGGGTGGCGCAGTCGGTTAAGCGTCCGACTTCAGCCAGGTCACGATCTCGCGGTCCGTGAGTTCGAGCCCCGCGTCGGGCTCTGGGCTGATGGCTCAGAGCCTGGAGCCTGTTTCCGATTCTGTGTCTCCCTCTCTCGCTGCCCCTCCCCCGTTCATGCTCTGTCTCTCTCTGTCCCAAAAATGAATAAATAAAAAATAAAAAAATAAAAAATAAATAAAAGTGGTCAAAATGCTCTAAAAAGTCAGCGTCTCTTAAAATTATGAAGATACCATTGCACCGATATTTTTTAATACAGTGTTTTTGATGGGAAATCTGATGTCTGTTTGATTCTCCCTCCCTCCCTCCTTTGTAGGCATTCTGTTTATTTTGTCTGGAAGATTTTAAGGCTTTTTTCCTTATCTCTTCTATTCATACATTTCATACTATTTGTACCTATTCATACTATTCATACCTTTCAATCTGAGAAAGCAAGTCTTCTCTGAATGACTTATTTAAATGCTCCGCCTCTCTTCCATATTCTATAGTCTTTCTCTCTGGAACTCTGATTAGATAAAACTGAAAATTCTAGATCTTTCACGTATCTTGATTATGTAGAGAACTTTCTAGCTCTGTTTTCCAGTTCGTTAATTTGTTTTCCAGCAAATCTGATGGAGCCCTTTTATTATTTCAACAATCAGATTCCATAATCTCTGGTTTATTCATACTTATGTGTATTCAGCGTTCACAAGAATGTGAACACAAGTCATAACTTGTTGCAAAGCCCTAATCTTCTTGCTCTACGGACTCCATTTTCTCAGGTGGAAGTTTGACCGTCTCTCTCTGTCGTGGTGGCATTCTTCAAAGTTGGACATTCTTGATTTTTCACTCATCTCTGTAGAGGGCATCTGTTAGATCTACGTCGCATTGCTTTTCTTGGCCTGTTTTGAGAAAGGATAGAATTACCTACAGGATTACCTATAGGATAGGATTACCTATAACCTGAGGTTATACCTCAGTGGCAGTGTTCTGGTACAGATGCTCCTCATTCTTCCCAGACGTTGACAGACACTGAAGGTGGGGCCCTGCCTTATCTTTCTTACTGTCACCTTCCTCCCCATTTTTCTTCACTGGAGATAGACATGACCATTACTATTATCCGGCGGAAGGGGTAGGAGAAGGTGGTGCTGAGGACGGATCAAACCATCTAGACATTCCTGCTGCGGTCCCCGAATCAGTCAACTTATTTGAACTTTGAACTTTTTCCTGCTGCTAGCATCTACCAGTTTGGGGCAGTGAGCATTCAGGGTGTCCTTCCTATATTTTGCAGCAAAACAAAAACAAAAACAAAAAAACAATATTCAAGTTTTGGCTATCATAGATCTTTTTCACCTGCGCCTGTATCATACAGGCATTTGTCACAATTCTGGTCCCTGGAAATCTCCCCCTCTTGTTTTCCATGCAGTTGTGATTTTCTTCATCTACCTTTTCCATTTCTTATAGACCTTACAGAAATTTGGAGCTGGAAGAAAAGGTTGTGCCACTTTTGTTCAATCTGTTATCTTCAAGTTCACCCTTTTATCATGCTTGAGTTATACATAAAGAGAGAAATAAGACAAAGAAGTGATCCATGGGAACCAAAATATCACCTTTTCTGATAAAAGTCACTGAAGGGGCACCTGGGTGGCTGAGTCGGTTAAATGTCTGACTTCAGCTCAGGTCATGATCTCGCGGTTCATGAGTTCAAGCCCCGTATCGGGCTCTGTGCTGACAGCTCAGAGCCTGGAGCCTCCTTTGGATCCTGTGTCCCCCTCTCCCTCTGCTCCTCCCCTTCTCACCTGCTCTCTCTCTTTCTCTTTCAAAAATAAATAAACATTAAAAAGAGAGCCACTAGAGAATGTAGCTTAGCATGGAAGGCAAATGAGCTTACTAATACTGAACCACACAGTATTATACCGACTGAACCAGCCAAACCCAGCAGCCCCAAGAGGGGCAGATCCCATCACCTAGGTGGCCCTGCCCTGCAAGTAGCCGAGTGGGTGCTTTCTTGGGCTGCCTGGCTCCCAAAGAGGAAGAAGAATGAAACCAAGCCATTCATGCTCAATTTATTATTCTGGAATTTACCAATCAGATTACATCACCCTCTCCAAGAACACAAGGAGATCTACTAAGTCAGGTTCCTTCACAGATGGAAGTTGTATTCATTCCCTGTTGGGACTGTAACAAATTACCACATTGTTACTTAAAACAATGCATCTTTATTCTCTAGTAGTTCTGGAGGTCGGAGGTCCAAAATCCATTTCACTTTTCAGAGGTAAAGTCCAGGTGCTGGAAGGGCTGGTTCCTTCTGGAGGCTCTGAGGAAGAGGAAGAATCCCACGCCCCCCCCCCCCCGCCCCCAACCATTTTTTTTTTTTTTTTTTTTTTTTGTCATTTTCAACATTTAGTGGCTGCCTGTGCTTGTTGGCTGTGTCTCCTTCCTCCGTCGCCAAAGCTCGTCATTCCCATCTCTGGCTTTGTCATCACATCACCTTCCTCTCTGACTCTTCTGTGTCCCCTTTAAGGACCCTTGTGGTCACATCAGGCCAACCAGATAATCCAGGATAACCTCCCCACATCAGGATCTTAACTTAATCACATCTGCAAAGTCGTTGGTACCACATAAAAGAATATGTTCGCAGGTTCCGGGAATTAGGACATGGATATGCTTGGAGAATAACTCAATCTATGGCAGAAGGTAATATCAAAAGTCAGTTAAGAATTATCCCCCCACTAATATTCCCTTGATTTTTGTTCTCTTAAACCGCTGGTTTTAGCCACTAAGCCTATGTCAGCAGAGGTGTGTGTGACATCCTCACGAGAGGACCTCAGGAGCCTATCAGAACAGTCCTGCCCCATCTTCATGAGACTACTCCTCCCTCTTATATTACCCAACTTTGTCCCCTCCCAGGAACACTGGTGGGCAAGACAGATTTCACTCACAAAAGGTTCCAAAATAGTTCCCTATATGCATTAATTAAATAGTTCAATGCCATTTTGTACCCAAATCTGAAATTTTCATTTTTCTTTTATCCGTTTTTATCATGCCTATCCATGTTTTCCACATAGCTTACCAGAGGATCAGGATTGAGATTTAAAAAACATTTTTTTCCAATGTTTATTTATTTTTGAGAGAGACAGAGAGAGCGTGCCTGAGCAGGTGAGGGACAGAGAGAGAGGGAGACACAGAATCTGAAGCAGGCTCCAGGCTCTGAGCTGTCAGCGCAAAGCTCAAAACAGGGCTTGAACCCACAAACCATGAGATCATGACCTGAACTGAAATCGGACGCTTGACAGACTGAGACACCCAGATGCCCTGGGATTGAAATTAAATGACAAAGGGGCGCCTGGGTGACTCGGTTGAGCTTCGACTCTTGGTTTTGGCTCAGGTCATGGTCTCAGGGGTTCATGGAATTGAGCCCCCATCAGACTCTACGCTGCCAGCACAGAGACTGCTTGGGATTCTCTCTCTCTTCTGCTCTCTGCCCTTCCCCCACACATGCTTGCTCTCTCTCTCAATAAATAAATAAACGTTTTTAAAAACTGATAAAACTGGGCTCCTGGGTGGCTCAGTCGGTTAAGCGTCTGACTTTGGCTCAGGTCATGATCTCACGGTTCATGGGTTCAAGCCCCACATTGGGCTTGGTGCTGACAGTGCAGAGCCTGCTTGGGATTCTCTCTCCCTCTCTCTGCCCCTCCCTCACTTGTGTGCACTCTCCCTCTCTGTCTGTCTGTCTCTCTCTGTCTCAGAGTGAATAAATAAACTTAAAAGCATTAAAATCATTTAAAATAATAATAATAAAATTAAAATAAAAATGACAAATGCACTATTCCCATTATAATATGCACAACAAAACCTCAATAACAAAATGCTAATAATGTTGAGGGGAAAAAAATTGTAACATAAACATCTTCCCTTTATCAAATGGCTAGAGAGAAATTAAGGTCCAAGGCATGAAATAAAAATCATGAGACATTAAGTTTCAAAGAAAGCACGGTTCAAAACAAAATTATCCTGTTTGTGTGAATTAAAATTCAAAGAAATTAAAGTCCAAAATTCATTTCCCCCAACTTTTTATTCGAGCTGCTCTGTCTCAGATGGAGGGGATTTCGATGTTTGGGTAGAGGCTGGGATCTTTAGCAACTACATTTTAAGCTGGATCTCACTGGAATGGGGGCAGCTCCTAGAGGGCCTCCAAATTAGAAAGCAATAGTTACCCCCAGCAAGTCTGTACTCTGCTTTTTCCAAGAGCCTATAGATTTACAGAACACGCAAAATGATCACAGCACCCGCTCTACACACACCAGAGGAAGAAAACAAGCCGATTTTTCAAGCAAATTCTCAAGCAAAATACATTCCCAGAATCAGTAGTGCGGGTCGCCAACAGTATTTTGGGTCGCCAAAAACTGTTGCAGAAATAACAGCCTCACCAGAAGCCAGTTGAGTGAGACCAAGAATCCAGAATTGATGGACTGTGAGTTAAAACCCAGTTAGGAGGGGGGCGCCTGGGCCGTTCAGTCCGTTGAGAGCCAGACTTCAGCTCAGGTCATGATCTTGCGGTTCATGGGTTTGAGCCCCGGGTCAGTCTCTGTGATGACAGCTTGGAGCCTGGAGCCTGCTTTGGATTCTGTGTCTCCCTCTCTTTCTGTGCCTCCCCTGCTCGCACTCTGTCTCTCTCTCTCTCTCTCTCTAAAACAAAAAAAATAAAGACTTTTTAAAAATAAATTTAAAAACCTAGATACGAGAAATTGACTAGCTACAGGTTAATTTCCGCACAATGGCACCTTGCATTTTTCACATCCAGGAAGTTCCACCTCTGGCAAGGCATTTGAGGGGCTGCTGCCTCCTTGCCAACTTAGCATCGCGCAGCACTGGCAACGTCTTCGTGGATCAGATCTTATCTGTGGAGCTGTCCTTTCCCACCCAGATATTAGAAACCTCTTAATTTCCGAGTCCCTTTTGAATTTTAGTTGTCTGCACTGCAGTGTTGCACTGAAGGTGAATTCCGTCCAGTGACAGAGCTCCCAAAGTAACCAGTAAGCATTTTTATTCCTGTGCTGCAGTGGCTTTTTCCACCGCCTCTTTCTGTGGCATTCCTCAGGCGGAAGAAAACCATCACCTGGGGAGGATTTCTCCATCCCATTTCCGTAACCAGTTTCTAGCAACCTCGAGGACAAGTAGAGGGAGTGATTCTTGAGCCACAGAAATGCAAACTTAGTCCATCCACTTTTGCCCTTGAAGATAGTTCAAAACAACATAAAAGAGGAATCAGAATTAGGACTGTTTGTTTACATTACCCACCTAAACTTAGTACTAGCACATTGAAAACTAATCTCTCATTAGTGCTCTGTGGTCCAAAGAGAACCCAGCTGCCCCCACGGTTTAAAAACAGCAAATATTTTTCTACTCCTTCAATATCTAAAAGGGCAGTATATGAAAAGACTGTTTCTTTCTCCCTATAATTGAACCCTTGCCTCAGCTGTAACTGCTTATTAAGACCTCTTCAGCCTGCTGGCCCCTGATAAGTCCCTCTCGTGGCCCCTGTGCCCTTGCCAAAGTCCTCTTACAGCCTCAGAGTGGCTTTTCTAAGGCCTTTTTTCCCAGGCCACAGCTGTTAAGAGCCCACTGCACCACCATAAAAACCTACCTGGCTCAATGTAAGACTGCCAAGATCGAAATGTCCTGCACACACACACTAAAGAGCAAGACCACAGGGCCAAGGCCAATCCCATGCCACTCCAGAAGCCTCAGTCACTCCATGGGCATTCATTCGCTTCTCCCTAATTGTGTACCTTATTTCTCCCACACCAATTTTCTGGCCGATGTATCAAATGTCGGAACACTGAAGCAGAGCCCGATAAATAGCACCCCTTCCTCCTTTTCTGAGTTCAAAACAAACTGAGATAAAGGAGTGGAAGGAGAAGGCCAAAGTCGTACCTAGTTCCTGATAAAGCTGGGTTGAGAGTCAGAAAAGCTTCCCAGCACCCAGCTGCAGAATAAAATCCAGCAGTCCAGGTCCAAGGGGGATTTGCCTTGCCGTGAGTGGAAGCGTCAGCCCGCCCTGAGAGCAGACCTCATGCTGGCTGGATTCCAAGGAGGAAAGTGGGTGGGAATGAACTGAGCATGCCCACTTTATTTTCCCCAAATCTGCCCCTCAAATCATGCCCCTTTTCCGTTCAGGGCTGAGTTAAGAAAGGGCAGAGAAAATGCAACTGCCTTCACTCGGAAGGGTAGTTTTGGCTTGAAAAAAAAATTTTTTTTACTAGTAAAAATATTATATGTATTACTTGAGTAATTAAACAGCATGACCTTTTAAAAAAAATTTTAATGTTTATTTATTTTTGAGACAGAGACAGTGGAAGTAGGGAGGGGCAGAGAGAGAGAGAGAGAGAGAGAGAGAGAGAGAGAGAGACAGAATCCGAAGCAGGCTCCAGGCTCTGAGCTGTCAGCACAGAGCCCGACACGGGGCCAGAACCCACCGATGGTGAGATCGTGAACTGAGCCGAAGTCAGACGCCCAAGTGACTGAGCCACCCAGGTGCCCCCCCTTTTTTTTTTTTAATTTTTTTTAATGTTTATTTATTTTTGAGACAGCATGACCTTTTAAAAATCAAAATGCTAGAAGCTTCCCACCTGTTAGACTGCAACACTATGGCTATAGTCTGAAATTCTAAAGATGAGATTTCTGGGGCATTGTTAATTAGCATTAGGGAATGTTTCCTCAGTAGTTTTTCATATGTCTTTATGAAAAAAAAAAAAAAACGTAAATTTGGAGTGCCTGGGTGGCTCAGTCAGTTAAGTGTCCAACTTTGGCTGAGGTCATAATCTCACAGTTCTTGAGTTGGAGCCCCCACGAGACAGCATTGGGCTCTCTGCTGTCAGCACAGAGCCTGCTCTGGATCCTCTGTCCCCCTCTTTCTCTGCTCCTCCCCTGCTCACTCCCTCTCTCTCTCTCTCAAAAATAAATAACCACTAAAAAAAAAAAAGTAAGTTCATACATTTATTAGCTGTGCACTTAAAAACACGATTTACAATTTGGAGCGAGATTTTTTTTTTTTTTTTTTTTTAGAAATAGAAGGTATGGCTTCTTTTCTTTCTTTTTAAGTTTTTATTTATTTGTTTCAAGAGAGAGAGAAAGTGTGAGTGGTGAGAGGAGAGAGCAAGAATCCCAAGCATGCTCTGCACTGTCAGTGGGGAGCCTGATGCGGGGCTTGAACTCACTAACCCGTGAAACCATGACCTGAGCCAAAGTCAGATGCTTAACCGACTGAGCCACCCAGGTGCCCCTGGAGCCAGATTTTAATAAAAGCTTTTCTCATCACAGAGACAAATGTTTTCAGCCTTCTCAGATTCCCTCCACTGCCTCTTCTGTTCTTTCATTTTGTCAGTGCCCCACCCATGTGAGTCACGGCCCATTTCCAGACTTAAATGAAATGGCAGTGTGTGAAATCAGTTTCTGAGTGGTCACAGAGTGGCCAGACGACACTATCTAGGAGTTTAGGAGGTGAACCCTGGCCAACGGAAATGGAGACGGGAGCGTGCAGGCAGGTAAATGCCCTCTTGTGTCCCTCTTGGACTGCTCTGAGGGACAGCTACTTCCTGCAGCCTTTCTGAAGGATCCCTGCTGAAAGGCCTTCCACTGGAAAGACCACTTCCGTCCCTTTCCTCATTCTCTCCATCTGAAACTATTTGGGCTGTTTGGGGTCATCCTGCCCTTGCCTTAGGGCGACCCTCAGCACTTACCGCCTCCAAGCTCCCACAAAGCCAACATTTACTGAGTGTTCCTCAGGGAGGCAAAGACAATATCACATTACATACCATATAAGAAACCTTCCTCTTTTTTCTTCATTTTACTTTATTTTTTATTAAGTAATCTCTACATCCAACATGGGGCTCGAACTCATGCCCCCGAGATCAAGAATTGCATGCTCTACCAACTGAGCCAGCCAAGCGCCCTTAGGAAACCTTCCTTTTAAATATTTGTTCAGTTTCTATTTCCTCAAAATCTCTAGGCTTACAGCTCACCCATCTCTACTGCTTATTCAACCTTCTCATCAAATTTTCTTCCAATGATCCCCCTCAGCCTGTGGTAGGTGGAGAACTTTGGTCTTCCCTCACATTTTAATTCTCTTCACTGCCAGCCACCCTGCTGAATTCAGCAAGCCCTCTAGAGTGAGCTGAGTATACAAAGCATGCATTCGTCCCGTGGACAAGAAGGGAGGTATTGCCAGTACATCATTATAATACATCTTTCCCTCTGTCGCACGGGCATAAAACAAAATCCCAAGCAGAGGGAAGAGAAAGTTGTGTCAGGGGTGAAGCAAGTGTGGGGCCTCGGCACGCTCAAGTATGTAGTGCAATCTGGTGGAGGAAAAGGAGATCGGGAACAGGGATCTCGAGGCAGGGGCAGATATGACCCGAAACTGGGTTCAGAATGAGGTCGAGTCACCTGTGCTGAAGGAGGGCAGGAGCTGGGAACGTGTTTTCAGGAAACACTGGCACAGGCAACAGGAGTGCAGTTTAATACGCGATCTTATATCAACAAACACCCCATATGTTTACTGCCAGGATCTGAACTGATCCCAGTGGCAATGAGACTGATCCTGAAGGTAGACAAATGGATCACCTGCCTGGACTCGAGGGATGAAGAACCAGGAAGCCTGATGAATATTAACATCTCCCCTCACACTTAACAATACATTCTCCTTATGTATTGGTTTCCATTGCTGCTATAACAAATCACCACAAACCTAGTGGCTTGAAACAACACAAACTTAATACCTTGCAGGACTGTGGGCTAGAAGTCTAACCTGGGTCTCACGGGTGGCAATGAAGGTGTTGACGGTGCTGCATTCCCTTCTGGAGCCTCTGGGGGAGGCTCCTTTTCCTTGCCTCTTCCAGCTTCTAGAGGCTCTGTGTTCCTTGGCTCCACGGTTCCTTCCTCCACCTTCAAAGTCAGCAAAGGCACGTTGAGTTCTCTCATCCCGTCACTCTGATGTCTTCTGCCCTCCTCTTCCACCTTTCAGGACCCTTGTGACAGTGGATCCACCCAGATAATCCCAAATAATCTCCCTGTTTGTGGGTCAGCAAATGAGCAAATTTAATTCCATCTGCAACCTTCCCTCCCCTTTAGCCACGTAACATATATTCACAGATTCTGGGAATTAGGGTGTGCGCATCTTTGGGGCTCCATCATTCTGCCTACAATACGGCACTGAGTGCTATGGAGAAAAACAAAGCAGGGATGAGGGAGAAGGAATGACCGGTCTTCCATAGGCGTGTCTCTGACCACAGCTGCTTTTGCTTTGAAGGATTCATTTGATGAGATTGGGCCCAGCTAGATAATCCAAGCTATCCTCCCTGTCTCCAGGTCCTCAACATTAATCACATATGGAAAGACCCTTTTGCCACTTAAGGCAACACTCATAAGTTCCGGGGAATAGGATGTAGACGTCATGGGGAGCCATTATTCTGCCTTACACATCTTATCTGTGATAGAATTTTCTAGGTGTCCAGGCTTCTCATTGACCCTGAAATTTCCAGCTGGAGCTCTGACAGAAGCCCTTGAGAATTCAACTAGTAGATACAATGACCTCAATTTTGTCAGAAAGCAAAAGATTCTTCCCTCTTAACTCCCTAGATTGTAAAAACATGTGTCCTCTTCTCTCTGCTTGGAAGTAAAGCAGCAGCATGATGCCACTACCACCATTAAGATACAGAAGAGTTACATCAGCCCCAATAATCCCCTGGTGCTGCCTCTTTATAACCAACACATCTCAGCCCAAGTCCCTGACAACCAAGGATCTGGTCTCCGTCTCTTTACTTTTGCCTTCTTGAGGATGCCATACAAATGGCATCACACAATCGGCAGTCACTCAGATCTGGCTTCTTTCACTTAGCAAAATGCATTTGAGATTCACCCATGTGGCTGTGTGTATAGTTCATTCTTTTTTACTGCTAAGTAGTATTCCATGGTATGGTTACACCACAGTGTGTTTATCCATTCAGTTGGGGTTTTTTTTTTAATTTTTTTAATGTTTTATTTATTTTTGACAGACAGAGATAGAGCATGAGCAGGGGAGGGTCAGAGAGACAGGGAGACACAGAATCCGAAGCAGGCTCCAGGCTCTGAGCTGTCAGCACAGAACCCGATGGGGGGCTCGAACTCACAGACCGCAAGATCGTGACCTGAGCCGAACTCGGACGCTCAACCAACTGAGCTACCCAGGCGCCCCATATCCATTCAATTGTTGATGGACATTTTGGTTTCCAGTATTTGATGATTGTGAATAAAGCTGCAACAAATACTCATGTACCTTTTTTTTTTTCACGTGAATTTCAGTTTTCATTTCTCTTGGGTAAATACCTAGAATTACTGGGTCATATGGTGTGTGTTTATCTTTGTAAGAAAACTCCACACTGTTTTCCAAAGTGGCTGCACCATTTTGCATCCTACCAGCAATGTATGGGAGTTCCAGTGGCTCCATAGCCTCATCAGCATTGAGCATTTCAGGTTTTGTTTTGTTTTGTTTTGTTTTGTTTTAGTTTGGGTTTAGTTGGGTTGGGTTGGCTTGGCTTGGGTTTTTAGCCATTCTAAGAGGCATGTGGTATTATCTTATTGTGTTTGAATTTGCAACTCCATAATTACTGATGATGTTGAACACACGTTCATGTGTTTATCTGCCATCTGTGTGTATCTCCTTTCATGAAGTATCTGTTCAAAGCCCTTTGCCCATTTTTTGAAGAACAAATATTGTTAAAATGTTCATACTACTCAAAACGATCCACATATTTAATGCAATTCCTATCAAAGTACCAAAAGCATTTTTCACAGAACTAGAACAAATAATCCTAAGATTTGCATAGAACCACAAAAGACCCCAAAGAGCCAAAGCAGTCTTGAAAAAGAAGAACAAAACTGGAGGTATCACCATCCCAGATTTTGAGATAGTCTACAAAGCTATAGGAACCAAAACAGTATGATACTGGCACAAAAATAGACATATGGATCAAAAGAACAGAATAGAGAACCCAGCAGTAAAACCACAATTATTTTATTATGTTAACCTTCAACAAAGGAGGAAAGATCATGCAATAGGAAAAAGACAGTCTCTTCAACAAATGGCATTGAAAACACTGGGCAGCTACATGCAAAACAATGAAACTGGACCACTTTCTTATGCCATGCCCAAAAATAGACTCAAAATGGACTAAGGACCTAAATGTGAGACCTGAAACCATAAAAATCGCAGCAGAGAGCACAGGCAGTAATTTCTCTGACATCAGCCATAGCAACATTTTTCTAGATATGTCTCCTGAGGCAAGAGGAACAAAAACAAAAATAAACTATTGGGACCACATCAAAATAAAAAGCTTCTGTTCAGTGAAGGAAATAACCAACAAAATTAAAAGGTACCTACTAAATGGAAGAAGATATTTGCAAATGCTATATCTGTCAAAGGGTTAGTATCCAAAATATATAAAGAATTTATAACACTCAACACCAAAAGGCCAAATAATCCAATTCAAAAGTGGGCAGAAGACATGAACAGACATTTCTCCAAAGAAGACATATAGATGGCCAACAGACACACAAAAAGATGCTCGATGTCACTCATCATCAGAGAAATGCAAATCAAAACTACAATGAGATATCATGTCACACCCGTCAGAATGGCTAAAATCAAAAACACAGGAAACAACAAGGTTGAAGATGTGGGGAAAAAAAAGAACTGCTGTGCACTGTTGTTGGGAATGCAAACTGGTATAGCCACTATTGAAAACAGTATGAAGTTTCTTCAAAAAATTAAAAATAGAATCACCATATGAGGGGCGCCTAGGTAGCTCAGTCTTGATTTCAGCTCAGGTCATGATCTCATGGTTTGTGGGATTGAGCCCCACTTCAGGCTCCACACTGACAGTGTATAGTCTGCTTGGGATTCTCTCTCTCCCTCTCTCTCTCAAGATAAAAAAACATTTTAAAAAGAGGAGGACAAAAAGAATTACCGTACAATCCACTACTTGCATTAATGAGTGCAATTAATGTAGAAATTAATTCTACAAAGAATATGAAAAACACTAATTTGAAAAGTTTGATAAGCACCCCTATGCTTATTGCAACATTATTTATAATAGCCAAATTATGGAAGCAGCCCAAGTATCCACCAATAGATGAACAGATAAAGAAGAGCTTAAATATATACATATATGTATATATGTACATGTATATATACAAATATATACATATATGTATATGTATGTATACATACATATATACATACAGCTCCAGGCTCTGACCTGGCAGCACAGAGACTGACGCGGGGCTGGAACTCACGAGCTGTGAGATCATGACCCGAGTTGGATGTTCAACTGACTGAGCCACCCAAGCACCCCTGTAATAGTAAAAATTTCATGGCAAGACAGAAGAAAAACTTTTTTTTTTCACTAAGTCCATGTCAATTATTTGTTTGGATCACTTAGATAAGAAAAATAGGATAAGTATCAGAAAGGCAAAAAATCAGGGTGTCTGGGTGGCTCAGTCAGTTAAACATCCAACTCTTGATCTCACCTTAGGTCTTGATCTCAGGGTCGTGAGTTCAAGACCTCACAATGAGCTCCATGCAGGGTGTGAAGCATACTTAAAAAAAGGGGGGGTGGGCACCTGGGTGGCTCAGGCTGTTAGGCATCTGACTTCGGCTCTGGTCATGGTCTTGTGTTTTGTGGGTTCAAGTCCCGCATAGGGCTCTGTGCTGACAGCTCAGAACCTGGAGCCTGCTTCGGATTCTGTGTCTCCCTCTCTCTCTACCCCGCCCCTGCTCGCACTGTCTCTCTCTGTCTCAAAAACAAATGAACATTAAAAAAATTTTTTAAAAGGCAGAAAATCACTATATATATTTTCACCTTGTCGTGTGATAAATAACAAAAGCAGCCTCTAAAATTGCTCAACTATTTGAAATTTTTAAGCTATCCCCTTAATGCTTATGTCATGGAGAAAATTCAGATTATAACAATAAAGATAATATTTAAAGATATTATTTAAAATATTATCTTTAGGGGCGCCTGGGTGGCGCAGTCGGTTGGGCGTCCGACTTCAGCCAGGTCACGATCTCCCGGTCCGTGAGTTCGAGCCCCGCGTCGGGCTCTGGGCTGATGGCTCAGAGCCTGGAGCCTGTTTCCGATTCTGTGTCTCCCTTTCTCTCTGCCCCTCCCCCGTTCATGCTCTGTCTCTCTCTGTCCCAAAAATAAATAAACGTTGAAAAAAAAAATTTTTTTTAAATATTATCTTTAAATAAAATATTATTTAAAGATATTAAAATATCTTTAAAATATTTAAAGATAATATATATATATTTCACATATAGAATAAAAGAATAAAATAAAAATAAAAGAATCTTTTGCTCATTTTTAATTGGGTTATTTTCTCATTGATAAGTTTTGAAAGTTCTTATATACTCTGCACACAAGTCCTTTGTCAGATATGTGATTTGAAACTATTTCTCCTAGTCTATGGTTTGTGTTTTCATTCTCTTTTACAGTCACTTTCACACAGCAAAAGTTGTTCATTTTGATGAAGCCCAATTTAGATTTTTTTTTTTGATGGATCGTGCTTTTTCAGCTTCATATCTAAGAAACCTTTCCCTCATCCAAGTTCACAAACATTTTCTTCTATGTTTTTTTCTAGAAGCTTTATAGTTTTACATTTTACATTTAGGTCTATGATTCATTGTGAGGTTTGGGCATATCCATTTTTGCATAAGGTGAAAGGTGTAAGTTGAGATTCTTTTTTTTTTTTTCTTTACTTTGGCTTTTTTGTTTTTTTGGTTGTTTTTTTTGTTTGTTTGTTTGTTTTGCATATGGTTGTTATTTGTTTCAACATCATTTACTGAAAAGACTATCTTCCTACATTGACTTTTTGCACTTTCATTAAAAATTGGTTGGGGTGCCTGGCTGGCTCAGTCAGGAGAGCATGCAACTCTTGATCTTGGGGTTATGGGTTCAAGCCCCACATTGGTGTAGAGATTACTTAGAAATAACATCTTTAAAAAATTGGTTGACAATGCATGGGTGTGTCTATTTCTAGACTCTGCATTCTATTCCATTGATCTTTGTGTCTGTCCTTTCAATAAACACCACTCTCTTGATTACTGTGGCTTTGGTGATTAGATAAATCTATTTTTAGTAATCTCTACACCTAACCGGAACTCATGAGCCCAAAATCAAGAGTCACATGCTCTACTGACTGAGCCAGCCAGCCGCCCTTAGGTATATCTATTTTTTTTAATTAACTTATTTATTTTGGTTGGGGGTGGAGGATGGGGGTGAGGGAGAGCACAAGCAGGCCAGAAGCAGAGAGAGGAGAAAGAATCCCAACGAGGCTCTGTGATGAGCCAGACACAGGACTCAGTCTCCTGACCATGAGATCATGACCTGAACCAAAATCAAGAGTCGGTTGCTTAACCGCCTAAGCCACCGAGGAGTTCCTAAAGCTATTTTTTTAATCCAAAATTTCTATCATTCAAGATGGGTCATCTTGAGCAAGTTACATAACCTGTCTTAACATCAATTTTCTCAGCTATAAAAAGGATATTAGGGTGGCTCAGTGGGTTAGGCGACCAACTCTTGATTTCAGCTCAAGTCATGATCTCATGGTTTGTGAATTCAAGCCCCACATTGCACTCTCAGCTGTCAGCACAGAGCCTGCTTGGGAGCCTCTGTCTCCCTCTCTCTCTCTGCCTCTCCCCTGCTCTCTCTCTCTCTTTCTCAAAAATAAACATTAAAAAAAAAAAAAAAGAGGATCTTAGGAGTACCTATGTGAAAGAGTGATTATAAGGGCTAAGAAGCCAAGGCATGGGAAGCATGGGAGTAGAATTGTTCTGTTTCTAGCCTCCTCCTTTCTTCCTGGATTAGCATCTCCTTCTTTTGGGGAAACAGTTCTTCTTACTCACATCAAGCACGTAGTCCTATTGTAGCTGCCAATCATACTACCATGTCCCACCCTGGCCACAGGGAATGGTCAAGGGATGAACACAGGTGCCACGCATAGCTAATTGGAGACTTTCTCCCCTTAGTACTACGGGAGATTGAATTCCTAGCCCTAACTTTTGCTTTTCCCTCTACCTACACACTTTACCATGTAATTTCAGTTTTTCTGACTCAGGAATAAGTATATTTCCTTGGATTTTACCTTTGGGGCTGGCCATGTGACTTGCTTTGGCAAACAGAATGAAGCAGAAGAGACAGAGTACCAATTTTGTCTAGAATTGAAGAGGCCGTAGGATCTTTCTTGTCCTGGTCAATAGGTAAGGAGAAGAAAACTTTTTCACTTGAATGAAGATTGAGTTTTTTTGTTTTATTTTTGTTTTATTTTTTTTAACATTTATTTATTCTCTTGAGACAGAGAGAGAGAGACAGAGCATGAACGGGGGAGGGTCACAGAGACAGGGAGACACAGAATCTGAAACAGGCTTCAGGCTCTGAGCTGTCAGCACAGAGCCCAACGCGGGGCTCGAACTCACGGACCACGAGATCATGACCTGAGCCGAAGTCAGACGCTTAACCAACTGAGCCACCCAGGCGCCCTGAAGACTGAATTTTGATTAAGCATCAAACTGGACAATTTTAGTTACTGAATTGACACTGTGAAAGAGGGTTTTTATTATACAAGAGTGAGCTAGTAAGCTCCAGAAGCCCAAGACTGAGACTCAAACAGGAACAAGTGAAGGCTAGTGACTCCCACTAAACAGACCTTGGTTGGGGGGGGGGGGGTGACCCCACGTGACATTGCATTTTTATTATACCTTCCTCCACGTCATGCTCATTCAAATATTTTTAAACCATTGCATCTTCTTGTATCTCATTCCTTATTGTCCCTATTTTATTGAACTTTAATCCTTTTCAACAGCTTTCCCTTGCCTTATTGGCACACTTTCTGTTCTCCCTTTTCTTTTAAAATTTTGATCAAAGTGGGGCGCCTGGGTGGCGCAGTCAGTTAAGCGTCCGACTTCAGCCAGGTCACGATCTCGCGGTCCGTGAGTTCGAGCCCCGCGTCAGGCTCTGGGCTGATGGCTCGGAGCCTGGAGCCTGTTTCCGATTCTGTGTGTCCCTCTGTCTCTGCCCCTCCCCCATTCATGCTCTGTCTCTCTCTGTCCCAAAAATAAATAAACGTTAAAAAAAAATAAATAAATAAAATAAAATAAAATTTTGATCAAAGCAATACATTTTCCTACTGGTGAATCTCAGCAGTAAAGAGCATAGAACTAAAATCAGCATTCCTTTGCTCGTCCCGTGCAGTATTGTTCCAGGTCCTCCAAAACGGAGCCACCAAAATATAGTTAGACATGCAAGACATTTACCAGGGGAAACATCTGTAGAGGAAGTGAAGAGGAGCCAAGAGAAGTTGGGGAAGCTGTCCAACCATGATGCATATCTGACCTTGAGTGAAGGAGAGCGGGAAGGAAGGAAGGCTGAGTGAAAGTGTCTTGGATCGCAGTGCGGTTGTAAAGAAAGTTCAGCAAGGCCACTGGGGAGTCCTCAAGCCAGTCACCTGAAACCCACACTTGACTTTGTGCTGAGGCCATGCTTCCCAAGGCTGCCTCCAGCCAATGACTGAACGCAACGGCCATACTGAAGTAAGACCATACCTGGGAGCCATGAGACTCCTCTGGCTGTTCTTTCCACACCACTCAATCCATCATGGCTTTTCCTATCTTAAACCTGTCACTTCTCATACCTCCCTTTTGTGCATCCTTCCACACCCAAAGTAAGATGGTCCAGGGCCTGCTTGTACTTCTGGGGAAGGCTCGGTTGTAGGCAGTCGGTAGGAAATAGATCGAAGCACAGGAGAAAAGAGACAGAGGAAGCCACTTAAACTGGACCTTAGTCTAGGTAAAAGGAGCCGGTGTAACTCTTGAAATCTAGCATGATTTACCAGAACAGGTCATTCAAATGAGATAAAGTAATTTTATCCTGGAGTCTGCTCTCTGCACATCTCCCATCTCGTGGCGGTAGGCAGCTGGTAGCTGATTCAGGGTTCAGAGCTTCCCTCATGTCTATCTCCACACAGAGAATTGACCGAGAAGTGCTCTACTGATCCTCCAGAATTCCACACCATGAAGTAGAGGGAAAACAGTTGTGGCCTGCCAAAACCAGATTGTAGCGGATGATTACCATAGCTGTGAAGACACCTCAGGAGCAGGTCCACAAAAATGTCTGCTGCTGTAAACTGTGCATCCGTGCACTGGTAACACCAGACTATGACAAGCTGAGTAGTACCAGACTATACATCATACGTCCCAATCACCTTCCTCCACGCCTTGGTGCCTTTGTAGATTTTGTTCAGCCACATGGATACCCCTTCTGCTACTCTTGTTTGTTGGGTTTGGGCTCCGCAAATTTCTATTTATCCTTCAATAGTTAACACAACATCTCCTCTGCAAAGCCTTCCCAGAGCTGCCCTCTCCCACGTGTATGCTCACAGAAGGTTATGCTAACCTATCTCATTGTTCATAACTTATTGTACTGTGGTCACACACACGCCTTTGAGCTCCTTAAGGGCTTGAGAGCAGGGATGGTTTTTTTTTATACCTAATGCTTAGCATACAGTAGGTGCTTAATACGTTTTTACTGGAAGAAGGAAGGAAGGTAAAAGAAAACAGACGCAGAAAAAAAGAAAAGAAAACTGACACAGAACTTCTTTCTATATCGACATTTTCCAGAACTTTGTGCAAATGAGCATCCTCAAAGCTACGTTAGGTAATTCTTCCTCATACCAGGTGTGAGAGCCATTGTTCCTACAGTTATGTTAGCTATCTTAATGATTCAGCCAGATGACCAGAGAAGAAATTATGCCAAGCACTAATGCAGTGACATCATACCAACATGGCCTGGTTCTCATTTGATTAATTAAGAAATATTGCAGTTAGTAATGAGGCTCTGCCCTAGGAAGCAGGTCTAAGACACCAGCTCTAAAGAAAACATACCTATTATTCCGAGAATGAGCCATGTGACATCAGATTATTAAGTAGTGTTACAACATGCCCTTGGCTTTGAATTGTTCCCAGCCTTCCCGAAGTAAAGAATAATGTGTAGTCAGTGTTCACTTCACACACAGCAGAGCAACTAAGGAAACCACACTCACACTCCAGCTGCTAAAACGGAATGGATAAATGTATTTATATGAATATACTATGCAAAGGGGAGAAAGCAGGGAGGAATGAGAACGGATGGTGAGGAATATCCGTGAACTGGTAAGGAAAGGATATATTTTGAAAAGTTGCCCCGTGTGTGTATACATCAGCCGTGTCCAGTTAGACCTAATATTGAATTACACTCTCATTAATAATAGCTGACGTTTTGAAGCACTTCCTTTAGCCACCATTTCCACACATTATAACAATGTTTTTATAAAGCACTCTCAGATACATTATTTCAGTGGCTCATGTCGACCACCTTGTGGGGAGGTTATTCCTTTCCCTCGTAAGCTTAGCCTAGACATCGTGACGTGAAGATGACGACCCCACCTACAAGTCTGTGGTGGCTCATTGAGGAAGACCATAGACTTCAGCTAATCAGATCTACCTCTGCCCACCCAACCCACTCCCACCCCCGGCTGTGGGTATATTCCCATCCACGAAGCAACTGGCTTTCCCAGGACCTACCTCTCAGGCTCAAAAGAAAACCTAAGGCTTAATTATTCTTTACAAAATTACCTTCAAAACCCAAAGGACAAGAAAACCACCCTAAGAGCTTCTTATCCACACAAATGAAATGGCCTTTTTAAAAAAATTTTAAGGGTTTTTTATTTTATTTTATTTTATTTTATTTTATTTTATTTTATTTTATTTTATTTT
>NW_024412407.1:35168074-35237932 GCF_014898765.1 Herpailurus yagouaroundi
TTATTTTATTTTATTTTATTTTATTTTATTTTATTTTATTTTATTTTTGAGAGAGGGCTCAAGCAGGGGAGGGGCAGAGAGAGAGGGAGACACAGAATCGGAAGTAGGCTCCAGGCTCTGAGCTGTCAGCACAGAGCCCCATGCAGGGCTCAAACTCACAAACCGTGAGACCGTGACCTGAGCTGAATGAAGTTGGTCGCTTAACCGACTGAGTCACCCAGGCACCCCATGAAATGATCTTTTTACGGAGTCCTCTCACCAAATTAACAAATTAGCTAACTTCACTTGGCTCTTATCTTGCTACACTTCCCCCAAAACAAGTTGGGCGCCCCCCCGCCCAGGCAAATGAGATAGGAGGTAGGAACCTAACACAAACAAGTTTAGCAAATATAAAGCCTTGGATCATGTCTTCCTACCTAACTCACAAGGTGGCCTTGGAGAAACACCAGAATCTATATGGATCTTCAGAGGCAAGCTCATGCTTTAATACTAACCTCCCTCCTTAGGCCTTCCGAGCCTCTTTTACCATAAAATGGCCTTATCTCCTAAGAAGGGGTTTCCTAACCTTAAAATGTCCCATGGTAGTTGTAGCCTGCCACAAAAAAAAAAAAAAAAAAAAAAAAGTCTACTGATCAAAACTAAGTAGCATCCTCTGTCTTCTTCCTAAAGCAACTTTGGAAAATGATACTATTCTTTCCTTGCTGAGGAGAGAGGGAGACTAAGGTGCAAGAAGTACTAAGATTTTCCTACAGTCATTCCAAAGTTTAGCAGGAGCTTTGTTTTTGTTCTTAATGAAACAATTATTAAAGATTAGGGGGTATCATTTTTCCATAAATGGCAAGACATTGCTGGCCAGAAATATTTAATCACTATACAGTCTTCCAATCTGGCAGAAAGTGAAAGAGAATGATTTGGGATCGAGTGTCACACTGAGCCAGCTGGCCTTGTTCTCATTGAGATTATTTACAAGAATAACAGGACAGTCTCTAAACCCAGGCGAGAGTCAGAAGAGTCAGCGAGACCTAGATCTGAGCCCTCGTTCAGCTGCTTAATGTGACGGTGAGCAAGAGTTAGTTCCAAAAACTCAGTTTCCTCATTGATATAGCTATTTCTCAGAATTTTTGTCAGGGTTAAAAGGAAAAAAATGTAGATAAGTGGCTTAGCACACATTGAGTGCTCCATAAAAGTTGGTTCCTGTTATTACCTATCTGTAGGGAGAGAACGTCTGCTTATCAGACTATTGGGGATTGTTTTGCCTATGTGCAAAATTCAACCTAGGCACTTCAGGGAGGTATAAATCAAAACCTAATATTTGCAATCATTTTTTCCCTATTTTTTCCCACTATGAACGAGGGACAATCATAGATACTATTAAAATTGAGCTGGCATGAAGTTTGCAACAGATGGTTCAGGTACAACCTACTATTCAGTTACTTGCATTCTAATGTATTTTTTCCAAATGAAGGAAAGAGCAGGGAGACATAATTAATGAACAAGGATTTTCAGGTAACATTGGGCACATCTGCCTTTCTATGTGCAGGGAGAGAAAGACTGAAGGCCAGCGCCTTAAGGGACCTTGAAATTTGTAGTAAGCTTCCAATTACCTGTTTGAGCCGGGTTTGGAAGGAACTTTGGAATGGCCAACCCATTTTCAAGGAAACAGAGACCTAGATACTAAGTTAGCACATCTAGTTCACAGGAACGCTATGCTCTATTATAGCTATACTGTTATATTTTTATAAGCCTTTTAAACAAGAATGAAATGGCTTCTAAAAGATGTGAAATTATCTGCCCAACCTGAAGATGAAAAGTTCACTAGGAAGATGTGATGTGAAGCTTAGAGTAAGTTAATAGATTTTCCCCTTTTAGAAATTTTTAGCATATGAAATGTATCTCTACCCTGCAAGTTACTCCAAGATATATTTTTTAAATATTACTTACAGTTGCTCCCCAGGAAAGGATACATTTCAAATGTATCTTGATTAGACAGTCCCGTGTAACAAAAGTTCCTTTCCTTGAAAAAGTCTGCAGGAGTTCAGAAAACATAGTAACTTCACTTTACTGTAACACTGATACTCTTTTCCTGTGCCAGCTTTTGCCTGCTCCTTTTTAGAACACAAAGAATACCCATCTCCTCAATCTCCCTAGCTTTCAGGCCACCTGACGATAGCACAAGGCAAATCACTCAGTAACTACATATTTAAATAACCGCTATAGAACAGGAGTTCAGCAGAGGTGTCCTGGGGGGAAAAAAACGAAATCAATGACCCTGTGCAAGATCTGTATTCTCCTCATTCAAAGCCTCCCCAACTATCCGTCCCCACCTGCCAAGCCAACTTTATCTCTCTGTATGGCCCGGAACAACCCCCACCCCCCAAATCTAGCTCTTGCATAGCTACCAATCAGAATCAACCCCTTGCTCAAAAATCCTCAAGGACTTCTATATCAGTTAAGATTTGCATTTGGCAGCTAGTAACAGAGACCAGAAATAATAGTGGCTTAAACAAGATAAAAGTGTATTTTTCTTTTACTTAGAGGAATTCGGGAGATAAGCGGTACAGAGCTGGTGTGGCATCGCCTACAGTTCCTGTATCTTTGTGCTCCACAATGCACCTTCTATCCTCAGAAACAAAGGATGCCTCCTCAAGTTGCATCCATCTTATCCACCCTCCAGGCAGCCAGAAGGGGATGGACAGGCAGATGTCAAACTTTTTCTCAAATGCCGCAGATGTCGAAAACTTTTTTTCAAATGCCTTCAGGGGCCTAACGCAGTCCAGCATACTTCAGGAACACTCTTTAAATAACTGCCAGCCCCATGAATGAACAAATTCTACGGCAGTACTCAAGTAGGGCGATTTATCACTTACAAAACTTTGGCAAATGTTAACAAGTAGACCCAGGGCACCATATTAGAAACTATAAGGCACAGATTGAAACTCTTAAGAGAGGACACCCCACTTTAAAACAGCCATATAATTGGCTTTCCACAGTACTAAAATTCCCAGAGTTAGAGATTTATTCTGTTGGGTTAAGAGACTATGTTTCCAGTCAAAGGCACTGTGTTATGCTGAGGAATCAGCGTTAGAATAAGTAAAGGCAACTTCTGACACACACAAACTTAAAGCACGCGTGAAATATAACTCGAGACTACCTAGCAGCACAGGAATGCCAAAATCAATAGGCATTTCAGAGCAGGGTAAAAGGTCCATGAATGTCACTTGGTAAATGTGAGTCAAGTGATTTGTTACTGCACTAACAAGGTGCAAACAGAAGAGGTTAGTTTAGGGGAGGGAGGGAAACTGCCCCGGGGCTGCTTGGAGCGGCGGCCGACAGGTGGCTGTACTAATTGGCCCCGGGTTGGCCCTGTGCTGTATGAAGGAGTGGACCCCTTAGAAAAGGGGGTGGCTGACAGGCAACCAGAGAGGAGAAGCAGAAAGTAAAGTCAAAAACCATCTCTTGCACGATGGACAGCAAGGACGGCGTGGGTGTCATAAAAAGGGTGCCGCATCAAGACCCCAGCTCTGGGTTCCAGTCTTCAGCCCCCCCCCCCCCCCAGTTGGGTAACTTTGGGCAGCCGACAACCTCTCTGGGCCTCAATTTTCCCCAAAGAGGGGCTTGAACCAGATGATTCAAGGTCCCCCCAACAGCGTTAAAGTGAACGTTACTTGATAGTAAGAGCTCCTACTTCAGCCCATCCGGAAAAGGCTGTTGAAATCTACGAGAATGAGTGTTTAAGGAGCAAGAGCAGGTTAGACAGGGGAAGACAGGACGTGTGGGAAGACGGGACGTGGAACCAACGTTGGAAACAAAGCGCCAGACCAAAGAGGCCCTTTTGCTGCTCTGTACCACAGGCCCGAGGTGTCATCTTGGATGTGAGCTTAGGACTTAGCCCAGTCAGCACAGGGAAGGCCTCTTCTCCTATGCGGGGGGGGCGGGGCGGTGGATACTCCAGAGTCGAAAAAATACTAATAAAATGGCAAACACACACATAGCTATTATTTTTATGCAGGCTTTGTCCTAAATTCTTTACCTATTTTTAATTTTCTTTCTAGAGAAAGAGGGCTTTAAAATCATGAAGAGAGAGGGGCACCTGGGTGGCTCAGTCGGTTGAGTGTCCGACTTCAGCTCAGGTCAGGATCTCATGGTCCATGAGTTCGAGCCCAGCGTCGGGCTCTGGGCTGACGACCTGGAGCCTGCTTCCGATTCTGTGTCTCCCTCTCTCTCTGCCCCTCCCCCGTTCATGCTCCATCTCTCTCTGTCTCAAAAATAAATAAATAATATATATATTTTTTTTAATCGTAAAGAGAGAGGCAAAGCAAGAAGCAGAATTAAGGTATGTAACATGCTTGGCCCAGGGCCTGGCACGTGATAGGCACTCATCATCGTTGTTGTTGCTGACAAACCAGGGGCTCAAGGAGACGATTCCCCCCACTTCCTTCTCCCATATAACCACCTCTACCTTCTGCAGCGGAGTAACAGGTGTCCCACTGATGATGGAGCTCCACTCCACTATCCACGGGGTTCCCAGTGCTGCTCAGTTATATATATAACCCCACCTCTGGGCCCCCAGCCACAATCTTCAGTGGAGGATATGCTACAGATAAGCGGTTAGTTACTTCCTCCTCTCTCTCCATCACGGCTGCTCCCTTTTCAGTGAAGATTTGTTTTCCTGGCAGAGGGGAGGCGGGGAGGTGAAGGGCAGAGAAGAGAAAGGAAACAAAGAGAAGGTGTAGGAGTGATTTCAGACCCGGGTGCTCCCTGGTGCTGCTATTTAGAGCTTTTGTTTTCCAGCAGTATGGAAGACCGACCCTCTTCCTAGAGACTGAAACCGAAACAACCATGACTGGGGCTGGGAATTACAGGTCACTTAGATTCACTCCAAAAACACCTGAGTTGACAGCTGAGGAAATGAACAGGGAGCAGTGAATTTGTGAACCCCCCTCGCACAAGCTTAAGGGACAGCTTCTTGCTGGGTCGCAAACCGAATGAACGCAGGTGGTTCTATCGGCTTAGCCAGCAGAGGTCTCTCTTTTCCTAAGCTTCAGTTAAAAACAACAACAACAACAACAACCCAACTCCATGGGCTGTCCATTTTTATCATCCCTCCTCTGAAGTCTCTTTCCAAAACCCAATAAATAGTGAATCCTTCGGCCAAATTATTTGTCAACATTCAATCCAGTCACCCAGGAAAAATGGAAGACAAAAACTGTTGAGCTATTTGAAGAAAGCGATTCAGTATCCACTTCTAAGCTGTTCACCTGCTTAGAAGATTCACACCACCTGTACCGGCAAAGGGCAAAACATGGGCCGGCACCCAAAACAAGTCAGGCAACCAGCTTTCGTGAGAAGAGGAGGCAAGGTGAACAAGCAGCTAGTGGGTGGAGGCAAAGTGGTGAGATTCACTTCTTCAGCTCCATCATTTAAAGACCCACAGCAGGCCATAGTATTTTCCAGGAGGAGGAGAGGAGTCCTGCATTGAAGCTGCAATATATTAGTTGTGGCCAGTATCCCCCCTGATGGTCCCAGGACTTCGTGTCCCCTTCATTTACTGAAGCCAGGATTTTTCTTTTAATATTTATTTATTTTTGAGGGAGAGAGAAAGAGAGAGCAAGTGGGGGATGGGCAGAGAGAGAGGGAGACACAGAATCCAAAGCAGGCTCCAGGGTCCGAGCTGTCAGCACAGAGCCTGACATGGGACTCCAACGCACAAACCGTGAGATCATGACTTGAACCGAAGTCTGACACCTAACTGACTGAGCCACCCAGGCGCCCCAAAGCCAGGTTTTTTTGTTTTTTTTGTTTTTAGTGTTTATTGTTTTTGAGAAAGAGAGACAGAGCACGAGCAGGGGAGTCCCCAGGTGCCCCTGAAACCAATTTTAAAATGTGTTTCATATGATGTATGTTTAAACAGCATCACAGAGAAACATAAAGGTGCAAGCCTACAGGTCATGATCTCACAGTTCGTGGGTTCCAGCCCCACATTGGGCTTGCTGCTGTCAGCCTGTCAGCACGAAGCCTCCTTCGGATCCTGTCTCCCTCTCTCTGTCCCTTCCCCACTTGGCTCTCTCCCCCCAAAAAATAAAATAAAAAATAAAAAGGTGCAAGCCTAAACATTCTTTCCCACCTCTTATGGACATTTTTAAAATTTTTTTAATGTTTATTTATTTTTGAGAGAGAAAGAGACAGAGTGTGAGCAGGGGAGGGGCACAGAGAGGGAGACACAGAATTTGAAGCAGGCTTCAGGCTCTGAGCTGTCAGCACAGAGCCTGATGTGGGGCTTGAACCCATGGACTGGGAGGTCATGACCTGAGCCAAAGTCGGCCACTTAACCGACTGAGCCACCCAGGTGCCGCCCACCTCTTATGGAAATAATCCTGATCAAGACTAAGGGCTTTGACCAGAATTAGATAAAATGAGGAAATAAGCAAGTTTAACTGAAGCTGCACAAGTCTCTTCAAGTATCCAATGGCTTCCCATTGCTCTTAAAGTCAAGTGCAGAATTCCTAATGTGGCTTCCTTCAAAAGCCCATCTGGACTTGCCCATAGCTCCCCCACAGCACTCACTCCCAGCCACAAGCACCTTTCTTCACTTCCTCAAAGTCCTTCCCTGCCTTGGAGCTTTGGACTGGCTCAGCCTGGGTCTCTCTTCTTCCCTCCTTCCTTAGACTGGTTAACTCCCGCTCAGCCTCCAGATCTCAGCTGAAGGTCATTTCCTTACGAGAGCCTTCCTAGCCGCCACCACTAGGTTAGGCCCCCTGTTTCTAATGCTTACAGCATCCTACATGGCAACCAACGACAGAAGGCCCCTCGTGGAGAGACAGGTTTTTCAAGACTTGTTTCTTTTTGGTGAACACAGGCTGGCTAGGGGAAAGAGTTTGGATTTCAGCCCCCCTTTGCTCGCTCAGCTAGACACCTTTGTATGGGGCCCAAACCATGGGAACACAAGACAGAATCTTTGAGATCCCTTCACAACACTTATCCTTCAGAACACTCACCTAAACTGCATGTAAGAATCATGGCTGTGATGCCCTGTCCATCTCCTCCAACAGCCTGAAGAGGGCAATGCTCCCATTTGTTACGCTGAAAACAGAGCCTGGCCCTTAGCAGAAAACGGAGCCTGGCCCTTAGCACGCAACAATGAAGCAGTGTTTGGCGTCACTAAGCAACCATGAAGTTATCACATGCTTTTTTTTGAAGCAAGATAATAAATGTCCACCGTTCAGCCTGTACTGTTGTACTAGCATCTTCCTTTGACTCCTGCGAATATGTGGTTTTCAGCCAAAAATCAGGATTCTAGCTTCCCTGGAAAATAACCTGATCCGCAGGGATAGACTACGTGATCCTGACTAGGAAACAGAAATCACAGAATTGTGCGCCAGAAGGAACCTATAAATCAACTTGTTTAACTTCCCCACTTTACAGGAAATCAAGGATTAGAATATTTTCGTCTGTAAAATGAACACTGGATGCAGTGATCTTCCATACCTGGTATTCTGAGATCCTAAGATTTGCCTCAAACCAGTCCCATGGAGAGTGACAGCTCAAGATTGGTCTGGTTAGCAAACTAGAAATTTAAAACAGTCTCCTGAGCACTACGTCCTACATAACAAAACTAAGACAGGGAGTTAGTTAATCTGTTGAATTCCGGGCAGAATCCCTGGGTGTGCCAAATCCCAAAGATCTAGGAATGTGAGGTTTGGGATAATGTTACCCACAGGATCCCTTGTGCCAAAAAAGATGGAATTGGCTCAATTTTCCATGGTTTGTTAAGATATTCCCGAGTTAATGGGAATGATATTTATACCTCGTTTGTGTGCCCTGGAAAGAAAACCATATACCCAAAGACACACGCTCCTCATAATTCATATATGGATTTACTGATATCTGAAACTAGACAGAAACAGACAGAAAAGGAGGGAATAGGCATTATAGAAATGCTTGTTCTCCGCCAATGTCTGAGAAAAGAGACTAAGACACAAAGAGAAACTTATTCTGCATTAAAGAACTGTAAGGATAATTATTTTTCAAATTTGAAACATGTTTATAGTTATTTCTTGTTAAAAACTGTTTACAAAAATGAGGTCATACCATAAATATTGCTCTGTGCCTGCTTTAATATTATTGACAACTCTCCGTATTAACGTAGATAAAGCTACCTGGGGTGTTTTAATGACTGCAATCTGTGTCATTCTTGGATATACCATATTCAAATAATCAATCCCACATTCCTATATCTAAGGAGTTGTTCAGTTGTTTACTTTTTTGTTTCTTTTTATAATCAAATATATAACTTCACAATAGTCATTCTGGTAAATATATCTTTAGTCATTATTTCCCAAAAGTAAACTTGTAGAAGATGAATTGTTAAATCAAAAAGTAAACCCACAGTATATAATGTAAAATATAATGTGTGTGTGTGTGTGTGTGTGTGTGTGTGCGCGCGCGCGCGCGCGTGGGGAGGGGCAGGGGAGAGATTTAACATTTTTCCCATGTGGTTGGCTATAACCCTATAACCTAACACCATTTATTCCATAATATAGTCTCTCTCTACTGATTTGACATTTTGCATTTTATCATATAATAAATTCTGCTTGAAGCTTTTCAGAGAATAGAGAAGTTGAAGCAAAAGCCAGTTAAGGTGATGACTTATCAGCTCAAATTACCAGCTGATATATAGAAATTAAAAGCAGGAATGGATGGGGGCACCTGGGTGGCTCAGTCGGTTGGGTGTCTGACTTCAGCTCAGTTCATCTCACAACTCGTGAGTTCAAGCCCCAAGTCAGGCTCTGTGCTGACAGCTCAGAGCCTGGAGCCTGCTTCGGATTCTGTGTCTCCCTCTTTCTCTGCCCCTCCCTTGCTCATACTGTCTCTCTCTCTTTCAAAAATAAATTAACATTAAAAAAATTTTTTTAAGCAGAAATGGATGAAATGTGTCAAAAAGGTGGTTGTATTCATTTTAAAAGGCTGACTCAGCTAGAACTTCTAGTATGATGTTGAATAGGAGTGTTAAGAGATAATATTTTTGCTGTCTCTCAGCTTTAGTAGTAAAGCATCCAGTTTGTCATCAGTAGGTATCATGTTAGCCCTAGGTAATTTTTGGAGATGTTCATTATCCAATTTAGGAAGTTTTCTACTCCTTTTTTTGCTGAGTTTTTATCATGAAGGATGTTGGATTTTTCCAAGTACTTTTGCTGCATCAACTGATATGATTTACGATTTTTCTTTAGACTGTTAATGTGGTAGGTTATATTGATTTTCAAATGTTGAACCAAACTTGCAAACATAAAATAAATCCACTTGGCCATAGTGTTTTTAAAAAAAAAAAAAAAAAAAAAAAAGGAGGCTGATTCAGGGGAATGTCTATGGGCAAAAAAAGGTGATGGCACTAAGCCAAAGACTAGCAGGTTTGGATTGAGAGGAATCTTACACTGAATTTGAAAGGTGGTCATGGCTTCCACACATGCAAACTCTTTGCTTCTCTGGTCACCAATGAAGCCAGGAAAAAAAAAAAAAATCACTCAGCCTTGGATAGAAAGGAGGGAAGCAAAGGTTAAACTATCAAGAAAGGATGATGGCCATCTTTGTATCTGAGTGATGCTAATTGTGAATATATTTGCCTAAACTTATGTATTCTATATGTAATTTATATCCCAATAGTTTTAAGCTACAGTTGAGTATGTTCTCATATTTTAAGAGCCTTTTGTTCTCTTTCTGAAAACTGTGTTTATATCCTTTCTTATTTTTCTGTTGGTTTGCTTTTTCTCATTGATTTGTAGGAACTTCATACTTATCAGGGAAATTAGCCCTTCAGTATATGGGTTGTGAACATTTTCCCAGTTTGCCATTGTATTTGTGTGAGTGTGTGTGTGTGTGTATGTGATTGATTTAGTACCACAAACAAATCTATACCAGGTCCTTTTTGAGATAATTAGAGATGGCCCTAAACTGAACAAATGCCTTACTTTTTAAGCTTTTTTAAATATTGTGTTAAGTATGCATAACAAAAATTCGACCATTTTAACTATATTTTGCAATATATTAATTCTGTTTATTAAATACTTCATAAAAAATTGTTCTTGGGGCGCCTGGGTGGCTCAGTCAGTTAAGCGTCCGACTTCGGCTCAGGTCATGATCTCACGGTCTGTGAGTTTGAGCCCCGCGTCGGGCTCTGTGCTGACAGCTCGGAGCCTGGAGCCTGCTTTGGATTCTGTGTCTCCCTCTCTATGACCCTCCCCCATTCATGCTCTGTCTCTCTCTGTCTCAAAAATAAATAAACATTAAAAAAATTGTTCTTAAGAGTGGTAACAGCAGCAGGGTGCCTGAGTGGCTCAGTCAGGTGAGCATCTGACTTGATTTTGGTTCAGGTCATGACATCATGGTTTGTAGGATTGAGCCCCATGACGGGCTCAGGCTCAGGCTTGGCATTGGTAGTGCCCAGCCTGCTTCAAATTCTCTCTCTCCCTCTCTCTGTCCCTCCCCAGCTTGTGCGTGCGTGCACTCTCTCTCTCTGAATAAATTTAAAACCTTAAAAAAAAAAAAGTGAGAATTAAAACTGAGAAATAGGAGCGCCTGGGGGGGCTTAGTCCGTTAAGCATCTGACTCTTGGTTTTGACTCAGGTCATGATCTCATGGCTCATGAGTTCAAGCGCAGCATGGGGCTCACACTGACAGTGCTGAGCCTGCTTTGGATTCTCACTCTCTCCCTCTCTCTCTGTCCCTCCCCCCATTCACAAGCGCACTGTCTCTGTTGAAAATAAACATTTTTTTTTAACTGAGAAATATATTTACAAGGTTAATATAGCAGATTGTGGATGGTTACTTGAGAATCCAAGATAAGAACTGGATGTCTCTGTTAATTATATGGTTTATAAATATATGGAATGATTAGTATTTATTATATAACTGGTACTGCGGTAAGTACTGCCCATACATTATCCCACTGAATAGATTAATAATCCTGTGAGAGAGGTAAATGCATTCTCATGATATAGCCAAAGAAATAGAAACTTTAAAAGGTGAAGTAACTTGCAAAAGGTCTTATAGGCAATGAGTTAGGTAACTGGGACTCAAACCCAAGCAGTCTGATTTCAGAGCCTGAAGTGCAACCACCATACCCATGTCTCACAAAGGATTCACAGAACACTGTGTAGGAGATTCTTTTAGACAGAACATGGACAGACTTTAAAATGTTTCCAGTAGTTGTGTGCATATGTATGTGTGTGTGCTTGTAGAAGTGTATGTAAGTATATATGCATGTATGTATGTATGTATTTAAATACGCATATAATTTGCCACTTTAACCATTTTTTATTTATTTTTAAGTTTATTTATTTATTTTGAGACGGAGAGAGTGCAAGCAGGAGAGGGGTAGAAAGAGAGGGAGATTAAGAATCCCAAGCAGGCTCTGTGCTGTCAGCACAGAGACCAATGTGGGGGTTCGATCTCATGAACCGACCCCTGAGATCATGACCTGAGCAGAGATCGAGAGTCAGTCGCTAAACCAACTGTGCCACCCAGGCGTCCCTAACCATTTTTTAAATGCATAGCTCAGTGGAATTAAGTATATTCACGTTGTTGTGCAACTACTACCCCAAGCCATTGTCTCTGACTTTGCTCTAAAAGCCTTTGCCATACAGAACATTTTTACTCTTATGTCATTGAATTTAACAATATTATATTTAATAGATTCTGCTTTGTTTCATACCTAGAAAGACCTTCCCCGCTCTGAGATTATATTTTTGAAAAGTCCCCTGAAGTTTCTTCTAGTGTGTCTCTAATTTCATTTTTTTACACTTCAGGAAAAAAGTGTAAGTTTTTACACTTCTTTAATCCTTCAGGAATCGATCCTAGTATAAAGTATGGGAGAAGGATCCCACTCCATTTTTTTTAAATGCTAGTAGGAATTACATTTCCAGCTAGACAAATTCATTTTAAAACCAAATAGGAAAAAAGTCAAGCAAAAGCAGCCAAATTCTGGGAAAATTCTGGGAAAAAAGCAGATTAAAGGGACTGGTTGGATGTAGAATATTAGTGTTACCAGAAATAAAATTACAGTAATTAAAATAATATAGTCCTGAGTGCATAAACAAATAAAACAATGGAATGGAATAGGATAATCAGAACTTAACAGAATTTAATATAAAAGCATAAATTTAATTATCCCCTTTATCATCTTGAGTATTTCTATCCAAGAATATGGGACACCCTTTCATTTGTTCAAGTCTTCCATTAGAGATACATCCACAGAATGAGAACCTTACTCCATCTGCCCCCTGCCTTCCTCTCCACTAAAGAGTGACAAGTAGTGAAAAGTTACCTGTGGAGGCTTTGTTTGGTGTCTAAATTGCTTCCCAGCATCATTCCTAACATATTGGATTCCCCAGTGTCTCTCTCTATTCACATAATGTGGAAAGCTGTTATCAAGTCAGATTCAATCAGACATATCTGTACCATAGGTCCATAGTCTGGGCCCAAACCCAATACTAAGTGTTAAAGATGAAACAGTAGGTGTTCGGTGTTGGCAGAATTCTTTTTAAAGTTTCCAGAGGCTGAGTTTGGGCCTTGCTTTCAGTTGGGAAGTTAGGACGGCAATTGGAAGTTACCAGCTACTCTCAAAGATAGTGCTTCAAGTGATCATAGGTGTTGGTCTAGAACAGCAATGTCTAACAGAAATATAATGGGAGTCATATACGCAAATTAAAATGGTCTAGTAACCACACTAAAAAAAAGGGGGAAAAGAAACAGATAAAATTAAATTTCATATTTTTATTTGATCCAATGTATCAAAAATATGATCACTTCAACATGTAATCAATACAAAAATTATTGAGATATTTAACATTCTTTTTCATACTAATTCTTGGAAACCTGGTGTATATTTCAGTTACATCTCAATTTGGACGAGCCACATTCAAATGCTCAATAGCTACATATGGCTTCTGGCTACCATATTGGAAGGTACAACTCTAGAAGAAATCTTCCTTGAGTGCAACTCAAGGAAAATTGCTTAATTTATTGAATATCCATAAAGTCCAAGATTGGAAATACCATATCTCAAGGGTCTAGAACAGACTTTGGAAGTAACTAGTCCTCACACTCACTTGATATTTGTCTCCTGTCTACAATGTCCTTATCAAGGGGTCATCCAGACTAGTGCCTGACTCACACTTCCAGGGATGATGAGCTCACTACTTCCTAAGGCTAGCCAGTCCATCTGGGGACTTTCTTAACTCAAACAAATTCCTTACTAAGGGCACAGGCAGGTTAGTTTATGGTGGTCCAAGTCAGGTTGTGTAAGTAAAGGATTGATTGGGTTAGGAAAGACTGGAGGAGGTAAGAACTAAAAAATGGCTGGGGAAGTGGAGTTAAGAGCTGTTAAGACTGAAGGCTGGGGCTGGACGTCAGGTTAAAATCATTAGTTACACTGCCACAAGAGTAAGAGACTCCCAAAATGTATGCATATATGCTAGTTTCACCAATGTGAAAATAGAGTGATTTAGAGAGTAATTTGAATTACTATAAACTTTTGAAATTTTCACAGCAAAGTAAAACATAATTGAGTTACAATTAATGCAGGATATCGTTTCTATTAGACCCGTAATACAACCAACATTCTCCTAAATCTTAAAGTACTTTATCAAAAGAATTAATTTCCAGACCCAGAAATCAAAAGGCACTTGAAAAGTCGTATTTCCTTTCTTAATTTTTTTCTCAATTTTATTTTAACGTTTTCCTTACTCAAAAGCACTCTGGAAATCAAAGAGAGAAAACTTCCTTTAAATTTTTTCAATAAAAATGACAGCGACTTGGCTGAATTATGATGGAATCTGGCTGGGTAGCACTTGAAATAATAGACCTGATCTGTCTTTACATCTCCCCGGTTTCGTTTCTTTTCTTTTCTTTTCTTTCTTTCTTCTTTCTTTCTTTTTCTTTCTTTCTTTTCTTTTTTTTTTTTTTTTTCCTCTAGGTTGTAAGGTGCTCTTTTCCGGGCCACCTTCATCCCCAGCCCCCTCCCTCCCCAAGTCTACCTTTCCAAGGCAGGGGAAGGTGCATCTTCTCCTGGGCTTCCGTCAGCGCCTCCCTAGCACCTCTGGCCAGCAGCCGGCGAAACGGCGTGCCCCGGACATCCATTAACGTTTTATACTACATCTCTGCCCCCGCCAAAGCTGCTCGGGTTTGTTTACCGCGGCCCCACGCTCCCCCACCCGCCTGCACCCTGTCAACGGCACTTTGGGGCAAAATTTTGGAACAGACAGATGCTCCGCCCACCCTCCTCCCCAGAACCAGCTGAAGCTCCCCAGTTCGGGGCGCCGAAATAGGTTTCGTCACACGATGTGGGGTACCGTATTTTTTACAAGCAAACAAGCATCCAAAAAAAAAAATTCAAACTGCACCGTCGGGCCAATGGGGAAGGAGCGGGAGGTGGGCGGAGGAAGAGCGCGGCGGGCGGGCGCGGGGGCTGGTACCGCAGGGGATTCGTGAAAACGCGCCGGGCGCAAGGTTTGGGGCTTTTTTTTTTTTTTTTTTTTTTTTTCCTTCCCTTTCCTCCCAAACCAGCTAAAGCGCGAGAAGCTGGAGCCTTTCGGATCCACCTTAAATTTTCAGTGGACTCGGCGCAGGGGTCAGTGGGCGCAGCCAATGCCAATCAAGTTTACAACCACCAGCCCGGGAGGGAAAAAAGAGAGGAAAAAAATAATCTTCAAGTTCCCTAGTCCTATACACACTCGGACGGACGCACGCACTCACATACGCGGGCACACAAAAGGAAGCGGGGGGGGGGGGGGGGAACCGGCGCCCTTGGGAGGAGGGTGGGGGTAAATGTTTGCAAAACGCTCGTTTGGGGCTCGGTGCCCGCGGCCCGAGCGCTCGGGGAAGGCGCGCGGGAAGCGCGGCCCGACCCGAGCGCCATGATGGTCGCCGCGGTTCGGAGCCCATTTTCTGGAGGGGGAGCTGCAATGATGCAATCCCCCGGCCCCGCGTCCCGGCTGCGCGCCCTTCTCCCTGCCTTTTCTTAGCGTTCCTTTGAGGCGCGTCGACGCTTCGCGCCCAACACGCATCGATTTCTTGTTGTATTTTGTGCTTTCTGATTCCTGCCTACTGTGTGTCCCCACGCGAGACAGGCCTGGGACTTGAGTGTCCGTGTAAATACTTTCGCTTCTGCAGGGTCTGACTGAGGCTGACCCCACCCCACTCCACCCCACCCCCACGCGAGCCAAGATCCGGGAGGTTTCCTCCCCCTTACCCCGCCGTGGATGAGGCGGGGGTGGGGGGATCTAGCCTGACTGTGGGCGCTGCTTCTCTGCCTCCGCCCCCCTCCCCAGTTTCGCTTACAGGATTTTTACCTTACTGTTGGCAGGGAGGGAGGGGAGCGGGCGTAGGGTGTGGCTCAGGTAAAAGAGATGGCAAATTTAAAAAAGAAATTCGCACTCTGAAAAACAGATTGGAGATCCAGATAGGCTTTTAAAACACCTTTTTCAGTCCTAAAAAGCTTATGAAGAGCAAGTGTTACGCTCACAATGATGAAGATGAAATGGCGAAGACGGCGTTTCCCGGCCGCCGGGAAAGGTCGCCTGGCGCGGCCGGGGCGGTGGGCGCACCGGGGCCTGAAAGGCCGCGCGCCCCGCTCCCATCCTGTGGATTTTTACGGTCCCTTCTGTCCCCCAGTCATGCCCCTGGCCCCACGTTTTCCTATTTCTTCCCTGCCCCAGTCCGACGCGTTGGACAGCTGGGGATGCGATGGGGGGTGGGGGTGGGGGGAGCTAGATTTTGCAAAACGGCTGTAAAGGAGGAAGCGACCCCGCAAGCGGCTGTGGCGCTCGGCCCCTCCTGCGCGTCGCTGCGGTCCTCCTTGGCCGCCGGCGAGCCGGGAAGCCTTTCGAAATGCGCGGGGCTGCGGATCATTGGAGCCCAGGGTGGGGGTGGGAGCGGGCTGCTGCCCCGGAGGGTCCGAAGATTCGGAAAGGTTCTCCCCTTCGCTCAGATCCCCCCCACCGATCTGGAATATGGCAGGGTGCTTGGTGTAGAGGGTCTGACTGTGGAGAGAAGTAGGGGCTTCCGCTTCTTTCTCAACCCAGAGGAGAGATGATGAGGGAGGAAAGTTTCCGAGAAACCGCCCCGCGCCGCTGCGCGGGCCGGGGAGCAGCCGCCCTCCACGGCCTGCGGGGCGCCCCGAGCGCGGGAACTGCGCGCAGCCACCCCGGCGGCGCGGGCGCTGCAAGTGGCAGAAATGCAGCGAGACTTGATGGCCTTTTCGTCGCGGGGCGCCAGCCAGCCCGACGCCGCAACTGCCGCGGCAGGCGGGAGCGGGGCTTCGGGGCAGTTTGGGGAGACGACGGCGCAGTGGCCGGGGGAGCGGAGCAGGGTTTGGCTGGCGCCGGCTGCCGCGACCCCTCAGAGGGACGCCCGCGGCGGGCCCAGCGGTCCGGGACCAGGGAAGGGACGCTCCGAATCTCGGGGACGCACTTGGAGAGTTGACACAGACGTGTAAAGGATCCACCCGGTGACTTGGGGGCTGCGTTTCTGTGAACGTGCCTGGCGCGGCGAGCATCCACTTCTTCCTGGCCCTACACTCCTAAAACGCAGTCTCTAAAAATTCACATTAAGGATGCCGCTTGAGGGAAGGAAAATAGGGTGCAGGCAGCAATTAAGAGGATTTTTTCCTCTGTTAGAGACACTTTTTAAGTACTCTTTTTGGTTCAGAGAAACTAATTTTATTTCATTATTTCCTGACTCTCCATTCCTTCCTCCCCATTTTGAATTGTTTTTCTTGCTTTCTCAGTGTCTTCCTGAAAAACACCCTGTATGCGTGTTTTGAATAGAATCACAAAAACACCTTTAGCCTTTAATTAAAATAATACCTACTTGGAAGATGTAGCTCCGCCACCAAAGGACCTTCTTTTCTCCTTCCCGGCAGCCGAAGAGAGTCAACTCTGCTTTTTTTTTTTTTTTTTTTTTTTTTTTTTTTGCTTTGCTTTCTTCTTTTTTTTTTTCTTTAACAGCTTCAGGTCAAAATAAGTTTTAACTGTCTTGTGTAGAGCCCCCTTTGGGGTGCAATAATGTAAATGCTAGTATTTCAGGTAAACAATTTAATCCAAGTTCAAATGTTTGCGATTTAACCATTTGCAGAATCCTAGAAAAAAAAAATTTACACCTTAGCCACATTTTTAAGAGAATGTGTAATAACAGGAATCATTTTTAGTAAATTTGACTTTAAAATACCTTGTCTAAGTTTTTATTAAAGTAAAAAATATCTTACCTCTGCCACGTCAACATGGGCCCCAAACCCTCAGATTTGGTATTTAGATTAACCAGTCTTGGGTTGTGTAGATTATAACCAGGAAATTTCAAAATTGAAGGATTTGTTATGACCAGTTTGAAGAATACCTGTTCCGTCTAAATTAGTGTGGAATTCCAATTTCTAAAGGACCTATATATATCTAAATATTTTTGACAAGAGGTGTAGATTAGGTGGTCTGAACAATCGCTCTAATTTCTCACAACACTTGCATGTGTAAATACAGAATTTAGAGAAGTCACCATGTTACTTTCATTTTCAGTCCTGCAAATGTATGAACAGTCTACACTTAGGTAAAAATGTTTGAGTCGGACACATATCCTAGAAGATATAAATATTGGAACTAATGGAGATTTGACAATCTTATTTATATGAAAATGTGGCTTTCCACGTCTAAAGCTTTGTTCACGCATACAGAACTAAGTGGAAAATACTATCACATTCAGAACCACATAAACATCATCTGAGATGTGGGCCTAAATTATCAAGATATTTGCCACTTCGTGTTATATTTGTGTAAATACACCCATAATGCCAGGTCAAATACCTCAAAGCTTAGTAAAGCACATTACAGTTCAACTTGATAGCTATGGAAGTTTTCTTTATTGATTGCTTGATGTGTAACAATAATTGGCATCTTTTTCACACATTACAAAAAATTATACTTGGCTCAGTATGCAACCTTTTAAGCATAGCCATATTATTTAACAGAAGAAGGGAAAAAATCTATTCTACCCAATACAGCATTTACAAATGCACAAAACATGCCACTTTGGCTTGTATATGGTCTAGATTAAAAAAAAAAAATCTCTTTTTAACATAAATAAGTTAGTATAATTTTTCAGTGTCTTTACAGAGTTATGTACACAGGTACACTTCAAATGGTTTTGTTTCATACACATACACAGGCAATGTAAAAATACTGTTTAAAGATGTAGTATCCATTTCAGTAATTCCACGTATGCTTTTCTCTATATGCACTTTCCTTTAAAAACACCATTTCCTTGGGGCAAATTAACAAATAAAATGAGAACCTTTAAATTAAAATTATTTCATTATTTTTATGTGAAGTTACTGAAAGATGTTTAAAAAATATCCAAGGTATTAGAATTATTTTGACTGTGTCTACACAGCTCAAAGTCCAAAGAAAATTAAATCTTCTCAGCAAACCTGATAAAAATTAGATGGTTAAATCTGAGCATTTAGAACTCCCCCCATACACCCGATACTTGCCCAGAATTACCTGAAAGGATTACCTAACTGCTGAATCATTAAATGGTAAATTCCAATTTTAAGAGAAACTGAAGGGGGGGCGGGGGGAATAAGAGGATAGTTTTTTGTTTAAAAAAAAAAAAAAAAGCCATTTGCCACTACATAACGGAATCATCAGGGCTCCCAAATGAGAAAAAGCTTCATGTACAAAAAAATTAACAATTACTTGCAACCAGTGTACAAATTTGGATGATTTTTTAAAAATGAATTATCAGTTTTCACTGAAAGAGACATTACATCTTTAAAGAAAACAATTCAAACCCTTCCCCAAAACTGCTTCTCTTCATGCAAGTCAAATATTTTTCTCCTTGCTCTAAATGGAAGCAAGCTCTTCAGAACCCCCCCCCTCACGCCAATTCCTCAGCCCCACCCTGCCGTCCCTCCCCCCAAAGTTTATGTGCTACATAAAAGGTAAAAACTATATACACAGGTAGTACAATGAAGCAAATAAGGAAAAACCTAATTGCACAATGCTACATCCAATGCTTTTAGAGGCAGATCATTTAAGAGTGCCTAAAATTTTAGTGTTATTGTGTTGTTGCTTTTCAGTGCTTATACAGGATGTCCACTCCATGGAGTCCGCGATATGTATTTAAAATTTTTAATTTATATCTTCCTTGCTTCACCAAGCAGTGATGTATCTGATAAACAAGGAAACATGCTCTTAATTCTGCAAAAGAAACAAGAAGAAAGAATTAGGAGAAAAAGCACTAGAATAGCATTACCAATAAAGTACAGGAATTATTTCGTCACTGTCTTAGTTGTGAAATACCTGAGCAATGGAAAAGAAAGTGTGTACTAAAAGCTGATGACCATAGTCCTCTCCATCCAACGTTTCCTTCACTGGATTTTTTACTTTTCTCCGTGTTGTTTATTTTTGTTTAGAGGAGTGGGATCTCAACAGTGGGGAGATTTGTCCCCCAGGGGACGTGTGGCAATGTTTGGAGACATTTTAGGTTGTCACACTGGGGGTGGGAGGTTGCTACTGGCATCTGTTGGGAAAGGCCAGGGCTGCTGCCAAACATTCTACTAATGTACAGGACAGCCTCCCACAACAAAGAATTATTCAGCCCAAAATGTCAATAGTGCAGAGGTTGAGAAACCCTGGTCTAGAGAATCGGGGTCAAAGACAGTGAGAAAGAAAGGAGAATTAAGAAACTGTAACACTTAAGAGTATCAAAGTTTTCTAAATTTGAAAAATAAGTGGAACTGTAACTTATAAATGCTCTCCAAAGAAAATTCTATTAACTTTTTTTTTCAAAATATTATTGTTTCTCAGTCATATGCAAAATATACACAAGAATGCTTTTGAGGAGGTCCTTACCATTATTTCTAGTATTCTCTGAACTGGCAATGTTTACTAATAAATGCCTCTCTCTATGTCAGAATGGGACCAGATCAAAATCCAATAGGTGTGATTCACTGTGGCTCATCTGATGAGCTAAGCTTCAGGTCACAAACCACAAGTCCCAAGCTGCAGGTCGCTTCAGAAAATTTTTTTCATCCACTTTTCCCACTTCGTATACAGCTGTAATATAGAAGTCCTATAGTGATGTTCTGTATAACCTTTGAAAAATGCCAGATGTGTGTGAAGAAGTCATATATATGACACTATGATTTAAAAACACAACAAACTTGAATCTCACCTTAATCTCTAGGTTCCTTTATTTTTTTTTTTATAAATGAGGATTTTTAAAAGCCAGGATCAACATGTACTAAAATCTCTTTATGTGCTAAGCTATGAGTGCATGGGGGGGGGATGGGGGGGGGGGAGAGGTCACGGTTCTTATCAGTAAGAAGTTTACAAACTATTAACATATGCACTTTGATCATTATGGATAGCCAATCCACGGTAAGTTGAGGGCTGAATTATTCAAATTAGCTGTCCATATTGACCAGATTTTAGTAGATGGAAAAAAATCTCCACTTCTCTTCTGTGGGGTAGACCTGCCCTTGCCGGCCCTTATGACTATTCACAGTTTCCCCTAAAATATCCAAATCATCCTGTTATAGCACAGTTAGCATACACATGCTGACGTGTTCCTGGATTGCTTACTCCAGCAGAGTTAATTTAACTTCTGCTTTGTGACTTCGGAAGTTATCATCAGAAATTCTGTAGGAACCTTAGTATTTTTGAGGTTTCCGGTTTGGTTTTTTTAAATACACAGGGTTCCTTTCCTGTTCCCAAAACTTGTAAGAAAACAGGGAAAGCGGCAGTTTATGAAAACGATAAAGATAAAAGCATGTAACCATTCGGTTAACCAAATAGGAACCATTTGTACCTAACTTTTCCCTCAAATTTTAATCATTTACTTGCCGTTTTCCTACGTATGGCTCGAAATCTGTTACAGACTCAACTTGAATCCCTGGGAAATGAACTCTCATGAAGTGAGACTGGGGCATACCCCAGTTCTTGTTCAGAAGAAGTTAAGAACCTACTGTTCCCCAACAGGTTTTGGTGGGATTCACAGGGAATTAATCGGCCTTCTATCCATTGGGCCTTGGTCACAAGTAGTTGCCGAGGACACTTGGTCTAGTCATTCCATGTTTCAAGGAAAAATGATGTCAGGACGTGGAAAGCGTGAAGCACCACAGTACCCCGGAATCCAGTGATGCCCCAGCCTTTCCCATTCCTATTTTTTGACCTCACAAAATATAAACAAAAACAAAAGCCCACAAACTCTATAATCTGCCAGCAACCACTAAGATCAGGTTATCTTGGGGTTTGAAAGCCCATTTCGGGATGTAAGTTACTTGCGCCTAGCCATCAACCCACCGAGGAGTTTACGTTTGACGTCTTCTCAGGCCAGGCTTCTTGGGCGTCTGCTCCACTGAACCCGCGTTCGGGGAACCGTCTGAGACATTTTCTTCTGTTCTGTTGGCTCTTTTGTTTTGAGGAGAGGAATCTAAGGGCAGGAGGGAATTTTAAAAAGAACACACAATCTTTATTGGAAAAACAATGGCTGACAGAAGTTGGCACAATAGGTAGGGGATGAAAAACCCACACCTCCACCCACAATCCTGGACCCGTCATTCCCAGTGGCCTTTAAGGGCACAGAATGAGGTTGTTTTCACATAACAGAAAGTGTATTCTACGCCCCAAAGCTCTCTGTCCATTGCGAAGACGGAGGCCGTGGATACACATCCCAACGCTGTCACAGACCCACCGCTGGCTAGCGGGGAGGAACTGCCATGTTTTCGGTTAGAGAAATTATCAGATAATACCATCTCAGGCTCCCGACTTAAAAATAATAAACAGGCAAGCAGTCAGCCGGATAGCATTTAAAACCCAAGATTAGGCCACTTCGCTCCCCGCAAGCTAAATCAGAATACGCTACAAAAGTAAGTAAATAAATAAATGAATAATAAACAAACAAACAAACAAACAAATAAAAAGCTGAGGTTAAGACCCTCAAGCAGGCAAAGCGGTGCCCCGGACGGACAGACAGACAGACAGACAGACAGACATTTTCTGCTTGGGGAAGGGTCATTACCATCTGTAGCAGGTCGCTTCCTTATCCCAGGGCACTGCTCCGCTAACCCCGTCTGGTTGTCCGATGTATCAGTCTTTTGGTCTACCAAATGTGTGTCCTCTGTGTTTGCCTGAGACCCAATTAAAGGCACCGCCTGGCGGTTCCCGCTGACATCCTGGCTCTCCTGCGCCGGCACCTTGCAGGCGCCTTTGGGTGGCCGCGGGGGTCTGTAGTAGAACTCGGGCAAGCTGCCCTTTTCCACCTCTTGCCACTCGTATTTGCCCTCCAGGGGCTTGTGATTCTGGAAATCAAAATTCCACTTGCGCTGGCTTGCCTCTTCCATGTCTCTGCAGTGCTTCTCCAAGTCCCGGGTCAACTCTTCGTGGTTGACCGGGCCGAAGAGGTTCCTGCAGGCGGAGGGCTTGGGATACTCCGCCTGTCTGGCGTCCATCCGCTCCAGGCTCGGGCTCCCGTTAGACACTCGCACGTTTGACATCTTCCTCCCGGGTCTCTACAACCGCCTCGCGCGCGCTCTCCGAAAACAAAACTGAACAAAACAAAACGCCCCGACCCAGCCCGAACCCCTCTTATAAGCCCTGCGACTGCGCTCCGAGCCAAGAGAAACAAACACGGACAAGTAACTGCCCGAGCGTCAGGGGCGCGCTGGCTCTGGGGGAGGGGTGAGGGGAAGCCCCGGCCAGGCAGCCGAGCCGCCGCCGCTCAAGTGTACCGGCGAGCGGGAGGGCGGGGAGGGGAGGGGAGAGGAGAGAGGAGGGGGGTGGCAAAGCCAGTCCAGGTCCCGGGCTGCTGCGAGCCCGCGGGTCCCGCCAACCGAGCGGCTCTCCAAACCTTGGCGGCGTCGGAGTCGCGGAGCGGCGAGGCTCTGGGGACAGGGGAGGGGGAGAAAAACACCCCGAAAAGACGAGCCCCCTTTTTTTAGTTGCCCAATATGGCGGTGGAAGGGAGGCTGACGAAGAAGAAAATGATTGACACCGCAAGTCTATTTAAACAGAGGAGGAGATCCATTGGTTGCGGCGCCGGGAGCCGCCCCGCCGCGGCTGGCAAGCCCGGCCTTAAGGTGGCCCGGCGCGTCCCCGCCCGCGCGCGCGCGCGCGCGCGCCGACTCCCGACAGCGCCGCCCGGAGATTGGCTGGTCGCGTGACTGCCGGAGGTGCGCCGCTGCCAGCAAACCTGCTCTGGCTGGCCTCGGAGAAATTAAAAACGAGACAAACAAACTAGCCAAACGACCGGGGAGCCGGGGAGGGGCGGGGGCGGCGGGACCTCGGGTTCAGGTCACCGCGCTGCGCTGGCTGGCGCGCCCACTCCGCGCCCGGGAAACCGAGGGGCTGGATCAGATGATCTCCAAGGTGGCTAGCGGCTCGTTTTACGCCTCGGTTGGCGATCGTGTTTTCCCGGCACTCGCCGGGCCGCGGGTGCGGGCCACTGGGGGAGGAGGCGGACAGTGGGAGTTCTGCCCCCAGCTGGGCTCTCGCCGGTGGCCCCAACCTCTGGCACTGCGGGGCTGGGGGCGGGGGAGCCTTCGCCGAGGGCCTGGGAGCCCCCCTGCCTGGGTGCCTCGGCTGTGGGTGAGCAGTGGTTAGCTCACCCTTAACCTAGAAGTCTCTGCTCTTCTGGGGGGTGGCGGGAGGTTGTGGAAGAGGCCAAAGCGAACGTGGGCGCAGCATTTGTAATCTAGTCTGAACCCAAGCTCTCTCCCTCAATAAAAATAAGGATTTCAAGATCAAAAACTCGACTGGTCTCCCAGGTCCCTAATAAAACCTGTAGCTGTCTCAGACACAGGTTTCAAAAGCGAGGTCACACCCCTGACCCAGGTTCTTGCTTCCCGAGCACATTTAAGGCCACTGACATGGGCTGCGTGTGGGAACTCGTCTCCTCTTTGTATTTTTCACTTCTTTCCCGGGTTGTAGCAGTTTCCTCTACCTGAGTCCCGCCGCCAAATACAACAGCTCCTTCCTTCCTCCACCTTTCCCTCCCACTAGATTCACTGCTACAACCCACCCAGAGCAAAATTTAGATGCAAGTGAATGCCTTTACATAGCTACAGATCGTTGAAGGGTGAAAGTAATCTGAAAGTCCAGATTATGAAATGATTCATAAAACCACAGCAACCCTGTCCTCACTTCTGATACTATTATTTGGGCGTTTCTCTGCTCCCCGTTACAACTTGCAATTATCTATCAACATGATCATGAGCAGGATGGTGAGAGTTAAAGATGTATGGGGAGGGCTGTCGTTTCTGAGACACCGGACTCCACCACCGGCCCATACATATAATCTTGGTTTGGGTCAAAGTGGATACATTTTACTGGAAACTAATCTCCTTCACTTCTAATAGTACACAGCAGCAATGTTTTCTTACGCATCTATGCTACAGATGAGTTTGATTTTTAACTTTTCTTAACCACGTATTGTTCCAAAGTGTGTTCCACTTTGTGTGCCTGCCTCACCTCGGCACTCCAGAATGTAAGAGCTGGCAGGGACCTTCAGAACCCTGTGGCTCAAACCCTCTCTTTCCACCACTGAGGAAATTGAGAGCAGGAGAGGTTTCCTGTCCAGGGACACACATCCAGTAGATGGCAGAGCCAGGTCTCCTAACCCTCAGGCTGGTTCATTTTCTCTTTCTTTCCTTCCTAATGGTTCAGGTTTTGCCTGGATTCGCCTGTGCTGTAGTCTGCAGATCCTCCTCTCTTACAAGGGATTCAAAATGGCTGCTGCTCATTCCCTGGGCTGCCTGCAGATGTTTCCTAGATGTGGCCTGTGGTCACTGATATTTATATGCAGCTGTCACTGGCCTTTGGTATCACTATGCACTAGTTCAACTAAAACGCAGATTTCAGAAGGCCAAGGGTGATGATACCCAAGAGAGCAGTGAGAGAGGCAGTGCCCAAAACTAGTTTCAAAGTCAGGACTTTCCACCTGATTGACAGAAAATATTTCACCTGCGATCCACGTGAGAGGTCTCACCTTTATTTTTGTACACCTAAGGAGCCATACTTAATTTCCTGGATTAGAGAAGGGGGGAGAGGGACAGGAAAATTAGGTAGGCCTCAAAACCATATTTTATACACTATTCCCAGAATTAGATCACTGTTGACATTTTAACATAATTGCTAGACTACCCAGGAATTCTGTATTATACATAAGCATAAATCCACATGTATAAATACACAAACTACCACATAGATGTAAAAGGAGATATTCTAGAGTATTACAACATACCACAAGAGTTTGATTTTATTCATGGAATTAATATCTTACATAAAAGTAGAAAATTAATATTTCTCTCCCCTACACACCCTGAATCTTTCTTCAATTAATATGTGGGAGCACCATTTTGTTGCTTTGTTACTCTGGAAGAGTAAATGAGTCACAGTCACGCCACCTTAAGAAAGGCTGTGCTTAAATCGACCTTGCTGCGATCTGAAAGCGTTTTGGTTACAGGCAAGGCACCGGAGACCGGTAAGGCAAATAATGAGTAGTAGCGACGAAGCGTGAAAAAAATACTATGGAGTCCCCAAGGGAAGAGGGAACGCGGAGATCCGAGCGAGCGCCATCCTCCTTGCGGAAAGTGGGCGGCTGCAAAAGAGTAAGCCAGGGTGAAAATTTTCAGAAAAACACTGCGAAGGCGGAGCTTGGGTAGAAGACAGAAAGTTCCTCTCGCACTGCTCTAAAATGGGCTCTGCTTCCCCAAGACCCAGAATCTAGTCCTGAGCCGTGTTTCTGTCGTTTTCACCCCTGACGGTTTCCTACTTAGAGCTGAGAAGCGTCGCGTAAGCCAGCCAAGATTTCTGTGTCCTTCACAAACTGACACAGAAGCAGACACCAAAATAACTTTAAACACCTGCGTAGTAGACAAGGGTCCAAACGGGGTGGTAGGGCCAGCTCGCCTCCCAGATGCAGTCCTAGGGGCGAGGATGGGGGGTGGGTACTTGCGCAGCCCCGAATGTTTCTGCGAAAGTCCGAGTTTCCTGGCCCAGTTGCCCCTCCCACCACAAGTACGAGCTTTTAATCCTTCCTGGACGATGTTGATAATAAGGCAGCTTTCACTCAATTTCACTATCCTCCTAAACCCACATACTTTTACAGTTTGAAGATTTCACGGTCATCTGTTTCTGACATTTTCATTCAACTTAACAAATATTTATTAGGCCCCTTCCATTAATTTGCTTATTCTTTTTTTCTTTCAACAAATAGTTACAGACTGCCTTGGATATGCCAGGCCTTATCCTAGGCCCTGGGGATAGAGAAGTAAACAAACAGATTTAGACTAGGATGAAGCTTACTTCTAAGTAGGGGGAGGGGAGACAGAAAATAAACCCCAAAATACATGACTAAAATACATACTATGTAAGGAAGTGATACATGCTATGGAGAAACCCTAAGCAGAGGAAAGGAAAACAAAGGGTTTGTGAAGTCCCTGTGCGAACAGAGTGGCAGAGAAATGCCTCATTGAGAAATTGGCCTTGGAGAAGCTCAGAAGGCTTGAGAAAGCAAGCCGTGCGGGTAGCTGGGGAAAGGGTATCCCAGTAAAAGGGACAGCAAATGGAAAACCCCTGATGTGAGATCTTTGTCCGATGTCTTCCAGGAACAGCAAGGAGCAAGAGGAGAGTGGTAACAGAAACTCAGGTCGTACAAGACCATGTAGGCCTGTGTGGAGTTTTTATCATGGGAAGCCACTGGGACACTAGGAAGTTCTGAGCAGGGGAATAATGTGATCTTACCGTGTTTAAGGTATTCCCCACGGCATTATTCTCAGCAGCAGTGGGGGTAAAAGGATGACTTAAGTCACAAAGCCTGCCTTTAGGGAGTATACTTCAGAGGTGTGGGAGGCCACCAGGTGCACAAAAAGCTACAGAGGTAGAAGGCAATACATGGAAGAACAGAAAGAGGAAGTCTTCAAGGAAGTGTTCAAGTCAGTTCTTGAAAAAATGAGAAAAATGTCAAGATTATAAGGATGTATTGGTGGGGCTGGTAGTTGGGGGATGGGATCAGACAGTTGGCAGGCCATGGATGGCATGCTGAAAAAAAATCTGTTTATTCAACAAGCAATGGGAACTGATGGAGCTTTTGGTGCAGTAAATAATGTGATCACTGTCCAGGCTTGTCTCTTGAACAAGAGCAAGCCTGGGCCCTGAGAGACAGTGTCCAGGGACAGAGCTAAATGGAAAGCTGGGTAGACAGCCCCATTATGGTGTTAATCCAAAGGAAGCTGGTTGTTGGGCAAAGTGTAATGTGAGGCAAGAGGGTAGAAGCATGGACCATGAGACCAGGATGAGAGTATTTGGAACAGAAGGTGGGAGGCAATCTGGCATGATCACCTGAGCTACAGAGGCATAGCTCTAGATGCTTTGTATGTGGTGATTACAGCCCCCAGAGTAAGTGGAGACGTAAGTGTTAAGGGGCCCAAACTGTCTTGGACAATCAGATCTCTGTATTAGGAAGTGGCATCTGACAAGAGTAAAACGTGGGTCCGATGAACCTGGAGAGGCTGACTCAGTGAGGTAATTTTGGAGCCTGATTGCAGTTGTTCAAGCAAGAGACACAACAGCATTAAGCAGGGCTGTGGAGGAGGGAATGAAATGTACAGAACGAATGTAGGATTGCCTCGGTAGTTAGAAAGGATAAGGAGATTAGAGAAAGATGGAGAAATGGAGGACAACTTTAAGGACTCAAGGTTGGGTATTTCAGAAATACTGTCATTAACGAAGAACAGTAACACAGGGGGACAATGTGACACGGACTGCTAGCTGTCCACCAAAACCCATTCTTTCTCCCTTAGTATCAGAATTATAACTGGGCTGACAGCTGCCCAGCCACAGTAAATTTCCCAGCCCCTGTGCAAATAGAATGTGGCCTTGTGGATTAGGTATTTCCCAACAGAATGTAAGAAAAAGGGATATGTGTCTTCCCGGCCTGCACATAAAACCTGTCACATCAACCTCCTACTTCTGCCTCTCTCTCTTTCCTTTCCTATGGGCTATGAAGGTGAATACTACCGCAATTTTGGAAGCCACATTTTTTTTAAGTAAAGCTCTGCACCCAATGTGAGGCTTGAACTCATGACCCCAAGATCGAGTCACAAGCTCTACCACCTGAGCACCCCTGGCAGCCACATGTTGAAGAACATAGAACTACATCAGCCTGGGTCCCTGGCCTGGCTTGAGAAATAAATAAATAAATAAATTTCTATTTCGTTGAAATTTTGGGTCTATTTGCTATAGCATTTTGTAGTCAATTCTAATTAACGTAGAGGGGGAAATCAGGGAATAAGGAATAGGGAAGATTCAGAATTTGATACAGTCAGTGTGTGCATTGAAACTGGATCCCCCGAGAAAAGAAAGAGAGGCTGTGTTCCTTAAGAGGGCAACAGTGGGGCGCCTGGGTGGCTCAGTCGGTTGAGCATCTGACTTTGGCTCAGGTCATGATCTCGTGGTTCGTGGGTTCAAGCCCCGCGTCGGGCTCTGTGCTGATGGCTCGGAGCCTGGAGCCTCCTTTGGATTCTGTGTCTCCCTCTTTCTCTCTCTCTCTCTGCCCCTCCCTTCTCTCTCTCTCTCTCAGAAATAAATAATAAAATTTAAAAAAAGAAAAAGAGGGCAACAGAGATGGTATTAGAAAAACAAATCTGAACCATAATGTGAAGGGGTGTCATGGTTGGTGGGGCTCTGTAAGACCCGTCCATATTTACAAATATGCCATTAACCATATGGCCACATCAGACACTTTGTTACAAAGGTATGGGAATAAGGATGCATGTAGCTTCTCCATCCCTTGATGTCTATGTCGCACTTGAGGTGTGCAACATTGTTTCTTCACTGCCCCAGGCTCTCTTCTCAGAGAGTCTGTCCTCTTACTTAACTTCGTCTGCTGAGGGACAGCAGATTATATGACACTGTTCCCATTCTGATCCTGAAGTTGACCAGATGAGGGGAAAGCAGGTGTCCTATCTGACCTAAACTTGGCCAAATTCCTCTAATGAAAATTTGGAATCAGGTCTCAGAAACCGGTTAGTAAATTGTCAGTCAGAGATTAATAAAGTGATGCAGATTCAGAGCTGAAAGAGTTGTTTTAAGAAAGGCATCTTCAGGGGTTCCTGGGTGGCTCAGTCAGTTAAGTGTCTGACTTCAGCTCAGGTCACAATCTCACAGTCTGTAAGTTCGAGCCCTGCATTGGGCTGTGTACTGACAGCTCAGAGCCTAGAGCCTGCTTCAGATTCTGTCTCCTTTTCTCTCTGCCCCTCCCCCACTCACACTCTGTCTCTCTCTGTCTCCCAAAAATGATTAAGTTTTTTAAAAATTAAAAAAAAAAAAAAAAAAAAGGTATATTCAGGAGGCACCTGGGTGGCTCAGTCGGTTAAGCATCTGACTCTTGATTTCAGCTCATGACATGGTCGCACAGTTCATGAGATCCAGCCCCTCCTCAAGTTCTGCACTGACCCCACAGAGCCTGCTCGGGATTCTCTCTCTGCCCCTCCCCCACTGTGTGCCCCCCCCCCCCGCATAAATAAATTTAAAAAATTTTTCTTTATTTAAAAATATTTTTATGTTTGTTTATTTCTGAGACAGAGAGAGACAGAGCATGAGTGGGGGAGGGGCAGAGAAAGGGAGACACAGAATCCAAAGCAGGCTCCAGGCTCTGAGCTGTCAGCACAGAGCCCGATGTGGGGCTCAAACTCACAAACCGTGAGATCATGACCTGAGCCGAAGTCGGTCGCTCAACCAACTGAGCCATCCAGGTGCCCGATAAAAATTTGTTTAAAAGAGCGTTGTTATAAAAAAAAAAAAAAAGAAAGATATCTTCAGCCCACATGTGATGGAGATGCAGATAATGATCTTCTGTAGAGTTCCAGAAGAAAGAAACGGGCATGCAAAGAGAAGCAGTGAAGAGACCATGGGATTTAGAAAGACAGATAACCCTTAGCAACCAAAGACTCCCCAGGTTCTGGATCCTGCAACTCATGAGGTTCCTCTCCCTGGACTTAAGTTTTGTGGGACATCCCTATGTTTATAAAACAATTTCCCTCTTCTTTTCCAAGCTAGTTTGTTATGGGTTTCTGTTAGTTGAACCTGAGATGTTCCTGATGAACTCAATGGTTTACATATTTGAAAGCAGCTTCTCTGGTGTTACCACATTTGGCCCTTATAAGACAACCGTTACGAGGCCAATGCTATCACGTTGTCTTTCAGATGAAGTCCTAAAACGGAAGGCTGAGTGTTCCAAAGCCAAGGAAGAGAGTGAGGAAGGTACTAGAAGCAGCATGCCTGTTCTCATGAAGCAGAGTCCAGAGTCCATGGTGACAATACTTGAAGAAGATGCAAGGACTCCATAAATTTTATGACTGAGGCATCATTGCCTTAATTTACCTACAATGCACTACACTTTCCCCCATCTCTGGGGGAAATGAAAGTTAAATTCCTGGAAAGAAAAATAACATCTTTGAAAGAAATTGGGTTGCAAGAAGGGTATCAAACTGATATGGTGGGGTCATTCTTTAAAGAAAAAAGTGCATCAAGCATTTCTACTTAGAAAAAAATCTTCATTTTCAAGTAAAATATGGTAAGCAAGGGCAGATTTACTAGTATTGCTGGTTTCAAAAGAATGGAAAATAAATAGAAAAACCTGGAGTCATAACCACATACCTGATTTACATGATTTATTTACCTGATTTATTCAGCTTCCAAGACTGGAACATAAGTGGCCAACTTCTGTGAGTAGAATATGGAATTTGGGACAATAAATAGGTTCACCACCAATTCACTGTTTTCAATTACATTCTGTTCTTTAAATTGAGAAAACATGATGGGGAAAACCTCCTTCGATTATGATCTGTATTTAATTTATGCAAAATTACACCTAAAAGGGAGGGGAGTGCTCTTTTTCTACTCCTGATCACTCTCTGAATAATTATTCACATGAATATTTGTTCATTCCTTCATTCATTAAATTTTTAATGAGCCCTTACCAGATGCCAGCCTTTCTGGGGACACAGTGGAAAACAAAGATAGCCAAAGTCCTGCTTTCATGGAATTGAGCTTACACTCAAGTGTGAAAGGCAGACAATACACAAACAAATAAGCATAGTTGTCATGTTGTTACAAGTGCCAAAAGGAAACAAACTACTTTAGGGTACAGAGAGTAATGACGGCAGATGCAATATTAAGAGGAAAGGATTCTTTGATAAACTGACATTTGAATAGAGACCTGAATGAAATGAGGGCATGGACTATGTAATTTTCTATGTTCCAGGCAGAGGAAATAGCAAATCCAAGGGCCCTGAGGTAGGAATGTGCCTGGAATGGCTGAAGAACAATAAGGGAACGGTAAGCCAGAAATAAAGTAGGGCCTGGGAGGTAGGAAATGAAATCAGACAGTAAGTAGGAGCCCAGATTAAAGATTTTAGATTTTATTCCAATCAAGATAAGCCATCTTTGAGCTGAGAGTTTTGATTGGACTTTGGCTAACTTTAATCACTTTGCTGAGTGGGAAGCACTACAAAGAAGCAAGAGAGAAGCAGAAAGACCAGTGAGCAGACCATTGCAGCAATCCAAAAAGGAGGTCATGTCATTTGAGACCAGAATGGTGGCAGTGTAAGGAGAAAAAGGATAGACTTGATTGATGTGTTTTTAAAGACACAGCCAATGGGATTTGCTGAAGGATTGGAAATAGAGTGTGTGCATGAGTGAGAGGAGTCCATAATGATGCCAAGGCTTTTTGGCCTAAGCAACTGAAGAAAAGTTTGGCTATTTACTGAAACGGGGTTGGCTGAAGGATGGACGAATTTTGCTTTGTGTTAAGTCTGAGATATCCATAGACATCCAAATGGATGAGAGGCTGAGTAAGTAGATGTATACATGAGTCTGGAATTCAGGGGAGAGAGGTTTGTGCTGGAGATACAAATTTGGAAATTTTCAGCATTTAGATGACGGTACTAGAAGCCACAGGACCAGATAAGATCACCAAGGGAGTTTAGACAGAGAAGAGAAGAGGCCTGAACAGTAAGAAATCAAGAAGATGGGAGGATCTAGGCAAAAGAGACTGGAAAGGAGACACTGATGGAGTAGAAGAGAGCCTAGGGAGAAGTGACCCAGAGAGCAAGTTAAAGAATGTGTCTCAAGGAGGAGAGAATTACTGGTTCAAATGGTTCAATTGCTGCTGACAAGAAATAGGACTGAAGACCTACCACTAGATTTAGCCATGGAGGTCACTGGTAATCTGGACAAGAGTAGTTTTGCTAGACTGGAAGATATGAAAGCCTGACTGCTATCTATCCACATGAATAAAATATGCACACATGTACCTAGTCTAAGCAGAGGGTAGCTAGGTTCTAATATCAGGCATCAGTCTGGAAGCAGGCCAGGGGTGGGGTCTGAGCATTGGCAGATGGGAAGTAAACACATTATAAGGGTGCCTCCCATTGCTTACCTGCCCTACTTATTTCTTTGTATGGTTTCACAAGGCTTCCTTCAATATCTTTTCTTAACTTTCCTAAAAATTATCACGTCAACAAACTTCCTTAAACCTCTTTGAAAGGAATAGCTTTGGGAGCCTGTGCTAAGAGAATTAGTATGGAATTAGCTTTGCTTGGGAGTCTCATATTTCAACTAGCTAGTGTTCTGCATAGAAATTCATTGTACAATACAACAGCATCTTCTGTTCCCATCATAATAGACTGTCTTATCTACCAAATAAACAATGTAAGGCTCTAGTATAAATTCTTGGCATATCAAAAGGGCAATGAGTTGCATTTTTATTTATTTTTGACAAAAAGCCTTTCCTTACTCTGTCATAATGGTATTCTTCTACAAACCTCAATAATCTGCTTAGGATATTCCTGTGTCTGTGGAGTAATTAGATCTCCAGTGTCAAATGCAATTTGTTACCTTTTTCCTTAACTCAGGATTAGATTTTCTGACCTAGAATGTTTCAGAGTAGTTTTCCATCTCTTCCTTTATTGAAGAAACAGAAACATCCAGAATAGTTAGGCCCTCTGTGGCCACATGAGGACAGAAGAGGGTAAGTAATAAGATAGAATTCCCCCTCCCCCCCCCCCACCCCCCAGCATTCATCAGGCAGGAATGTAATTGACCTGCTGCGCTATTTAAACAGCACAGGAGGGCAGCACAAGGCCAGAACTGTCAGCCCTAATCCTGCAACTATGCCAAACCACAACCATATTTGTAATCTACTTTTTTTTTTTAATTTTTTTTTTCAACGTTTATTCATTTTTGGGACAGAGAGAGACAGAGCATGAATGGGGGAGGGGCAGAGAGAGAGGGAGACACAGAATCAGAAACAGGCTCCAGGCTCTGAGCCATCAGCCCAGAGCCTGACGCGGGCTCGAACTCACGGACCGCGAGATCGTGACCTGGCTGAAGTCGGACGCTTAACCGACTGCGCCACCCAGGCGCCCCTCTACTTTTTTTTTTTTAATGTTTATTTATTTATTCTGCGGGAGAGAGAGAGAGAGAGAGAGAGAGACCGAGTACATGAGCAGGGAAGGGCATAGAGAGAGGGAAAGAGAGTATCCCAAGCAGGCTCTGTGCTGTCCGTGCAGAAAAACCCAACTCCGGGATTCATCTCATGAACCGTGGGATCATGACCTGAGTCGAAATCAAGTCGGAGGCTTAACTGACTGAGCCTCCCAGGTGCCACTGTAATTTACTTCTTTTTTTTTTTTTTTTTTAATTTTTTTTTCAACGTTTATTTATTTTGGGGACAGAGAGAGACAGAGCATGAACGGGGGAGGGGCAGAGAGAGAGGGAGACACAGAATCGGAAACAGGCTCCAGGCTCTGAGACATCAGCCCAGAGCCCGACGCGGGGCTCCAACTCCCAGACCGCGAGATCGTGACCTGGCTGAAGTCGGACGTTTAACCGACTGCGCCACCCAGGCGCCCCTGTAATTTACTTCTTAAAATGCATACACAGAGTTTCAATCCCCACCAAATTTAAATTTTTTTTTTAACGTTTATTTATTTTTGAGACAGAGAGAGACAGAGCATGAATGGGGGAAGGGCAGAGAGAGAGAGGGAGACACAGAATCGGAAGCAGGCTCCAGGCTCTGAGCCATCAGCCCAGAGCCCGACGCGGGGCTCGAACTCACGGACCGCGAGATCGTGACCTGAGGCGAAGTTGGACGCTTAACCGACTGAGCCACCCAGGCGCCTCAATCCCCACCAAATTTAATTGAACTATAAATTTACATAGATCTTATTAAATGTTTTCAGATTATTTTATGTATTAATAATAGATACATTACTCACACAGTGATCTGAATTTAACTTTTATCAAAGCAGAGTGTTTTAATAGCTATGCAATCAAGGTAAGTATTATAACCCTTAACAAGTGAGGAAGTACAATAAAGATAAAAGGTGACTTATCTATGGTCACACACAATTAGGCATAAGGTCAATGTAACAACTTAAATCTGATTCTTTTCTACTAAACTTAGCTCTTTCAGAAAGTCAGCCTCTTCAACATATAAAAACACATATACTGCCTCCATGACATATTCACCTTGAATTCAGATATAAAATGACAGCCTTTTTTGTGTCTCCAGTGAGGCCAATTCTTATGCTCCAAACAAAATAAATACAAAGTAGATAGCACCCAATAGGTATTAGTGACCAATACGCATGATTCCAGTATAGCTCCAAGAGATACCTCCCACTGCATTCTAGTAGGGGTCCTAGATATGGTAGTTATGGAACCCATCAAGTCCACAGCCCCACCAAAGGTTATGGCATGGGCTCCTGACCAAGAGCTATGGTTTATAATGGGGCCTGATACAGAGAGCTCTGCCTGAAAGAAACAAGATGGTAATTAGCTAAGTCAATCTTATACTTTCACTCAAGATTTAGAACAAGGAAGTATAGCAAGAACCATAAGGTCATGGTGAAAAGAGAACAGACAGATGCAGAGAGAACACATGTAGGGACCCTGTAGTCACTATGTGCTAGAATGACAGACCATGGACTTCCTAGGCATAGGTGTCTAGAATTCCCAACATCCCAAATGAACTTTTGATTCCTGTTTACCTGGGACCCTTTCAAGGCCCCACAGTTTTGGCTTTGTATTTTCTAAGGACTTAGCAGTATGGCTAAGAACATGTGAACACACATGCACACATATCCCACACATTCAAGGTAACAAACGGGACTGTTCCTTACAACCAAAAGACTATATACCATCACCCACAGATATTCTTCACAATCAATATAAACCCACATTTAATCCCAACCAGGGTCACACGGAACATATGCTTATATGATCAAAGCTGTACTTCATTCACTCAGTATCTATTGATTACTTATGACATGGCAGGCATTATATGAGTGCGGGAGTTACAGAGAGAAATAAACAACAGAGACAAATAAGGCAAGGTCTCTACTTGAGGGGCTCCAAGCTCAGCAGGAAAGACATAGGAAGATTATACAAGAAACAAATTATACAAAATTTGGAAAAATTGTATACCGACTGCCTAAGTGGTAGATTCCCTTTTACTTGTATGTCATCCTGATAGGGCTCTTCTATCCAAGTCCAGTTTATCAGTTAACACAGATTTGTGTCAGCATATTGTACACCCAAGTGAATAGATGAGAACAGAATTAAATCATCATTCTTGAGTGCTTTGCTCATTGGGATGTAGAATGGTGTAATTAGATGGACACGGTTAATAATTACTACTTTCATCATGACCATTATTTAACGTGAGTGCTGGCTTCTCAGGAGTTTAAATGTGGTTTGATGTTTTAGATTTAAGAGTTAGACAACCCTTGGGGCACCTGGGTGGCTCAGTCGGTTAAGTGTTCACCATCTGCTCAGGCCATGACCTCACAGTTTGTGGGTTCGAGCTCTGTGTTGGGCTTTGTGCTGACAGTGTGTGGCCTGCTTGGAGTTCTTTCTCTCCCTCTCTCTTGCCCCTAGACTTCTCGCACACGCACACGCACACACAAACACACACACACACACACACACACACACACACACAACTCTCTCTCTCTCTCTCTCTCTCTCTCTCTCAAAATAAACTTAAAAAAAATTCAACAAATATTTAAGTGTGTGTAATTTTGTGAACCATAAGGGCAATCACTAGAGGAATTTTGAAAAGTGAACAAAATACAATCACTACCTTCAATGGGGGGAGTTTTATTCTATATATACAAAGAGACAATAACATTAATTCAAAGCCAAATATGTGTGCTTTGAAAAAATAGTACAAGCAAAGTGTTAACGAAGTTTTTAGAGGAGATCAGGGAAGGCTTCAGAGGTTGCTTTTGAAATGGGTCTTGAAAACTCAATGGGTTTTAACTAGAGGGGAGGAGTAACTGAATTAATCAAATGGTACAGTTTAATAAATGTTAACTTGGTAACTTGAAGAGTCATTTTATTCCCCCATTATTGTTTATTGTCACTGTCCAAGATAGCTCACAAATTTACCAATCCTTTAAAAATATAGGAAATTCTCTCTTCGTTTTGCCTACTGACAATCTTTTCTCCTACCATAAACGCTTTATATGCTAGATACAGTCATTATTAGCACATTGCAATTGGTAAATAGGGAAATAATGTCAATATAACTCAGAAATCATGTTGGTTCATGGGGCACCTGGGTGATTCATTCAGTTAAGCATCTGACTCTTGGATTCTGCTCAGGTCATGATCTCACGGTTCATGAGTTGAAGCCCCAAATTGGGCTCCATGCTGCTGCTTAAAATTCTCTCTCCCTCTCTCTCTCTCAAAATAAATAAATAAACTTAGAAAAAAGAATTATTTAAAAAAGAAAAGAAAAAAGCAGACAATTTCTCAGGAATGCCTTTCCTTAGGATAAATAGAGGTTTGGTAGCTTCAAGAGCCTTTAAATTTTTCAAAATAGTAGCTTATATGGTGAAACTGCACAGTGCAAATGAAAGTATAAAAGCATTTTCTCCTGTGTGTGTGGGGGGGGGGGCGGTGCTGATTGAGAAAGCTAAATCTTGGATCACATATATTTTTTAATGTTTATTTATTTTTAGGGGGGGGGCAGACAGAGAGGGAGAGAGAATCCCAAGCAGGCTCCACACTCAGCAAGGAACCCAATGTGGGGTTCGATCCCATGAATCGTGAGATCATGACCTGAGCTGAAATCAAGAGTCGAACGTTTAACCAACTGAGTCACCCAGGCACCCCTTGAATCGTATTTTTAATTTTGATGAAACTGCTTTTAGTTGGAAGCAGCGTCCTCTAGGACCTACATGTTACAAGAGGGAAGCCCATGTCCCAGGGTTAAAGGTTCTAAAGAAATGCTATATAATAGAAATATGAGACACACATATAATTTTAAGTTTTCTAGTAGCCACATTTTTAAAATGCAGAGTATAAAGAAGCAGGTGAAATATTTCGACATATAATCAACATAAAAACTATTAATGAGATATTTTACATTCTTTTTTCCATACTAAGTCTTTGAAATCTGCTGTATATTTTACATTTACAGCAAGCACATCACAATTTGGATTAGCACATTTATTTTTATTTTAATTTTTTTTTGGATTCACACATTTAAATGCCCAAGAGCCACACATGGCTAATGGATACCATATTGGGCAGTATAGCTTTAAAGGATGACTGTGAGGTTGAATACAAAGGCCAGTGGAGATTTAATTGGTATTATTTTTTATTAGCATAGTAACTTTTATTGCCCTCAAGTAACAAAGTTGCATACGTTTTGAGGGTCTGCTCCTAAACCTATATTTTCTCTAAGTCCTGTTATTTTTAGTACACCACTTTAAAGAACCTTGTTTTCCCTGTACATGGTTTCTTAGCTTTCCTCTCAGCTATGGGTAGTCATATGATACAGTTCTGAGCAATGTAAAGGGAAGTCTGGTAAGTCATATGGGAAAATGTTTCACCCTGATAAGAGAGAGGCCACAAGGAGAAAGCTTACCTACCACCCCCCCCCCACCCCGACCCCCACCGCATCCCGCCATATCCCTTTCTTTTTGTTTGGAACATTTGATGGAAGAACATGATGTTTGATGCTATGGCAGCCATCTTGTGACTATGATAGACGAATCTTTAATATGTTGAGGATGGCAGAACAGAAAGGCATCTTTCCTTATCAGAGATTAAAATGCAATGAAGCAGCTAGCCATGCAAATACGGGGGTGGGAGGGAGGTCAGAGCAGAGTCACCTAGCAGAAGGGTGCTTCAGCAGAGAAGATATCCTCAATGGGCATTGCTTAATATTCACAACTGAAGTTCACCCTTTTTTCTTCCACTTCCACCCCCCTCCCTTGCTAATCAGTTCCTTCTGATGAGAACATTCTTGTAGGTATGACAAGAGTGCTAAAATCACTCCCAACACTGAAGAGTGGAGAGTTAGAAGCAGAAGCAAAATTTCCTTGAAGTCCCTTATTTTTATCATTAAGGTTTCATTCACAAACATTGCAATTTGGCTGTTATATATGTATTTAACACTTAAAAAAAATTCTTACGGTTTTCTATCCTGAAAAAGATTTCCATCACTCAGTTAATAAGATCATATTCTTTTGATTGAACCAATTTTGAGTAATTGGTAATGCATATCAGATTCATTGTTCATCAATTTCTTACATGTCTTGAGGTCACCATAATTCAAGAACCCAGATTCACAAAAATACGTGGATAAAAATGACAACAGTTTTTCCCTGCTTTATAGTGTCAGGGTAGTTACAGGACACACTGCCCAGAATACTGCTAAAAAACTTTTTTTTGTTTTAAATTGTATGGGTAGCTTTTTCAGCTGCTGATTGTGGAAATTTTGGTAAGTGTATTTCCTGAGTCATGTGACAGACTGAATGGATAACCAACCCACTAATGACTTTCTTTCACTCATCAAAGGATTTTTTTACGGGAACAAAGATGAAACTTTATTTGACCACTTACCAGTGTTACACTAACAGTTTTATCACATGTAAATGAACGAGGAGCCTCAAAGGATTCACAGTTCTTTATCAACTCTTCATCCAATTCCCATACTTAACTTTCATTAGGGCCATCTCATCTAGTGCAATAAAAGTATTCAGTTTGTTTTACAGTTGTTGATTGCCTTGACAAAGTAAGCCAGCCGTCTTTATGACTCAGTCTTAATCATTAAGGTGAACAAAGAATCAATTCACCTTATCTACATTTCTTTTCCTTCATGAAGAAAATGTCAATTCAATCCTGGCTTCGAAAACTGGTTATCACCTTCCTCAACCAAATAAGTGTACTTTTAGATAACAGAGCAGGATTTTTAAGTCACTTCTGACTTTGGCACAAATTTGCTTTAAAAGGTAGAGTATCCAAACTAACAAGATTTACTAAATTTTACTATCATTTTGAACATAGAAAAATCCAGGGGCTAGCTTTTTAAAATGGAGGTTCTATGTGAACCTTGCTGGAAACTGTCCAAAGCCTTCAAAATTTGGCCGCACCTGCACACATCCATATGTTTTTCTCTACTCAATTTCATGCTACCTAAAAATCACACTTTCCTTTCTAGAAATTTTCTTCTGTCCCAAATCCGTCTTCAAATTCATCATTTAAAACTTAACAAATAGAGTGCAATAAAGTTGCCAAATTACTAACATCTATGTTTTTATAACAGTTCTAAGATTCGGGTTTAGCTCAATCTACCAGTTATGTAAATTTGCATCTGAGCACATTAAAATGCATCGTTAGAATGCATGTATCCATAAAGATACTTGAAAAAAAAAAATCAGCTTGCCTCCCCAAACAGATCCAGTCATGATAACATTAAGTTCCACCAGGTCTTATTTTTTCTTAGTATCACAGACTTCTAAACCACCTGAAACGGATTCCGAAGGGAACTTAAAACCACCTTTTAACATTTGCTTATTGGTTTGTGCTTTTGATGGCTATTGCTTCTAGAGTTACCTCTCTTTTTGGTTTCTAAATTTGCATGGCTGCCTTTTGACTTTGCTTCAAAAGTCAGTCTTAATCCTGAGGCATTGCTCGAGCAAGACGGCCTTGGGGCTAGGTTTATTTGCATCTTTTCCATAACAGAGCCCATATTTTAAATATGTACCTAAATACTACCTGAGCTTTTGGATTTACTGTTGCTGCCTGTCACTTCTCAGTAATGGAGAGAGTGCTGCTGTCACCTTCGTCATGTTCATTCTAAAGCTCTTCCACGACAGGTCTGACAAGGCAAAGATTTCTAACTTTCAGGGTTTTCATTACCGTTCGTATTTTCGCTAGTTTCGGAATTACACTTAAAATGGCCTGTTCTTAACTTCCAGTCCGCCTTCCTGACTGAAAACATGACTTTCAGTATGAATTACATATCAAGACTAAACGCCGGCGCCCAGGAAGCGGGACAGAGCGGTCGCCCGAGTTGGTAAACAAACGCCGCGCAGGCGCACTGACAGCAGGAGGGTAAAGCGGTAGCCTGATAGCCAATGGGGGATTTTTCGTATAGTGAAAAGTGGAGAAGCAAAACAAAACGCTGCTTCTTGAGGTGATAAACTGGTTGGCTTTTTCTACTTTTATTTATTTCTGGCTTTGGTTCCTGAGTGTCGCAGCCCTGGGGCCTTGCAGAGAAGTCCGTAGAATACCTCGACCCCCGAGAACTGCCGCTAGCGTGTCAGCTAATTATACCGGCCTCATTTGTTCTCGCCGCAGAGTCTCGATCTTCTGTACACAACACTAATCCACCCGGCTTGGGAGGGTTTAAAAAAAAAAAAAAAAAAAAAAAAAAGGCCTCGCAACGCCGCACAAAATTTGCTACTCTTGGGCGCTTCCCCAAACAACGCGAGATCTGCCCGAGAGTAAAGCGGCACTTCCAAGGGCACGATTGCGCATGCGCCTGACTAAATCCTTTTTCGCGGGAACAAGGTTTGAAACTTTGAAACTATCTGTGGGGTTAGTAGTAAACCAAATTTGGCCCTCCAGAAAGGTCCGAGGGAGTCAAGCACACACCGCTACGTTCTTCAAGATTTTGCAGTCATAACTGTGTATGACTGCGTAGTCGTCCCTTCTTTCCCTTGTATATTGGCTGTGAATTCTGTGTGAGAGGAGGGTTTCAGCGAATCCAGTAATAAAGAAGTGGGCGTGAGAGAGCGGATCAAGGTTTTAAAATAAGGATGACTTTTATGTGTTTGGAAGGATAACTCGGGGAGCGACTTAAAGGAATAAATCTGAGGGGGCCAAGATTTTTTTTTTTTTTCTTTACTGGAGACCATGGGAGACTGCTGAACTGAGGTAATGCAGTGGGAAGGAAATGGGAAAATTTGAGAGGTAAATGAAGGCAGTAACTATACAGCACACGCGAGAGATGAGACTAGAAAGACAGGACAATTGGCAAGGAGAAGAAGTTTTCCCGAAAATAGTGTGAACCTGTGCATGTTTGTAAACAGGCAGAAATGATGAGGCCGTGATTCGTAAGATGAAAATTGGGAAGTCCCTAAATGGGTGGAACAAGGAGGATTCTGAAACGCGTAGCCCTGAACAAGGACTGAGGTTAGGCTTAGAAAGAACAGTTAAAGTAACAGGAGTCAGGAATTTGGGAACTGTCTTGAGAGAACTGACCAATCTTACCTCTTTCTCAGGATACATGGGACACCTGCACAAGCATTGGATTTTTGTCCTGCAACGTCTGAAAGCTACCACGCAGACACCTGCAGGACTCTCTCTTCCAGTAAGTCCCCTGGTCCCTGCCACCTCCTACCCACCCTGTATGTCAGCCGGGATGCAATGTGGATTTCATGGAGTGACACGGTGGAATTTGTTACCAAGTCCCTTAAACATACCACTGGTGCGTTACAAAAATACATACTTCTAGCTCTAGTTACCCAGCTCACTATGTATTAGAGTCCATCTTGATATTGGCAGCAGTCTTGCGCAGCTTAGCCTCTATAATTTTGATTCTTTGTGTACTGTGTGGAGTCCAAGGCAGAGGAGCAATGGAGTACTTAATTTCATGAGACCATCAAAAGAATGGTTTGTAGGTAGGCAGTATAGCTTCGTCTGTAAGAAAGACTAAATCTAGAAAGCCACAGGCTTTAAGTTGTCATGGAGTTTAAGTTTAAGCAGTAATAGAGAAAGACTGCAGGTATTAATTAGAGAATGGAAGTACTTCAATAAGGAAGTAGACCCCTGTTGGGGCGCCTGGGTGGCTCAGTCGGTTGAGTGTCCGACTTCAGCTCAGGTCATGATCTCGCGTTGGTGGGTTTGAGCCCCGCGTCAGGCTCTGGGCTGACAGCTCAGAGCCTGGAGCCTGCTTCCGATTCTGTGTCTCCCTCTCTCTCTGCCCCTCCCCCACTCATGCTCTGTCTCCCTTTGTCTCAAAAATAAATAAAAAAAACATTAAATTAAAAAAAAAAAAAAAAAAAAGAAGTAGACCCCTGTCAAGGAGCTCTCCCTTGGAGCACTTCACTTCATTTTGGCAGCTTAAAGTATAGCCTAGTAGCTGGGCTATATGTATGCAATTCATGGAAAAATGTTCCAGGAAAAATTCATGGATGCAATAGAATAGTATTTCTGGGATAAAGCCTGGGTGTCTTATTTTAGGGAGTGGGATCATCCAGCTGTAGGAGGCATTGACATCTCAGTATGGTGTCACAGAAAGTGTGTGGAATTGGAAATCGGACCTGGGGTTTGCCTTAGTCAGTTATGCAACCTCCCTGTGCCTCAGTTTCCCTATTTGTAAAATAAGAATAACAGTGCCTACCTCATAGGATGATTGTAAAGATGAAATGAGGTACTGTTGAGATGGCTGCATGAATTACTATATAGAACATATGTAATTTATGATCATCAAATGAGAATTTCTTCCCTGAACCTCCCACATTTATGCATGTCATCTACCCCTCAAATATGGAAGCCCTATGTAGCATTGGGCCATCTGTATTTAAGACAGGTTCTCTATGTTGCTTTCACCTTAGAATCATCTGGGGAGGTTTAAAAAAATGCCGAGGCTTCACTCTAGACCAATTATAAATCAGAATCTCTGGTAGTGGGGTCTGGACATCAGTACTTTTTATTTTATTTTTTTATTTATTTTATTTTATTTTTTTTTTAATTTTTTTTTTAAACGTTTTTATTTATTTTTGGGACAGAGAGAGACAGAGCATGAACGGGGGAGGGGCAGAGAGAGAGGGAGACACAGAATCAGAAACAGGCTCCAGGCTCTGAGCCATCAGCCCAGAGCCTGACGCGGGGCTCGAACTCCCGGACCGCGAGATCGTGACCTGGCTGAAGTCGGACGCTTAACCGACTGCGCCACCCAGGCGCCCCGACATCAGTACTTTTTAAAGCTCTTCATTTTGCTACCAAAGTTAAGAACCACTGCTTTAAGGGGCACCTGGGTGGCTCCGTCAGTTGGGCTTCTCACTTTGGTTCAGGTCATGGTCTTGCAATTTGTGGTTTCGAGCCCCACGTTGGGCTCTGTGCTGATGGTTTGGAGCCTGGAGCCTGTTTCAGAGTCTGTGTCTCCCTCTCTCTCTGTCCCTCCCCCACTTGCACTCTGTCTCTGTCTCTCTCAAAAAATAAATAAACATTAAAAAAGAAAAGAACCACTGCTTTAAGAGTTCTCTCTAGAAGAAGAAGAAAATTAGACTTGTGGTTTAAGACTACCCATCTGTATAGCTATATATTTGAAAAATTTCTAGAGGAATAAAGGCTAGTGTTTGAGATGGGCAAATGAGTAGGGCATAGTGAGCTATATTCAGGAAAGAGGACACTATGATAAGAGTGTGGTAAGCATCTTGATTTGGGGAGAGGAAAGTGATGAGGTCAATAATATAGGCCCCAGAAATAAATGGGTCTTGCTGTAGTGATAGAGGACTTTGAGCCTCCCAAGTTGATTTTTTGATCTAGGACAGGCAACGCAGATGATGATGTCTTTATTGCTTTACCATGCGGTAAATCTTGGGCTGATGTCTGTAGTGGGGTAGGGTTACCTTCCTGGCTCTGCCCCATTAGTTTGGGGTCGGGGGGGCATCATGGCCTCACTGAAGTGTATGATGTGAAGGTGGGGAAGTATGCAGCAGGCCATTGGCCATGAATCCTATCAGGGTTGTGGCTGCTTTGACTACACAAGTAGTTTTGTTGGTAGTAACAGATGACAAAGGTGAGATGTAAGCCTATTTTTGTAGCCTTTTAGTGAATAGAAAATCACTTGGAACAGGAGGGATGGCATGTCTGGGTCAAGAATTTGAGCTTCTAAGAGATAAGTGACTTTTTAGTAGGACAACTCTTGCTTCTAGGGATATAAGTGATTCAGAAGTTGAAACCACCTTATTACTTCAGTCTTTGGATGGCTAACTCCAAATGTAGCAGTAATGGCCAGAAATATCTTCTGCCACATAAGGTAACCTGTCTTTAATCGGGTCCCTTTTCTTGAGAAGCACATTCGTTTGTCTAGTCATTTGCAAGAGCATTGGGGAAATGACTCAACATTGTTGGCTAGGTAAGGAGAGAAGGGAGCCAGAGACTCTCCAGGGGTCAATAGAGGTTATGAAGCAGAAGTGAGGAGTGGAATGGGGTAGGAGGATAGGGAACTCTGGTTAAGGAGGGAAGTATGTTGAAAGTTAGAAATAGAAAAATCCCAAGCAGTGACAGGTTAGTCCAACTGTTATAAAAATATGTGAAGGGGCACCTGGGTGGCTCAGTCGGTTAAGCGTCTGACTTTGGCTCAGGTCATGATCTCATGGTTCGTGGGTTTGAGCCCTGTGTTGGGCTCTGTGCTGACAGCTCAGAGCCTGGAGCCTGCTTTGGATCCTATGTCCCCCTCTCTCTGCCCCTCCCCCACTCATGCTCTGTCTCTGTCTCTCAAAAATAACTAAACATTTAAAAAAGTTTTTTTAAATATGTGAAAATAGGAGTGCTACCTACCTGAGATTCTATAACAAGAAATACCACAGACAGACCACTCGGTAGGGCTTCCGCAATTTATACGGGGGTGAGAATGGATTAGAGTACTCTGGAATGCTCACCCTTATCAAGGGCATAAAAAGGCAAGATGGTGACTGGGAAAGGGGTCTCAAAGAGGATATTTGAGTGAAGTTCTTGGAATGCCGTTAGACAAACAAATCAGGGAGAGAGGGGTGGCACACTTTTACCCAAAATGTAAGCTTCCCTATCTGTAGCAGGCACAAACAGGGGGGAGGGGGAAAGCCTGGACTTTAAGTTAAGGGGCAAATCGTGACTAATATACAGGACTGGATATTTTAATTGCTATTTTTACCTAAAAGTGACCAGAAAAAGGATGGGACTGCCCAGGTTTTCTTTTGGGGATGGGAGAAGACCCAACCCCTGCAGAGTGTTTTTAGACGGACAGTAGAGAATAAAACTTAAGTTGTTTTAAGTCAGTCCCCAAAAGTCCTGTTTGTTCAATGTGCTGGAACATTATTGTTGAGCACCTACTTTGCTTTTAGATTTTAATTTTTTAAATTTTATTTAAATCCAAGTCAGTTAACATACAGTGTAATAATGGTTTGAGGAATAGAATTTAGTGATTTATCACTTACATATAACACCCAGTGCTCATCCCAACAAGTGCCCTCCTTAATATCCATCACTCATTTAGCCCATTCCCCCCACTCAACACCCCTCCAGCAACCCTCAGTTTGTTCTCTGTATTTAAGAGTCTCTTATGGTTTGCCTCCCTCTCTGTTTTTATCTTATTTTTCCTTCCCTTCCCCTATGTTCATCTGTTTTGTTTCTTAAATTCCACATATGAGTGAAATCATATATTTGTCTTTCTCTGACCAACTTATTTTGCTTAGCATAATATGTTCCAATACCATCTATGAAATGGTATGATTTCATTCTCTTTGGTCGCCAAGTAGTATTCCATTGTATATATACCACATCTTCTTTATCTACTCATCAGTCAATGGACATTTGGTCTCTTTCCATACTTTAGCTATTGTCAATAGTGCTGCTATAAACACTGGGGGGGGAGGGGTGCCCCTTCAGATCTGCATTTTTATATCCTTTGGATAAATATCCTATAGGGCAATTGCTAGGTCATAGGGTAGCTCTGTTTTCAATATTTTGAGGAATCTGCATACTGTTTTCTAGAGTGGCTGCACCAGTTTGCATCCCCACCAGCAGTGCAAAAGTGTTTCCTTTTCTCTACATCGTCACCAACATCTGTTGTTTCCTGAGTTGTTATTCTGACAGGTGTGGGGTGGTAACTCATTGTGGTTTTGATTTATATTTTCCTGATGATGAGTGATGTTGAGCATCTTTTCATTTGTCTGTTAGCCATCTGGATGTCTTCTTTGGAAAAGTGTCTGTTCATGCCTTTTGCCTGTTTCTTCACTGGATTATTTGTTTTTTGGGTATTGAGTTTGATAAGTTCTTTAAAAAAATTTTTTTTTAACGTTTATTTATTTTTGAGACAGAGAGAGACAGAGCATGAACGGGGGAGGGTCAGAGAGAGAGGGAGATACAGAATCTGAAACAGGCTCCAGGCTCTGAGCAGTCAGCACAGAGCCTGACGCGGGGCTCGAACTCACGGACCGCGAGATCGTGACCTGAGCCGAAGTCGGACGTTTAACGGACTAAGCCACCCAGGCACCCCAATGAGTTTGATAAGTTCTTTATAGATTTTGGATACTAATTGTTTGTCTGCCATGTCATTTGCAAATATCTTCTCCCATTCCACCAATTGCCTTTAAGTTTTGTTGATTGTTTCCTTCTCTGTGCAGAAGCTTTTTTATCTTGATGAGGTCCCAGATAGTTCATTTTGCTTTTGTTTCCCTTGCCTCCAAAGACATGTCTAGTAAGAAGATGCTGTGGCTGAGTTCAAAGAGGTTGTTGCCTGTTTGAAGTCTGGAATTGTTTTGCCTTCAGCTTTGTTTTTCTTTTTCAACATTACTTTGGCTATTCGGGCTCTTTTGTGGTTCTGTACAAATTTTAGGATTGTTTGTTTTAGCTCTGTGAAGAATTCTTGTGCTTTTTTGATAGGGTTTCCATTGAATGTGCAGTATAGACATTTTAACAATATTTGTTTCTCCAGTCCATGAGCATGGAATGTTTTTCCATTTCTTTGTGTGTTCTTCACTTTCTTTCATAAGCTTTCTATAGTTTTCAGCATACACATCTTTTACCTCTTTGGTTAGGTTTATTCCTAGGTATTTTATGGTTCTTGGTGCAATTGTAAATGGGACTGATTCCTTGATATCTCTTTCTGTTGCTTCATTAGTAGTGTATAGAAATGCAACCAATATCTTTACAATGATTTTATATCCTGCGACTTTGCTGAATTCACGTATCGGTTCTAGCAGTTTTTTTGTGAAATCTTTCAGGTTTTCCATGTAGAGTGTCATGTCATCTGTGAGGAGTGAAAGTTTGACTTCTTTGCCAATTTGGATGCCTTTTATTTTGCTTTGTTGTCTGATTGCTGAGGCTAGGACTTCCAAAACTATGTTAAACAACAGTGGTGAGAGTAGACATCTCTGTCATGTTACCGATCTCAGGGGGAAGCTCTCAGGATGTTATTAGCTGTGGGACTTTCATATATGGCTTTTATGATGTTAAGTTATGTACTTTCTATCCTGACTTTCTTGAGGGTTTTTATTAAGAAACGATGCTGTATTTTGTCAAATGCTCTTTCTGCATCTATTGACAGGATCATATGGTTCTTATCCTTCTATTAATGTGATGTGTCACGTTGATTGATTTGCGAATATTGAACCAGCTCTGCAGCCCAGGAATGAATCCTACTTGATCTTGGTGAATAATTTTTTTAATATACTGTTGAATTCGATTTGCCAGTATCGTGTTGAGAATTTTTGCATCTGTGTTCATCAGAGATATTGGCTGTAATTCTCCTTTTTAGTGGGGTCTTGTCTGGTTTGGAAATCAAGGTAATGCTGGCTTCATAGAATCAATCTGGAAGCATTCCTTCCGTTTCTACTTTTTGGAACAGCTTGAGAAGAATAGGTATTAACTCTGCTCTAAATGTCTGATAGAATTCCCCTATGAAGCCATCTGGCCCAGGACTTTTATTTGTTGGGAGATTTTTGATAACCTATTCAATTTCTTCGCTGGTCATGGGTCTATTTGAATTTTCTATTTCTTCCTGTTTGAGTTTTGGTAGTGTGTGAGTGTCTAGGAATTTGTCCATTTCTTCCAGGTTGTCCAGTTTTTTGGCATATAATTTTGCATAGTATTTTCTACTAATTGTTTGTATTTCTGAGGTGTTCATTGTAATCTCTCCTGTTTCATTCATGATTTTATCTATTTGGGTCCTCTCTCTTTTCTTTTTGAGAAGTTTGGCTAGGAGTTTATCAATTTTGTTTATTCTTTCAAAAAACCAGCTCTTAGATTCATTGATCTGTTTTGTTTTGTTTTTGGATTCTATGTTATTTATTTCTGTTCTAATCTTTATTATTTCTCTTCTGCTGGCTTTGGGCTTTCTTTTCTGCTTCCTCCTTTAGGTGTGAAATTAGGTTCTGTATTTGGGACCTTTGTTACTTTTTTTTTTAACATTCATTTTTGAGAGACCGAGAATGCGAGTGGGGGAGGGGCAATGAGAGAGGGAGACACAAAATCCAAAGCAGGCTCCAGGCTCTGAACCGTCAGCACAGAGCCCGATGTAGGGCTCAGACTCACACACTGTGAGATCATGACCTGAAGTTGGACACTTAACCAACTGAACCACCCAGGTGCCCTGGAACCTCTCTTACTTCTTGGATTGCAGTGTATCTTAGGCCTGCCTGTGCTGCAGCCCAAAGGGTTTGGACTGTTGTGTTTTCATTTTCATTTGTTTCCATATATTTTTAAAATTATTCTTTAATTTCCTGGTTGACCCATTCATTCTTTAGTAGGATATTCTTTAACCTCCATGTATTTAGGGGCTTTCCAAATTTTTTCTTGTGGTTGGTTTCAAGTTGTGATCTGAAAATATATATAGTATGATCTCAATCCTTTTATATTTGTTGAGGGCTGTTTTGTGACCCAGTATGTGATCTATTTTGGAGAATGTTCCATGTCACTTGAGAAGAATGTATATTCTGCTGCTTTTGGATGGAAAGTTGTGAATATATCTGTTAAGTCCATCTGGTCTAATGTGTCATTCAGGACTGTTGTTTCCTTATTTATTTTTCTGCCTACGTGATCCATCCATTGTTGTAAGTGGAGTATTGAAGTCCCCTATACATTTATTTATGTTTGTGATTAACTGATATATATATTTGGGTACCTCCATGTTGGGGATGTAAACATTTACAATGGTTAGATCTTCTAAATGGATAGACCCCTTAATTATGATATAATGCCCTTCTTCATCTTTTGTTACAATCTTTGTTTTAAAGTCTAGTTTGTCTGATATAAGTATGGCTATTCTGGCTTTCTTTCACTGTCTAGTAGCATGATAGATAGTTCTCCATCTCCTCACTTTCAATCTGCAGGTGTCTGCAGGTGTCCTCAGGTGTAAAGTGAGTCTCTTATAGGCAGAATATAGATGGATCTTGTTTTTTTATCCATTCTGATACCCTATGTCTTTTGATTGGGGCATTTGGTCCATTTACATTCAGGGTTATTGTTGAAATACATGGATTTAGTGTCATTGTGTTATCTATAGGTTTTGTGCTTGTGGTGATATCTCTGGTCCTTTGCAGCATTCCACTCACAGAGTCCCCCTTAGGATCTCCTGCAGGTCTGGTTTAGTGGTCGTGAACTCCTTCAGTTTTTGTTTGGGAAAGTCTTTATCTTTCCTTCTATTTTGAATGACAGCCTTGCTGGATAAAGGATTAAGTATGTTGAATATTTCCTGCCACTCCCTTCTGGCCTGCCAAATTTCAGTGGACAGGTTTGCTACTACCCTTTTGTATCTACCCTTGTAGGTTAAGGCCCATTTGTCCCTAGCTGCTTTCAGAATTCTCGTTATCTTTGTATTTTGCCAGTTTCAGTATGATATGTCATGGTGTTGACCTTTTTTTGTTGTTTTCGAAGGGAGTTCTCTATGTCTCTTATACTTGGATGCCTGTTTCCTTCCCCAGATTAGGAAAGTTCTCAGCTATAATTTGTTCAAATAAACCTTTTGCCCCTTTCTCTCTTCTTCTAGAACTCCTATGATATGGATGTTATTTCATTTCATTGAATCGCTTAGGTCTCTAATTCTCCCCTTGTGGTGTAGTAACTTCCTTTCCCTCTTTTTTTCAGCTTCATCATTTTCCATAATTTTATTTTCTATTTCACCTGTTCTCTCCTCTGCTTCTTCTGTCCTCACTGTCACTGCACCTAGTTTATTTTGCATCTCATTTATAGCACTTTTTAATTCATCATGACTATTTCTTAGGTCTTTGATCTCTGCAGCAATAGATTCTCTGCTGTCTTCTATGATTTTTCCAAGCCCAGCTATTAGTCTTATGACTGTTATTCTAAATTCTTGTTCAGATATATATTTTATATGTTTTAAGCAATTCTCTGACTGTCATTTCTTCCTGGAATTTCTTTTGAGGAGAATTCTTCTGTTTCATCATTTTGGCTAGTTTTCTGTCTTTTACATGCTTTAGTAGCTTGTTATATGTCCTGCACCTGCAAGTAATACTATATTAAAAAGGGGTCATACACTGTCCAGGGCTTGGAACTTCAGGAAGTATTTTTGGAGTGTGTCAGTGCTCTCTGTTGTTGTGTATTGCCTGCTCTATCCCACTGGTCAGTCTTCTACAAAGCTCCTCCTTACTCGTAGTAGTGGATTGTTTAGACTTTCCACCAGGTATGCTTTAATTTGTTGTTGAAGTAACTCTGGAAAAAAGGAATGGGCAGGGGACCTGATCTCATAGGAGGAGAAAAATGAAAGGGGTGAAAAAAAAAAAAAAGACCAAGTAGAGAATCAAAGAAACTTTAAGGCTTAATCCAGAGAAAGGAAAATAAAGAGGGAGGTATAGAAGAGGTATAAAGGAATAGAGTAAAAATGCCTGATTAAAAAAACCAACAAAGAGAAAGAAAAAAAATAAAGAAAAAATATATATAATAAAAATTGACCAAAAATCAAATCAGAAACTATGAGCCTGATTCTAAAGGGAAAAAAAAAAAAAAAAGAGGGTAAAAAGAAAAAGAAGAGAAGGAAAGAAAGAAAAGAGGGGGAAAAAAAGAGCAACAGACTAACATACACAACCGCAGGACAGTTGTCTGTTGGTGCCTGGGACCTGCAGCTGTGATGGTCTGGATGAGATGCTGCTTGGTTTGGGTCAGTGTTAATCTCTCTAGGAAGCAGGTCCCGCCTCCACTGGGGGCCGCTGTCCTGTTCTCTGAAGCCCCACTGTGTTGGTAATGGAGATAAAAATGGTAACACCCCAATCTCTCCTCCCCTGACTAGTGTCTCAAACCACACGGTTTAGGCGGTCCTCACAGAGTAGTCCCAGTGGTCAGCCTATCCTGCTCCACAGTCTCCCACACCTCCTAGGCAGTGGGCTGGGATTCAGCACCTGTTTTTAAAGGATCCTGCACCATGCAACCCCGTTCTGGGGTAGCACCACTCCACTCTCCCAACATGTTGGGCGCCTGCAGACTCTTTGGTCCTTGGCGGGGCAATAACCTCTCTTCCCACAGTACTCCAGGAAGGGGATTATTCTCTCCCAGTGTGCCCCTGAGATTGCTACCAAGCCCTGGGGCTGGCTCCCCACCCCTAGGTGTTGTTTGGAGAAAATCGCACACTTTTGAAAATTAGGATCTTCAGCTCCTAAGGCTGTTTACGAAGTAGAGACTGGTACTCTGTATTTCTCGTTCCTCAGTCTGTGATCTGGAGATGTTTTTCTCTCGTCCTAACACACAACCACAATATACAGCTTCTCTTTCTCTCCCCTTTGTCTCTCCACGTAAGGGGATCTCTCCCCTCCGTGCCCACTCTGTTATATGTCCCCCAATTCACCTACACGCACCTCTGTCTGGCCAAGCTGTCTCCCTCCACCTGTGGAGATTTTTCTGTCACTCTGCAGATAGATTTCCTGGGTGTTTCAAGTGTTCTGGCCTCAATACAGCTGTGTTTGAGGGACGAGGGAAATCCCAGCCCGCCTATTTCTCTGTCATCTTCTGAAGTCTGTATCATATTTTCTTTATCCATTCATTTATTGACAGACACTGAGATTGTTTCCATATCTTGACTACTGTGAATGATGCTTCATGAACCTGGAATGCAGATATCTTTTTAAGATACTGATTTTATTTCCTTTAGAGATAGAGATATTCCCAGAAATGGGATTGCTAGATTATATGGTAGTTTGTTTTTAATTGAAATTGGGTTACTTAGATAGGAACATTGAACTGGTAACGTCATGTACATTTCAGAGCCAGCTGGGTCTGTTGGGACCAGCTATTTGGGGGCCAGTAATGCAATGTAAAGCAGGATGAACTGATACCAAAAGAGAAGCAGGTGTGGGGCACCTGGGTAGCTCAGGCAATTAAACATTCAGCTCAGGTCATGATCTCACAGTTCGTGAGATTAAGCCCTACATTGAGCTCTGTGCTAATAGCATGGTGCCTGCTTGGAATTTTCTCTCCCTCACATGTGCACACTCTCTCCTTCTCTCAAAATAAATACATAAATACGAATTTTAAAAAAGAGAGAAGCAGGTGAACATAGCTGATGATGAGAAAGTAAGAGATGATAGGCATTGTAGCCTCATAGAGAAAGAAGTAGAGTCAGTGCCAGTCTTGGCTCTGACAGCTTTCTGGTCACTTGTCAAGTCCTGTCTTAGGTCTGTCTTCCTGTTCTAGAATTCCCTACAGTTCTTCTGAGTCTTTATAACCTACTTCCATCTACTTAGCTTTTCTTCCCCCAGACAACACTGTTAAGTGGCTAATTGTTTCTCCCCTTCCTAGTGTTTTGACTTAATGAAACCACATAACTTCTGTATAAGGAACATACACATATGTAGTAGGGACACTTAATTTAACTTATTAACTCAGCTATGCCAAGAAAGAATAGGTATCTTGTTTTTTCCAGAGTTTTCACTTGTGTATTAGTTATCTATTACTATATAACAAAATACCTCAAAACATAGTAACTTGAAACAATAATAAGCACCTCATAATTTCTGTGGGTCAGGAATTTGGGAGCAACTCAGCTTAGCAGTTCTGGCTTCGGATGTCAAACATGGTTGCAGTCCTAATATTGATGAGAACTGCAGTCACCTGACTAGGGCTGGAGGATCTGCTGCCATGGCAACTCACTCATGGTTGCTCCTTGGTGCTGGTTGGTGAGAGGCCTGTTTTCCATATGTGGGCCCCTTCATAAGATAGCTTGAATGTCCTGACATGGTAGCTGGCTTCCCCCAGAATGAACAGCCCAAGAAGTTAGCGAGCCAGGCAGAAACTATCCTTATTATGACCCGGCTTTAGAAGGTACATAGAATCCCTTCTGCCACATTCTTTTCATTGGAAATAGGCTACTAAGTCAGGTCCACATTCAAGGGGAGTAGTATTAGGTATCACCATTTGAAGGGAGTCATATCATATTTTAAAACCATTGTTAGGTTACAGGGGAAAAAAAACCCTAAGTGTCTAATTTAGTCTCAGATATAGTTCAATTTCATTGAACAATTCCTTTAAGTAGTATAAGTCTCCTTTGGATAAAATATGTTTCATGTTTCACAATGCTTTCCGAGGAGGTCCTGCATCTTCTCTGAAGATAACATCCATTTGTATGGGGGGTGGGGAAGGTAATGTACACATTCTTGTGGAATTGATGAGAGAGATGGAATCCCCTGGCTTCATTCTGGACCTAGAGTATGTACTGGCAGTTTTCTGGTATGATGTCCCTTGTTGGCCTGATCACCGGGGAATCTGCTGGCCTGTGATGCTGAAGCCTGGAGCTGGTGAATTCATGGCCCATTTTTGGCTTCAGGCAAAGTTCCCAGGGAGTACTGGCTACCTCCCCTTGCGGACTCAGCTTCTTCTTGGCCCATGCTATGGAGTCACCTCATCTGTCCATGGCAGCCCCCTGGCTGTTAGTTCAGCATCCAGGCTTCAAGGGAATAGGAACAGCTTGGGATAGTTGACTACTCTATCTCTGTCTGACTACACTGTTGGAGACTTGCCATTGGCCCAAATAGCTATGGAAAGTGCAGAGAGTGTGGTATGAGGGACCTGGGCAGTGGTCCCCAAAGAGGAGCAATGGTAGAGATCCTCTCAACATGGAGGCAATTCACTGTGGTATGCAGAATAAGGGCTCCCTAATGATGTCCATGTCCCAACCCCTGGAACCTGTGAATATGTTATCTTACAAAGCAAAAGGGACTTTGTAGATACAATTAGGTTAAGGACCTTGAAAGGGGAGATTATCTGAGTGGGCCCAATCTAATGACATTGGTTCTTGAAAGAACCTTTTCAGTCTGAGGTCAGAGTCAAAGGGAGATGTGACTATGGAATAATGGTTAGAGAGGTACAAAGTTGTTGGTTTTAAAGATGGAGTGAGAGGGCTACGAGCCAAGGAATGTGGGGGGCTGGAAAAGGTAAGGAAATAGATTCTGTCTCTGTAGCCTCCAGAAAGGAATGCAGCCCTGCCATCACCATGATTTTAGTCCAGTAAGACCCATGTCAGATTTCTAAGCTATAAAACTTTAATATTTGTGTTGTTTTAAGCCACTAAGTTTGTGATAATTTGTTATAGCCACAGTAGAAAATGAGTACACTCATATCCAACTTCGGCCTAGAAAGAGGTCAAGTCCAGTTTTCTGACTGCTTTATTCTCCTTATCTCTCTTTCTCACTAAACCTGACCTGGAAAGGGACAGACTCCATGTGGCATGTCCTTGTTCTAGCATAGAACAGTATTTATTACTTTTTCATTCAGATGACAAAGTTTAAGTACAATAAACACCCATACACTCTTCCCCTAGATTCACCAATTGTATTGTTTTGCCATATTTTCTCACACTTTCTGTATATATACATACATATATTTTCTTGTTGTTGAACTATTTGAAGGTAACTTGCATTCGTCTTGACACTTTATCCTGAATACTTAAGCATTTCCTAAGAATAAAAAAATTCTCCTATAAACCATTTCCTACACCTAATATAAATAACAATTCTGTGATGTCATCTAATATCCATTTCACAATGCAAATTTCACCAATTGTCCCCAAAATATTTTTAATTAATTAATTAATTTTTATTAGAGAAAGAGAACGGGAATGGAGAAGAGGGGCAGAGGTAGAGAGAGAGAAAGAAACTCAAGCAGGCTCCACACTAAGCAATCATGACCTGAGCTGATATCAAAAGTCAGATGCTCAAGCTGACTGAGCCACCCAGATGCCTCCCAAAAATATTTTATAGCTACTTATTTCCATTCTCTCTCCCTCCCCAGTCAGCACGCCAGCAAATCATATCCTTTGCAACTGTGGTCTTTAGTCTCTTTTAATCTGTAACAGCACACCCTTCAAGCAGCACACCTGTTTTTTTTGTTTGTTTGTTTGTTTTTAAGTTTATTTCTTTTGAGAGAGAGCATGTGTGCACAAGCAGGGAAGGGGCAGAGAGAAAGAAAGACAAAATCCCAAGCAGACTCTGTACTGAGCCTGATATGGGGATGGAACTCATGAACTGTGAGATCATGACCTGAACCAAGATCAAGAGTTAGATGCTTAACCGACTGTGCCACCCAGGTGCCCCTGTTTTATTTTCATTTCATGACATTGACTTTTGATAAGTCCAGATAAGTTCCCTTGTAGAATAGTCTGTATTCTCAATTTGGCTGATTATTTCCTCATAACATCTTATGACTTGTTCTCCAACCCCTGCCCTTTAAAAAAAAACTAGACGCTATGAATAGAAGTTTGTTTAGATTCAGGTTGAACATTTTATGAAAGAGTACTTCATTAGTAATATTGGGTAGTTCACATTGCTTCATGTTGGCACATAATTGCAAGTTGTTTGGTGGCAGTCAAGATGGTGACGACCCCCCCCCCCGGGGGGGGGGGCGGTGGCCTTGGCGGTTTGCAGATCATCTACAAACAACCTGTCCTCATTTAATAGTTTGAATGCCCATTTTGGTCCTTTACTGAATAGGTTATTTCATTGAGGGCTGCTCCTAACTATTATACTTTGCATTCATTAGCTGGCATTCTTTTCTAAAAAGAGCTTTGTTTTAAGAAAACTATTTAAAAAAATTTTTTTAATGTTTATTTTTGCTAGGGAGAGAGAGACAGAGCGAAAGCAGGGGAGGGGCAGAGAGAGAGACACACACACAGAATTGAAAGCAGGCTCCAGGCTCTGAGCTGTCAGCACAGAGCCTGACACAGGGCTCAAACTCACAAACCGCGAGATAATGACCTGAGCTGAAGTTGGACGCTTAACTGACGGAGCTACCCAGGTGCCCCTTAAGAAAACTATTTTAATAAATCTCTCAGACAGTTGGACAGTAGTTTGCTTTCGATTTGGCTTAAAGCAATCAGAAAGTTCATGATTTTTTTTGTTTATTTTTATTTATTTTGAAAGAGAGAGAGCATGCAAGCAGGGGAGAGGCAGAGAAAGGGAGAGAGAGAATCCCAAGCAGGCCCTGTGCCATCAGCACAGAGCCCAATGCAGGGCTTGATCCCACAAACCATGAGATCATGACCTGAGCCAAAATCAATTGTTTGATGCTTAACTGACTGAGCCAGGTGCCCTGGTCTCAAATAATTTAAAGCAATCTTTTTTTTTTTTTTTTAATTTTTTTTTCAACGTTTTTTATTTATTTTTGGGACAGAGAGAGACAGAGCATGAACGGGGGAGGGGCAGAGAGAGAGGGAGACACAGACTCGGAAACAGGCTCCAGGCTCTGAGCCATCAGCCCAGAGCCTGACGCGGGGCTCGAACTCACGGACCGCAAGATCGTGACCTGGCTGAAGTCGGACGCTTAACCGACTGCGCCACCCAGGCGCCCCTAAAGCAATCTTTTTAATTTCTCCTGTCAGAGGCCCTTAGTAGTGAATCACATTACAATCAATTGACAAGTAATTTTAGTCTAGTCCACTATTCACGATGCAGAATAGTATAGTGTAGCGTGCCTGCTCTGGAGTCAGATTAAATAGTTCCAAATCCTTATTCCCACACTAACTAGCTGTGTAGTTTGGGGCACATTACTTATCCTCTTTAAGCCTCAGTCACTTCTATAAAACAAGAAAGTCTATAAGAGTACCTGTCTCATGGTTTGGGAGGAGGATTAAATGACATGTACTAAATAAATGGGACATGTTAAACATTAGCTGTTTTTCTTGTTATTGTTATTGACTAAGAAAAGATAGATGATATCTAAGTCACCGTCCTGCTGGCTTTCTAAGAATTTCTTCAAACACCTATCGGCTTTCCTGATAAATGAATTTTCTGAAAGCTACAAGCATTAGAATTAGCCAAGTTGAAATTCTCTGTCTTATTTAGAAAAACTGGGATTAACCTGGCTCTTCTCCTAAAATAAAAGAAGTAAATACATCTTAAGCTGTGAATGTTGAGCCAGGAAGCCAGGAAGAAATTTTGATTTCTTGAAATTATACTCCAGCTTCCTTGTGCAGCCTCTTTTTTTTTTTTTTTTTTTTTTTTTTAACAGAGTTTGCATTCCTGCACATTAGAAGTATTTCTGCCAGGGTGCCTTGATGGCTCAGTCGGTTAAGCATCCGGCTTTGGCTTGGGTCATGGTCTCACGGTTTGTGGGTTTGAGCCCTGCATCAGGCTCTGCGCTGACAGCTTGGAACCTGGAACCTGGTTCGGATTCTGTTTCTCCCTCTCTCTCTGCCCCTCCCCGCTCACACTCTGTCTCTCTTTCAAAAATAAACATTAAGAAAATTTTTGAAAGTATTTCTGCCCCCCAAGATAAATATCTAGAATTGCCATGGTAAGGACTCTGAGTTAGAAACAATCAGTTATATGCCAGCCTAATGACATAAACATAGAGCTTGCTTAAATTCCTGATGGAGGTAGTCCAAATTCTATCCAAAGGATTGACTTTAATCAAATTTATTTTTATTTAATATCATTCAGCAACTCACATTCAAAAATATTTGTGCTTTCTCCTATAAAATTGTAAAACATTCACAAATTGTTCCTTGTGTCAACAATCAGGTGTGGTTGTAAAGTTAAGGCTGTTAGGACTTAAGATGAATGGCTTCGTAAAAATCAGAAGTCCCAACCTGAGAAAAATATAGATTCCTGTGTGCTTCCCCCAACTCTGTGATGGCACTCCACAGTCACCCTGTGAAGCTGGCATTTTCATTCAGTTGCACCTAAATAGATTTTTAGGGAAAAAAGCAGAGGAGTATGGAGGAAGTTAGCATCACAGTGTCCATACTAATTTCTAGAATCCTTTTAGGATTTAGGGTCAGCAACAATTTAATAAGGAAAGGGCCCATTAGGTAAATTTGGCTCTGAAAATGCTAATTGAAAGTCCTCCTCAGCAATTCAGTCCTTTTTCCTCTTCCTTTCTTTAGTCAGCAGGGTCCCATGGTGACCGGTTCTGAAAGAAATCATCCCCTTCAGCTGTTACCTAGCACCATGGCAACAGGGACGTCAGCAAAGCAGGATAGACCCTGCACAAAAACAGTTTCTACTAGGCTTCCTCCCTGCTTCTCTAATTCAACCCTGCCTGAGGCCTAGGAATGGGGCTAAGGACATCTTGATATACACACTTAAGAAATCCTGTGTGTTTCTGTGTTTTATTTTGTCTTGTTCATGAGCATAGATATATGGGTGTATAGTAAACTATGTTATGAGAATTTCCCCTCCCCCTAAAACATGGAGTATATCTAAAGGGTGGGGATGGGTGATGGGATGGCAACAGGGAGGTAGGTACGCATGGGATGGTCTTTGTAATGATATGTAAAAATTGTATTTATAAAGTAGCAATAAATTGATAGTAGGAAACATCAGGGCCCTGAATATGTGGTCTGACTTATATTTAGACACAAGACCTCAGGGAAATATTTTTAAAATATTTTTATTTACCTGAGAGTGAAGTAGACAAATGGCTTTAATGAACGCCGAAGGGGGTGCAATGCTGTCCTTGGTGCTGAACACTCAGTTGTCTCAGTTATGCTAAGTGGGTTCCAGACGGAGGTTAGGGAACACCTTGTCACATTAGGGTATTGATAATAAGAAAGAAAGGGGCTGGGAAGAAAGCGTCATTTTCCTCACTACCAAGCAACTCTGAATGTCCATAATAAAACGTTCAGATGAGAAATAAAACAAAAAAAGAAAGTGGAGAAGGCTGGAGGTTTGGTTGAGTCTTTTCCTTTTCATATGGAGATTTTTGGTCAGAGCCAATCAGGTCGGAGATTTCTGCTGCTTTGCTCCTGAAAGGAAAAGTGGGGGAAGGGAGATAGAAGATGGCCACATTCCCCCCTTGAACCACATGATCCATTTCCCATGTGACACATTCCAGAGCCTTGGAAAGGATAAGGGAGGGGCACCAAGAGAGTGGGGCTGGGGGCGGGAAGATGGTTTAACCGTCAACCCAGTACAGCGTCATCTTGTCTTCTTACCAGGAAGCAGGCTACGAGCCAAGGGGAAGGCAGAGGACAGAAATGAATGTGTTCCCAAGCTTTCCTGGTGGTTTATGGAATTCTCCAAACTCCTATGCAAGGGTTATTCCTGACGGAGAAGACCAAAGGAGACCATCCCTGAAATCAAGTCCAGATGAAGGTATGCACTAGGGATCCTGTGGTATCGTGGCTGAAATTTGGCTTAGAGAACATAATACCTTCTTTTTTCCAGGCAATTTAGAGATTTTTGTCATGGCTTAGATGTTGGTTAGGGGCTTTAGATTTGTTGCAGGTTTAGAAAAGATGCCTAGATAGTTCTGTAAAAGGAACAATTTACCAGAGTAAGTGCCTGTTGAAGAAAAATTGATGGAAATTTTGTACAATGATAATTAGTAAAACAAAGTACTAATTGATGAAAACGATTTTTTCTTTGAGTCCTGGAAAGAAGAAAAAAAATAATATTACTGAAATCAATTAGATTTCATTGTCATGGCAATAAAATCTTGTTTCCTCCCTTGCTTATTCTGTGCCCATGTTCCCAGAGGTTATTGGCAGTGGCTTAGGGAGCCTGAGCGGGCAGGCGTGCTGTTTCTTTGTGCTGTGCAATTGTCTTCCTTCTGATGTTCCTGATTCAAGGAGAGCTTATGATTATTTCCAGCTCTGGTTTTAGATAGTAGAGTGCTACTGACTTCCAAATCTTACAGAATAGCCATCAAGAAGGCTCCTAGGAAGTTCTCAAAGGAATCTTCTAAAGTTACAGGCTAAAATAATCTGCTATGTACTTAAATCTTGGTATCTTTGGCCATTTCTACCTAGCACAAAGAGGGAAGTTAGCAAATTTAAATTTTATTTCATCTTTTAAAAAATACTTACAAAGTTATTGCTATGTGCAAGACATTATTCTAAGCACAAATAATCAGTCATTTAATCTTTATAATAACCCTCTGAGGGAGGTATTATTAGTACCCACATTTTGGTAATGAAGAAACTAAGGCACAGAGAAATCAGGGAACATTCCCAAGATCATACAGCTAGCAAACCCTAGAAATAGGGTTTGGACCCAAGGAAATTGACCCCAGAGTCCATGATTTTTAACTACTAAACTATGCTTCTTTCCTGCTTGTGTTATTTCAAATGATGTCAACAGTTGATTTGGCTACAAATTTTGTTCAGCTGATGCTACTAGAAGATCAAATTAGCTTGCCTGGCTAAAACAGATCCCCAGTGGAATCTATATATAATCTTGAATTATCCCAATAGTCATATTCTGTACTCCCAAATAACCAGTAAGTAATTGCCTGTTCTTCTCTTCCCTTTTTGCTGTATAGATATTTGGTAGTAAAGTACTGTGTTACTATGGTGACCAAATGATGTCTAAAGGCAAAAAAATCTAGAATTACCTCATGGTTGATTTTTTTTTTTTTAATCGAACTGAACATATTTTCATCCTCTGAACCTAGTAATAAGACCAGTCTAAACATGTTATCTTTAAAAGGACTTAACTTGGTTTTCAAAATAAAACAAAGAGATTAAAAACTTTAGAAACTATGACCACAAACTACGGTATCAAACAGACTAGATTTATTGCTTTAAAATAATATTATCATACTTCAAGGTAATAACAGATCACTCTCTTTACAAATTATTTTAGGTTTTTAAGGGAAAAATAAGTTTTTCCCTTAACTTCTAGAAATTTCTGAAATATAAAGATTTCCTCTTTTTGGTCTGTGTAGTTTCCCTTTTGGCTCTTGACAGTAAATGATGACTGATCTCATACTTCTGTGCTATGGAAAAACTATGAGAAGTTACTAGGTCAAAGATACAAAGAGGAAGAGAAGGGATAGAAATCTAAAATTTGTAAAATTCTTCACTAAATGAGGTATTCCCCTTCAGGGTTTCATCGAAGAATACTTTGAAGAGTGATTGTGTCTCCTGCGATACTGAACTTTAGTCCCTTATATTAAGCCTTGGATGCCTGCTAAAATCTATGTTTCCCTGGGACAAGTACCACTTTTACACTATTATAGTCATCTAAAATGAGCTCCTTGAGTGAAGGGACCATATCTTCCATCACTGGGTTTCTGGCACTTAGCACCAGGCCTGGTTTATGGTAAGCTCACACTATACATTTGCGAAAGCTCTGGAAGCTTTCTGCTGGAGCCAGTTTAGGGGCCCACCTCTATTTTATGCTGCATGTGCTTGTAGAGAGGACAGTGAAGAGGTGAATGTGTAGTGGGAGAGAACTTAGCAACTACATATAGTCAAAACTATGCCTGAAATTTATATACGCTAGTCAGGCTGACCCTGAAGCAGTAGCACACTAGAGTTCAAGAAGTATTCATAAATTCCTACCTGGGGATATCCAATCCCCCTGACATTTTATTTATCTTTAGAATGAGGTTCTCCTGATATTTTTATTTGTGTCTATATATAGAGGCACCCTAATGGTCTCATTTTACTCTGATGCTCTGCCTGGCATCATCTCCCAACACTGAAATAGTTTATCTTGGGTTGAGGCTGAATGTGATGAGAAGGTCAGTTCCTGCCCCAGGCAGGCCTCTCCTAATCAGCTGTGGCTCCCAGTCCCCAGAACACTTAGCCAAGAGCTCACACGACTATAGGACTCCTCCCCCAGAGAACCCTGGGATCTTTAGTGTCAGAGTAGATTGGAGCCACAGTACTTTTCCCAAACCATGGCAGTTAGGACTTGAGTGCAAAAGATTGTCTCAGGTTATCTTGAAAGTTTGCTTAGGATTTGAATTCAAGTTAGCAGGATAACTAGGGTTTAAACAGTTATCCCTCTTGGAGTACCTGCCTGGCTCAGTTGGTAGAGAATGGAACTCTTGATCTCAGGGTCATGAGTTTGAGCCTCATGTAGGGAGTGGAGATTACATTAAAAAATAAAAATAAAATAAAATAGTCACCCCTGTTTATAATACTCAGAGACATATCCTATTGTTCCCATCTAATTCAGTCATTAAGGAGAGGAAGAAAAGGGTTTGTGGATAAACTTCTCCTCCTTACCGCCTTACCTCCGGTGTTACCTGCTGAGTGAGTTGTGCAGAAGAAAAGCTGTGCTGGAAGCACTGTACAGCCAGGCAAGTACGGCATGCCCACCACACTCATGCAGGGCTTCTCAGGTAGGCAGGGCTGGTGTGCTCGAGAGGCTTAGGTTTGGAAACCTAGCTGGGCTTCCTACTCATCCCTCTCAAGTCTACCAGCTCTACTCTCCCAGCTGAACAGGAGAAGGTGGAACAGAGAGACAAAGCAGAGAGGCTTCCCCTTAGGGAGAGGCCTTGCCAACCTGGAGGCTAGGAATGGAAGAGGAAATAGGAAGAGGGACACTGAGCCTGGGTGAAGGATACGAGAAAGTGAGACCGGGGCCCTGCCTTTCAGTCACAGTAACTTGCCCACTGCTCACAAACCCTGCCAAATGAGTCAGGCCCTGCCAGCCAAATTACTGAATCTTTTCCTAGCATATGTATATATAGGGAAGAGGAAGGAATAGAAGGAAGAACCAGAATATGGATGCAGCATCTCCTTTATGAACCAAGGCCAAAAATGACACGAGATGGGAGGTCGTCTCTCTAAGAGGACAGTTTAAAAAGCAAAAGAGGCGTTAGCATGATGAATATATTTTCCTGTTTATGGAGTCATTTTTCCCTGGCTAAACTTTTAAAACGGTCATCTCATGGAACCTCTCATTCAGCATACTTTCCTAGGCACTGGATGTCTGTCATGTGTAATCCTGATACAGACTCTGTGACATAGGTTATTAGCCCCAATTTCTGATCAGGAAATTGAAGCTCAGAGAGATGGACTAACCTGCCCGAAGTCCCATGCAGCAGATAGAGCCAGGATCTGAATTCTGTCCTCTTTCCGCCATACCACAAGTAAAGTTCTTTCCTCTGCATTCTTTAAAAATATAGTATATGTTTTTGGATATTAGGTTAATATAAATACAGTTCTAGAAAATTTGGAAAACTATAGAACTGTAATGAAAATAAAAATCAGTCATGATCTTGCCACCTGGAAACAACCATTGTTACAATTTTGTTATATTTCTTCTCAGTCTTTCTCAATACATACAGTGATAACAAAAGTCAGTGTTTGTTGAACACTTGCTTTGTTCCAAACATTGTTCTTAGCTCCTTTCCTGCATCATTTATTTTATTCTCACAACAAATCAATAAGGTGGGTACCATTATTATCCTAATTTTATTGGTAAAAAGCACTCAATAAGGACAAAAATGTTAAGTAACTTGGTAGAGGCTACCTAGGTATTGAGTGATCTGAAACCCAGGCAGGTTGCTTTATAGCAGGGTTTCTCAACCTCAGCACTATTGGTTTTTGGGGCCAGCTAACTCTGTGTTTGTGGGGGGCTTTCCTACATTATTTTAGAATGTTTAGCAGCATACCTGGCCTCTACCTACCAGATGTCAGTAACACCCTCCTCCCCCAATTGTGACATCAAGAATGTCATCAGACATTGCCAAATGTCCCCTGGGAGGCAGAATTAACTGTGAACCACAGCTCTAAGAGCCCATGCTCCCAATCACCACATTATACAGCCTCTTCATATTTGAAATGTGTGAAGAGTCATTTTCTTCCACATCTAAGGAATGTAACACAACTTCCAAGTTTGGGTGTAGCCTATGAAACCTTTTGGAATGTCAGTGGCTTTATAGATCATGGGTAGGAGATTAGTTACTTCCAGAAAAATGCTCATTGGTAGACTTTTATAACAGGTTTATCATATTCCCACCATTGCCCACTTGGGAGAATAACTATGTTTTTCTTCCTTATAGTCTTTTCTCTGGTTCTCTGTGACAGGCACCCTTAGCCTTCAAGAATTCAGATTTCAGGGGCACTTTGTTGGCTCAGTTGGTTAAGTGTCCGACTTCTGTTCAGGTCATGATCTTGCAGTTTGTGAGTTCGAGCCCCGCATCTGTGCTGACAGCATAGAGCCTGCTTGGGATCCTCTGTCTCCCTTTCTCTCTGCCCCTCCCCGCACATGCTCCCTGTCTCTTTTTCTCTCAAAAGTAAGTAAAACATTTAAGGAAAAAAAGAATAAAAATTCAGATTCCAGGTGTACATTTACAGTATATAGCATGCTCTTATCAACTATGGTGTCAAAATATATGCCAAGCAAAGGATATCTGTTGCAAATAATTGCTTGCTAATATATCAAATACCAAGATTTGCCAGTGATTAATTTTTTAAATTAATTAGAATAAATTTAAGGATATCTACACAATTATTTTCTTTTCCACATGATTTCTTAGTTGAAGACTCAGTTTTGGAGTTATAGGTCAGGCTCATAGAGTTGCACATAATTCTGGATACATCTGTAGGGGTGTGTCACATGTAAAAACACATTTGTCACCTCTGTCTCTGAGGAAGAAAAGCTAAAAATGATTGGTGTAGGTGACTTGGGTCAACCATGGCTGATGTACAGAGAGGATTAAAGTATGAACCAATGAGAAATGATAGCATCGTTTTAACTTATAAAATGTCTAAAAATATATGGTACTAAAATATGTATTAACCATGTGAAAAAAAGCAAATACATGTCAAACATATTTTCAGTGACAGCTGGCTACATATAGTTGCATAATTTGTCCATGAAGAATGCACATTAATGCAAATTCAAATCTAAGTTCTGCTCTATGAACTTAAAGGTTTGCTTTCTTGGAAAAACCCTGATTGAGGACAAAATTTACCCAGAGTGTTGATGTTAATTTGATGTGAAACAGAATATAAATACTTCTGAAAAACAGAGTTCTTAGTAACTCTGTTCAGTGTTTGCACTCAGTTCTTAAGGAAAACCATCTTCTTTTCAAATGACTGTAAATCGCATCTACTGTATCGTTCTGTGCTTTGAGTGTAATGCGTCTGGTCTTTGCCTCCTCCTTCTTTCCTGAGTTTCACTAGAGATTTTAATACTGAAATCCAAGCTTGAAAATGAAACTGAACACTTACCTCCAGAACCACTGCTTGCCTCTACTTTAACTCAGTGAGCACACAGCAGCTATTCAAAAACCGTTTGCTGCAATGAATTACATTGAATTTGGGGAGGTGTAAATCCCTTGGCCAAATTGTTTCCTTCAGAATTCGAAAGACTCCATACTGGGAAGAGAGGTGTGGGAAATTGGTAGAGGATGCTAGTAAGTTCTTCTCCCCTCTGAGAAGCTTGGTTTAGATAGAATGGAAGGCAAACACAGGTGGCAGGTCCTCCCTGACCCATCACTTCTTGCAGGGAATCTTCAAGAGGTTGCCCCAGGATAATTATTGGGGCACCTGGGGGTGGCAGGGGCAGGGTGCTTAGCTGGCCCATAGGGGAAATTCATCTCTTCTTTGGAGACCCATACTGTTCTTGGTTATCAGAAGCTCACAGAAGCCTCAGCAGCCCTAACCAACTTCCCTCTCCTCCCATCAAAATGCCCTCTTGGGATGAGCTCTCTGCCGGGTGAAAGTAGTGGGTTATATATTAAATGAATGTGTGTTGTTCCTTGAAACGTCTATCAGTTTTAGTTCATTACACTAAAAGGAACTTAGAAGTCATCTAGGCCAACTCATTGATATTGTAGACATGGAAATGGAGAGTCAGAGAGATTGATTTACTTAAGGTCCTTACAGGGATCTAAAAATAAGACCTGTTTCTCATGACTTTCTGTTCAGTGCTTATGATCAGAATCAGAGCCCTGGTTTCTTAGTCCCTGGTCCAGTCTTTAAGGTAAACTACACTCTTTAAGCTTTTCAAGGTTTCTACTAATCTAGATGCTGGTGGGGTAGTGGAAAGTGGTAGTGTTCACACCCAGTTATCTAAGAAATGCCATATTGAAAAAGAATAAAAGAATTCAGATTTTAGGTGTACATTTACAGTATATAGCATGCTCTTATCAACTATGGTGTCAAAATATATGCCAAGCTCCTATTATTATTACTGCTCAACAAATTAACACAAATTTAGTAGCTTAAGATAATAGCTATTTATTATGTCACAGTTCTGCAGGTCAGAGGTCTGAGTGGGTTGGCTGGTTTCTTTGCTTAGAGTCTCACAAGGCTGAAATCAAGGTGTGGACAGGACTGTGTTTCTTTTTAGAGGATGATTCCCCTTCCAAGCTCTTCTCAGTGATTGGCAGAATCCAGTTCTTGTGGTTGTAGGACTAAGGTCACATTTTCTTCATGGCTATCAGTTGGGGACCATCCATCACTCCTAGTGGCCTCTCTCTGGTTGTTGCACGTGAGCCCCTGTATCTCAGAGCCAGCAACAGCATGTCTGCTTCCTTGTCATGCTTGGAATCATTCTCTAACTTCTTTTGCCTCATCTGTCTGTCTTTTTTTTTTTTTTTTTAATGTTTTATTTATTTTTGAGACAGAGACAGAGCATAAGCAGGGGAGGGGCAGAGAGAGAGAGACACAGAATCCGAAACAGGCTTCAGGCTCTGAGCTGTCAGCACAGAGCCCGACGCTGGGCTCAAACACACAAACCGCGAGATCATGGCCTGAGCTGAAGTCAGACGCTTAACCGACTGAGCCACCCAGGTGCCCCTCATCTGTCTGTTTCTAACCTGAGAGGATTCTCTGTTTTTAAGGGCTCATTCATTTATGAGTCTCTTTTGCTGTGTGGCATGGACATCTTTGGTTGGGGGGGGCGCATTTTGCCTCCTACATATATTATTTCCTTTAAATAACGGCAGGGTTCCATCCTACCAGGCTAAGTGGAAAAGTCAGTGACAAACTTTACTGGGACTGGGAGTGGGAGTCTCTTTCTCTTCCTACGTCCTGGGGTTCTTACAGCAAAATGTATGGGATGGTCGCTCTAGCCTTGGATCCCTTCTGATTATAGCAGAAATGTAATTATGATCTGGGCCACCATGTGTCCTTGGAAACTGGTAGATCTGTGTTGGTACCACCCCTGGGGCAGTGGACTTTATTCCCAGCTAGAAACTCTATGCCTTGAGTCCACCCTGCTAGCTGCACTCCTCTATTACCACTTGTCAGTGGGGAGCAGTAGGGAAGTGAGTGCAGTGGGGAAGTGAGGCAAGGGTTCCAGGCCAGCATTGTTTTTTGTTTTTTAACAACTTTATTCATATACCAAAACATTCCCTCATATTAAGTGTATAAGGCAGTGATTTTTGTTATATTTTACAGCATTGCACAACCATCACCATAATCAAATTTTGGAACCTTTTCATCATTCCCAAAAGATCTTTTGTGGCCATCTAGGCCTGCCTTTCACATGACTCCAGGGGCCACAGCCACATCCTGGTTCAGCCATCCTTGTTTCTCTCTCCTACCCTCTATAGAAATCCCGTCAGAGAACTCAGCCTCCAGAAAACAAAAGCCAAGGAAACAGTGTTGTCTCAGGCCCAGTAATACAACTCTCCTGCAAAATAAGGCAGAACTTAGGGTCTGGGGTCATTCTCAGAAGGGGACAGAAAAAAAAATCTCAGCAAAGAGCACAGCACAAATCAATTCTCGAGTGACTTATTATCTTGCCTCCGTACAATGTGGTGGAGTCTTCCAGTTGCAATTATCAATGGGCAACACTGACTCCGTGGAACAGTGACCTGCAGGTGAGTGAATCAGGCCTCCTCTTTTCCCCTTCCTCTAGGCAGAAATGAAGGCATTCTTTGCTCCCTGCTTAAATGACCAGGTGGGGACATATTGTGGAGTGGGATAGGCGAATAGGGGAACCAGTCTGGTACAGAGTCAAACGAAGTTCCCGGAGGCACTTAGGCCCTCTAGGCCCCGCTTACCCCTTTTTCTCCCTTTCTTGTCCCCCACCCCCTGTGAGATAGGTTCTTTTGACTGCAGAGAAGTCTGAGTTGCCTCAAGGAAAACAGCCTATCATAAGTACTAAGTCCAGGCCTTAAGGAGCCTGAAACATTGTTCAAGATCTGGAAGGTAGCTGGGGATCCAGGGCAGCTTAGGGACTGGGTTTTCTTGTCTTGTCATCTGTCTGCAGCAGGAGTCCTAGGGAGTCTACTAGCAATGGCTTGTTCTTCTCTGTCATGGCTGCTACTGCTTCCTTTGGTTCCCCAACTACCCAGCCCTAAAGAAGGTCCTCCTACCGTGCTCTGCTCTTTTCTTTCACAGAACTCACTACAACTTACTGGTTTTATTTGTACTTATTTATTCCTCTTCTCTCCATCCCTCCACAGCATAGTCGTAATTAGACTGTGAACTTCCTGAAAGTAGGGACATGGTTTTATTGGTCATTGTATACATAGTTCTTAGCACAGTACATTCTGGCACATAGTATGATCTTAAAATGGATTTATGGAATGATGAATGACTTAATGAAAATGGGCAAAGAATCTCAATAGACATTTCTCCAAACTTATCTATTTATCTAACAACTGGATGTCTCTACTTGGGTATCTGCTAAGAATGTAATTCACCCAAAATAGAATTACTGATTTCCAGCTCCCCAAACTTTTTCTCCCTCCCCCCCCCCCATCGCAGACCCTCATACCTAGGAGTCATCCCTGTTCCCCTAACCCCATCACACACCAGCAGATATTCTTGGCTCTGTCTCCAAAATATTTTCAGTAACCATCTACTTTTCTCCACCTACATTGCTACTAGGTCTAAGCCATCATTATTACTTACTTAGCTTATTGTAATAGTTTCTTAACTGGTGCCCCCACTTCTCTCAGCCACCTACACAGCAATTAAAGTTGTATTTTTAAAACATAAATCAGGTCATACTCCTATCACTCTTTTGCTTAAAGCCTGCAGTGAGTCTCATTGCAATAAGAATAATATCTGTGCCCTGCAATGCCATATGTGATTTAATCCACTGCCTACCTTTCTGATTATATCAGGTACCATTTTATTCCACATTCATATGCTCCAGCTACATAACAAGCTTATTCCTGCCCCAGGGTCTTTGCACACATTGCTTCTGCCTAGAATGTTATTCTGACTTTCCTGTGGCTGGCTTGCCATCACTGGAGTTTCAGCTGTAGTATCACTTCTTCAGAGAACTGTTCTCTGGCCACTCCATCTAAAATAAGACCCTATGTTACGATGATTTTAGAGGCAAGTAATAGGAAACTCAAAGGGGATTAAAGCCATACAGAAACATTGCTTATTTGAGAAGCCTAGTGGTGGCTGTTCTAACATTACCTCAGTGTCAGGACACTGGGTAATATCTTTTTGAGTCTCAGGACTTCCCCTGCCCTTATTACTGGGTGATAAGATACCACCCAGTGCCCCGACCTCTTCACATGACAGTTTACAAAGGTTAAGAAGTAAGGGGCAGCCAGGCCCACAAGATAGAACACTTTCCACATGCCTCTTTCCTCTTATCAAGAGAGAAACATTTTCTCGGGGCGCCTGGGTGGCGCAGTCGGTTAAGCG